>NC_092210.1:43112240-43119074 GCF_043381705.1 Parasteatoda tepidariorum | reverse complement strand
ATTGAGTTTATATATATATATATATATATATATATGAACTCAACACAATATTGATCCTCTGAATTGGATTCGAAATTATGAAAAAGGAAAGGTAAACTTTATTGTGCCATATATAATAATAATATAAAATTTATGAAATAAAACAGCTTCTGTTTTCAAGGAAATTTCAGTTTCATAACAAAAAAATTATTCTGGAGCATGAGAGTAGGTATGAGAAGCATTCGAAAAGCAAAGCCACCTAGTATGTAACTAATATAAAAGTTAGTAAATAAATAAAAATAATTTGAGACGGTAGTAGTAGTGTCCTTTTTAATAAGTTTAATATCACGTAACTATTATGGCAAGTGAGTAATCTATAAGAAAATAGGTTAATTTCTTTCAAAAATTGTATCTTACCATCCTCAATTAGTTTTGAGCAGTGTTTTCTACTTATATTGACCAAACTAGACATGCTAAGAACTGGAAGAATATAATAAGTGTTCATGAGTCCACCAAAAGATCCATCCTCTTCTTGCGAGCGAAGAATCTGTTTTATTGCTTTTTCTTCATCAAAGTTGTCATCGTCAGGTTCTGGTTCAGATGCAAACAAAGCCTGTAATGATGTACCAAAGGTTTTAGAAACTTTACATTCAGGATGTTCATTAAAGACCACCCATGAATTGTTTAATATTTCACATACAATCAAAGCTTAACCCCGATCCGGAGAATACTGTAGACTCTACGTGCGCGCACGTGACCTCTCAGCAAAAGAAAAAGAGGATTCAAAAAGGTAGGCTTGGTGGCGATCCATGGCAACACGTCGGAAAAATAGGCAAGGTATGCAGAAATAAATCCAGGGAAAACCCTGGTTGAAGTAGGTTGGACGGCGCGCGCAGAGCATCGACCTCACCAAGATCTAAAGATTCCCTGCCCCCAACCAGAAGGCCTCAAAGAATTTAGTGAAATCTTAAAATTAACAAAAGTAGTTACTCAGAAAATGGAATTTAGGAGTTTGAGAGCTCAAACATAATAGGCGAGGCATCAATTAAAAAAAAGAAAGGAAAAAAAAACATTGAAAAAGGGTAACAAACATATTGTGATGATGAAAAGTACCAGAATTTGTCCAAAGCATATAAAAACAGATACAATTTCACGTACAATGAAAAGTCTTTTGTAAGTCATAAATTTTCTCTAAATTTGATTTTTTATCCAATTAAAATATTCAAAAATGGATATTTTAAGGAGAGCGCGATGATAAGTTCTAATAAGGGACGCAGAAGAAATACTTCTATACAATAAAAAATGATGAAATCACAAGCCTTCTGAATACTACGCCGTGTGTGTCATTTAGTTTGTTCAAAATTTAATTTTTTTTTAAAACTAATGATATAGAAAAATTCTCACCTTGCCTTATAAGCAATTCCTATTAAAAAAGGGCACGCCTTTTTCAGAATTGACGTAAAAATTCTGAATATGCCTGTCGTCAAATTTTATTCTTCAGGTTTGTCTTTCTCTTAAAAAGCGGATATTATTTAATATCATCATCATCATTATTATTTTTTTTACAGTTTCCATTTTCCACAAAAATTTTCTCAAGCTAGGACTATGTTGATGTGCATTTGATTTAAAGTAAATGCGACAAAAATTCAAATGTAGTTAGCATTTAATTTATGATATTCTTTACAGAAAGCCAATTAGCTTGAACTAGGAATCAATTTTAGATGCGTCATATCAAAATCTTTCATGGATTTTCTGTCTAGTACATAATTTAGACATATTTATTTTATTTGTATTTAACTTTACAGAAAGTATTCATGCATAACTTCATAAATGCCTTAAATAATCAAACCGGTGGTAGCAGTTTAATTTTAAATTGTTTATTTTAAAATTATATACCTATGTTTTTTACATTGAAATTCTTTCTGTGGCTATTTTTTTTGTACTATTTGATGTATTATTTGATAATATAAATAATTGCAAAAATTACATCTTTCAGTTTTCTAGTTTTTTCCCAGAACTTTTGGTAAACAAACGAACAAAATATTTAAGCTTCTAAATATATCTACAGTAGAAACACACTTACTTTAACTATCAATTATATAGATTTAATTTTAATGATTATTTTTTTTGTTTGTTTTTATAACGCAAAACATTCTTCACTAAAAGTCTTATATTTTACAGGCAATTTTTTAAATCTATAATAACAAAAGCATTGTGGTAAAACTAAAAGTGTAAAACCATTTAGGCTTACAATTTTTTGATGAAAGAAAATTTTTATTAGTTAACATTGCCGAAAGATAAAAGTCAGCGTTAGCATGATTTATATTGTTGATTTTAAATCATGGACGATGAAACAATCCATTAGAACAACCTTTTCTTACGTCATAACAAACATTTTTTTTAAAGTTTCGTTTTGCCCAATGGGTTGCAAAGCTCTCAATGCTAGATTAAAAAGGAATGGTTGAATGATATAGTAGGTTTTAATCCCAGAGAAATAGTACATTGTTTCCACCCTAACCTTAGAGCATATAAAAATACCATGAGTTTTTTCTCAATGAGCAGTAAAATGGCAACACTCGCCCTGACGGTCTTAACGCCATGCTGCGGCGAAAACTTTAACAATTGGTTAGATTCACGAGTTTATCGATTTATTTTATTACTATTCAAACAATTTACTAATGTAAAATAAAGGGAGCATATAATATTACCATCCATACCATCCATAATATTACCAGTAGACCAATCATATAATATTAAGTTTTTATAAGGGTTCAGAATTGCTCCAGGTTGCAAAATCGTAGTTTTTATGAATACTATCATACATATTTCATCTTTAGTGCTTTTTATTTTTTGTTTAATAAATGGCCTTTACGAATAAGTCATATTTGTTTGTTTCTGAACATTTATTTGACAGATCTAGCATTATCCTTGATTTATGGACAAGTTGTTTACTGGTAATTTCTCTTGTGGCAGACGATAGTTAAATTGGTTTTTCTTTTGAGATTCCAAAAAAAAAAGTTTAACATTTATTGTAATTTTACTCTCCCTTTAATAACTCTATTATGTTCCGAAACATATTTATTATTGTCAGTGAGTATGTGGGTGACTATTTTGATCAGCCAGAGAAAGGACTGAGAATGCGTGGTATCAGTCCTCGCTAAACTATTCTATCGGTCTCGCTAAACTAAGTGCTCGACTTCACGCTCAGGTCATTTGGCTACCAAAACGGGGAAGCTATCCCCTCTGCGTAGAATAAACATTATAATGGCATGTCTTCGGATCATCCTCAAGAATGTTTCCCAGACCACCGCCTATAGCCCAATGATCAGCTCTAATGCTATGTTAATAAAGTACTACTACTATAAGATTCAAACCAGCTATTTTCTTGTTTATTTTGTTTCCTGGTTTGCAAATGTGAGCCATAAGATGGATGGACAGTAAGTTTAATAAAAATGAACTAAATATCTGTAATCTATGATAATAATTGTCAATAGTTTGAAACTAAGAAGAAAGAAGAAATTTTTTTAAAAGTTTCGACAAAATTTATATCCTTTAACCAAGTGAAAATTGTGATTTCCTTAATTTGTCGAAATGGTCTGCCAGAATATTCCTTAAGAAATGATTTTGTCAAAAACGAATATTTTTTTTCAGTGTCCTCAGTATCATTTCGTTCGGATGCCACAAGAATGTTTAAATTGTAGACCAGGGATGGCGAACCAATGGCACGCGTGCCCTAAATGGCACGAGACACAATATATTGAGCACGCCACCCATCACAAAGTTCACTATGAAGCATATTAACAATTAAATTTAAATTCACAATGAACAAACAAAAAAATAAACAATTTTTAACCAAATAATTAACAATTAATACCAAAAACAATTAATAAGCATAAAAAACAAGCTAACAACAAATAACCAGCAAAAAATTAACAGTAATGCTTGAACTAACATCTTACAATCTAATATAAGTTATTTGTCATCTAATCTGCAACAACAGAAGTCACAATGATGTTACTTTAAGCTGAATTACGCATATAACTGAGACATTGCAAAATGTATCATTTTTCAATAAATAAAGAGTTTTGAGTTGATAGTATTTAGTATTACTATTTTCCCAATAATCACGAAGTTAAAAACATTTAACGGCACGTCCATGGCCTCATTAAACAATTTTTTTCGAAAAAATGGCACGCTGGAGCATAAAGGTTCGCCACCCCTGTTGTAGACCCTCTGATTAGTCTTGCAAAAACTCTATTGTTATATGAATATAAATATTTTTGAAACATTTATAAAACAAACTGATGCGTTATACCTGCAAAACTAGGGCTGTTGTCTTGATGTTCTCAACAGTTCCATTTCTATATTGTTTCTTTTTTATTTCCAATGTATAGTCTGGTAATTCTTCACGGTTAAAACTGCTGTCAGGCTGAGCAGATGCGCAAGCTAATGCCATAATTATTATAGCTTGAGTGTCTGAAAGTATAACATAACCATTAAAAACCCTCGTTTACAGTTGACGAAAAACTATTATCCGTAATTTTAAACAGGAAGTTGTCAAAACCCATTTTATTTTTACAAGCTCATTTGAGAACACAGTTGTATCTTTTCAGTTTAGGCTTACTCACACTTAAATTGAATCGAAACCGGCATGAACACAACGAGTAAGCGATAACATTAAATTAAATTTTCTCCAGAAAGGATGTTTCTTTACTTGTTAGCTTAATAAGTTCAGTTTCGAAACGGTCCGGTTAGAGTTCTTTCTAGTATTCAGACCTGGCGAAATTTTTGGACCCAATATATCTCTAAATAAAACCATTTGGTCATCAAAATGGGCTACAGAGACATCTGCTTTGTATTGCAAAAATATCACTGATTCACACATACGAACAGAAAGAGAAAAAATACTTTATTATTTGAATTTGAAAAGCGTATAGAGTAGTTATCATGTAGTTGTTTTTATATATACAGTGCACTCCCGATTATCCGGGTTAATCACCGGGACAGGTCGCACGGACAATCGAAAAACACGGATAATCCGAAATCTCCCTTTTATTAAAGAAAAAATCCACATCTGTACAAAAAATATAAAATTACTGACATTTGCATGCTATATAACATCAAACTAGGAATTTTCCTTTAAACATTTGATGCTTAAAAAATGTGCAATGAGCCATATATCGATGCACATAGTTTACGAACAGCAGTAATGTTACCGTAATCAAATCCTCTCATATAATCTAATAACGTTTCCAAAGATTGTAGAGCAGCAGAATGAAAAATTGTATTTCCCTCATTTACTACATCTTCTACATCAGTTACTATCATCACTATTTGATTTAGCAAGTAACGAATATACTGTTCTCGTCCTCGATTTCTAGGGTCGGTGGTCTGATGGACCTTGTCTGACTTTGTCTGGCATTTGGAGGAGAAGCCACAACAACAATAACAAGTAACGATGTCTTCATCTGTCAAAAACTGGAAGCCAGGCTCACCCTTTGAAACCAATCTTCTAAATTTTCTTCATCAAGAATTTCGAAACTTTAGACTTATTTTGCTTGTTCGAGAATACTGTTATATTCTTCTTGAACATCTGAAGAAGATTGTTCATCGATGATCTTTCTCCACGATCGTGATAACGCAGACGATTTTAACTTTGACCATGCAGCTGATATTTCATATACAGCAATCCAATAACGGATATTATTTTCCAAAAATTTGGTAGCGTTATAAACTTAATGAATAAAATTTTTTTCATCTTGAAAACGTTTCTCTTTATATAATTTTTGTGTGACTCCGGAATGAGCACGGATAATCAAGAGTGTACTGTACGTAGTTATTATTAAAATTTTATGCACACTCAAAGGATTGACGCATAAATGATATTATCTTGATTTGAATATTTGTTGGGTATATTTATTACAGATTAATAAGGATAATTAAGCACTTGTCAAAAATGTATCAAACATTACCTGTTCTGTCCTCTGCTTTATGGAATGCAGCTAGTAACTTTTCAATATCATTTAAGGTGATAAAATCTTGGGCATTACACAGTGCTAGTATTGCGTACGGATTTGCTACCCTGTTAGCATCCACACGTTTCCTTAGCTGCCCGATCAAATCAACCATATAGAATTTCCAAGGATTCATACACAATGCTAGAAAACTATTGACATAAGTCGCAAGTTCAGATGTCTTGATATCTTCCATATTTCTTCTAAGAAAAAATACTACGCTTAATACCATTCTATTAATTTAAAATATCGTCTATAACAATGGTACTAAATTTACCATTATGACATATATACAGAAATAGTAATTGTTGCATAAGGGAAAATTGTACCACCACCTTACCAACTCATTCATTCTATTTTGAACAAAAAATATTGCAACTATTAAAAAAACGACACAATTTGTATATATATATAAACTGCTGTTTGTAGAAAATGCAACACCATGAAAGAATCATCAGAATCAAATGAAATTTAATGCAGAAACGACTTGTACTGATACAAATAAATGATGAAATTTTCAAAACAAAAGAAACAAATTAAGCGTCCGAAATCAGTATTTGGTGCAGCCACCACGCGCTGCAATAAGTGCTGCTATACGACGTGGCATGGAGTCAAACAGATGTTGAATATCTGCTTGAGGAAGAGAATTCCATATCGCTTGTATGCGCAACCAAAGTTCGTCTTTGGAAACTGCAGGACGCGGATCACGAGTGAGACGCCGACCAACCATATCCCACACGTGCTCAATAGGCGACATATCCGGCGAATAAGCAGGCCAAGGAAGAAGTTGCATGCGTTGTGCTGAACAGAAGTCTCTAACAGTCCGCGCAACATGTGGGCG
>NC_092210.1:43103405-43110607 GCF_043381705.1 Parasteatoda tepidariorum | reverse complement strand
GTACTGCAGTCCTTGGTATATTGACATATATATATATATAATTATGCGAAACCCTAATAAACAAGGCTGAACTAAATCAGTAGCTTAACTGATATGGTTCATCAACTTGGTAGAACTTACAAACCGCACTTTGTAATGAGCATACAAGCCTGCATGTATAAGCGTAGCAATAAATAGATTTGTTTTACATGCATATGCACGTTTGTGCTCTCACTACAAGGAATGGACAGTAAAATTATATCAGTTTTGAAGAACGGATAACATAAATTTGCACAAAATTGCATTAAACAGCACAAAGGTATTGACGGAAATTGTTACTTTATTTAGGTCACACTAGAGCTGCACAATGGGCTATCGGCAATGGTATGGGAAACATCCCTGAGGATGATCCGAAGACATGCCATCACTATTTTCTGTGTCCTCTTCCTCAATTTAGTCATAGATCTGAAGGAGAAGGAAATTTTTTTCAGATCTCTGTACCCATGGTACTGCTCGACGACCGACCACAAGACTTTTGATTTCTCAGGTTTTACGAGTACGTAAATAGCATGTACTCGATGAGTTTTAGTGGAGTCGAAGATTGAACTCCGTTTCCTCCGGACCGGAACCCACCCACTGCCTCCACACTTATGATAAGCATTTACTAATTATATCCAAACAGTAATTGCTATTTTCTTCCGCAAGCGCTACACATTGAAATTGCAAAAAATTTCACATTTTGAATTGGTAAGGGCAATAATTTTCATTTATGTTTGCTTGCTTATTTTTTAAGCTCAAATATCGAAATTTTATAATGAATTTTGGAAGTGATTCGAAAAATGTATCCAAATATTTTACCACTTTTATCCAACAGAATGAGAAAACGAGTAAAGTCGGATTATACGGAACCTTGAAATTCGACAGCATTCGTGAAGCGGCTGCAGTGCAACACTATACTACCAGATTATTAGTTCATTAAACTTTCGTTTTTAATGCTTTAATTTCATTACCGTTTCCCCCAGGAAGAAACGAATTCGGCGCTTTTTTCGGGTTGCATTAGTTTTATATAAATGTTACCCGCAAAGTATGAAATGCCGGCATTATATATAATGCCTGACGTTTTTAGGCAAAATATGAAATATGAGAAGTATTACATACTTTGCCTAGGCATTATATATAATGCCGGATGCTATTTAGGCAAAGTATGAAATAAACGTCCTGATGTAAATTATGATTATGTAAATGATGTGCATGTTACTGTGAATGACCGAAATCGGTGGTTGTTGACTTTCACCGGTGAATGCTGACAATCACATAGTCACTTTGGTGAATGTCCAAAATATTTATTACATCCGATTTGATATTAATTTATTCCTGGATATAATTTAATTTATTCGATATTTTAATACTTACTGACGATAGATTAGAAGAAACATCAGTGTTTGTAGTATCGGACAAATGTATACCGGGCAATGGCACTTGACCTTAAAAAACATCAGTGTAGGATATACCGGGCAATGGCACTTGACCTTAAAAAGACATCCGGGCAAATGTATACCGGGCAATGGCACTTGACCTTAAAAAACATCAGTGTAGGATATAGCGGGCAAATGTATAACGGGCAGTGACACTTAACTAGACCTTTGGTAAATGTCCGAAATATATACTAGGTCTAGCTAAGTGCCATTGCCTGGTATACATTTGCCCGGTATATCCTACACTGATGTTTTTTTAAGGTTAAGTGCCATTGTCCGGTATACATTTGCCCGATACTCCAAACACTGATGTTTCTTCTAATCTATCGTCAGTAAGTACTAAAATATCGAATAAATGTAATCATATCCACGAATAAATTAATATCAAATCGGATGTAATAAATATTTCGGACATTCACCAAAGCGACTATGTGATTGTCAACATTCACCGGTGAAAGTCAACAACCACCAATTTCGGTCATTCACAGTAACATGCACATCATTTGCAGAATAACCTCATCAGGGCGTTTATTTCATACTTTGCCTAAATAGCATCCGGCATTATATGTAATGCCTAGGACATTTGTGAAATATAAATCGTTTCCTACTTTGGAGATTGAAAACTATCTACCAGATTTATCGATTTCTGAGTGCTGGACTCTTGTCCAGGACTCTGAGTCCTGGATTGTTTCACGTCAGATGCTAAATATTAAAGATATGTGCCGAAAAAAGAAAGAAAAGATGGCTTACAATAAAATAATATGACTTAGTTTCGTCTTTCGAAAAAAAAATTGTAAATTTTTTTAAAAAAGAAAAACTCATTCAAAGTTTGGCCAACTTCCAGAATCAGAAAGTGAGTAAAATTCAACTTACAAAGCAAATTTGGAAAGCAAACTAATGCTGAGTTCATATGCTAATTCATCATTATAATTTTTACTCTTATTTAGATTTGAACTCTCTGAAAAATGGTAGGCTACTGCAGTCCTTGGTATATTGACACCCCACTTTTGAATATGGCTTGCATTATTCCTTCCATTTAAAATCCAATTCGTTGCAAGGAATTTTGCTCTGATTATTTGATAGGGATAAACTCCCGATTCAAAACGATCTTCTGTAATTAAAAATAAAATTTATTAAATAATAAAACTTATAAATAATAAAATATGCTAGCATACTTCAAAGTCCATAAATTAATCAACTGCTGAACGAAATGTATCGGAATAGTTTGGTAAATAAAAGCATTCAAATAAAGTAATTAAATTCAGTTTTAAGGTTTTTTTCTAATTCTTTTAATACTAAATGTTGAAACCAATAAAAGAACTGGATCGAGACTGCAAGGCTAAAAGAGGGAAAATGTAATTCCTATTTACATTTCCAAATTTATGTATTTTCCATATAAACAATTTAAAAACTAAATTATGAAATAATTCAATCCTTTTTAATAAATGTTGTTGCTGACATAGGCCATTGAGGCAAGGGGTACGATTGTTTTTGTTTTAAATTGGTGCCATCTATGGCTAAGAATTTGACTTCTGCCACACCCATACGTCACAACCGTTTATAGGGCGAACCCATTCATACATCCATTCTTTCTTCCACAGATCGTAATTTTGACCTGGACCAAAGAACGAGTAATTTCCAATTCAGCTCCCTCAGAGGTGTAATTTGCTACGGGAACATGGAGGACTTTGTGACCGACAAATTCAATGTGCACCAGTCACGATTTACTGCGTTGGAAATCTTCGGCCGACTGGATTCGAACTCACGTTCTCACGAACGCGAGTTCAGTGCCCTGCCAACCAGGCTTTTCAGCCTTTTTATAAGATTATTAAGAATATTAAACAGATCATTAAATATTTTTCCTAGTGTAAACGCATTAAAGTTGAAATTGAATCTATAAATAGATTTTCCTTCTGAAACTGCTTAGAATATTTACATAAAAGTTCCTCAAAGACTGGTCAAAAAACTGTTTAAAAAAATGCAGGAAAAGAAATTTCTTCGTAGTTTACAGTAGAAAACAAAATTTTCAATATATAGTTTAAATTTACTGCATCTCTGAATAGTTGTCAGTTACTATTTCCAGAGATTTCAAAAATTTAACTTTGGAAAAAACGCTCTTTTATATTCTTTCTTATTCTTCGCTCTTTTATATTCTTTGGACACGAGTTTTCGGCAACATTTTTTTTCTTCTGCTTTGCTGATTTACGTTGTATTTTATCACTTTATATAATGCTTTCAGAAGAATAATTATTTTTTTTAACTTTAGCAGTTTCCTATGAGTCAATTTAGCTCATGAAATATATTAGCTCTCAGTGAAAGCTCTACGTCAGTTATTTCTATATTTAAGAAATAGAAACCCCATTTTAAGCCCTAAAAATATAAACTTTTTTTTTTCAAAATTTAATTTCATTGAAATACGAGGGGTTGAAAATTTGCACTTTTATCAAGTATAAGTTCTTGAGTGGAATAGCGGCATTGCAGACTTCGGGAAACATTAATAGTATATTTAGCTCTAGTGTTAGTTGGCTTTAGTCTTTGTTGAACAAAGATGCATCACCGAAACACATTTCGAAATGTAATATCTCCCTAAAAAACCATATGGTAAGTTTTTGCTGCACTGGCGCAGGTGTGAACCATTATGATTAAATGAAACGTGGCTCATCGGTTATAATATAGAAATGATTCTAGATGAAAGATGTAAAACCTAGAACCTAGCCTCCGGTCTAAGTGCTTGGCATTACCAAAACACACACTGCAAATGCGAAAATGCCTAAAGCAAAACTACAGAAATTAAAATTCTTCCTTATCCTCCACACTCAATTTCATTTGTCATGGTTTTATCCCACTTGTCTGAAACTGCTTGCAGCTTACAATGCAAAAGTATAGAGAAAATACGAAATGATGAATGAAATTGTTTAATACATTTGTAAGTTATTACCGAATTTTCGCCTTCTTTCCGACAGTTTTCACCTATAGTATGACGATCTATAGTTTGTCTACTGTAAAAACTCCCCCCAAAACTAAGTCTGAGGTAGTCTGCTGCTAGGGAAACAAGAATAGTGCATTTCAGGGAGGGTAGCTTCTCCTCACTCTAGGGTTAACACAATACACCTATTAGAAAGATTCCCTTTCTCTCGCAGACCCGAGACAAAGCCTGTCCTAAACAGTAAACTTGAAAAAATTATTCCTTGTTACCACTGTCACCGCCACGGATCCAGACGAATGTCTAGGTGAGTTTTTACTTTAGACAAACTATAATGCAATGTTCTTAAAATGGGAAGTGCAAGCAATGTGTATTTTCAGAAAATAACATAGTGTAAAAATTTATACTTTTACCTTCGGGGGAGTTTTTTTGAAATATAAAATATACATTAAAATTATTTCCGTGATACTTGAATATGTACTTTTATCTTACCGCATCTTCTTTCATCTCGCCCATCAGGACAGTCTTTAACTCCATCACATTCCCACTCTTCTGGGATACAGTTCGAATTGTAATAAGCATTTCCACATACTATTCCCTTTCCGTTTCGGCATGAACTAGTTCCTAAAAAAAGTGTTTATTTGGGAAATATTTCACATTATATCATGAAAAAGAAATCATTTTTATTCTAAATACACTCACAAATGAAATAAATATGCTTTTAAAGTGTATAGCGAAGATTACACTTATGACATGTTTTGTTATGCAGTAACCCATAGTTATACTAGTCTGGTCAAAGGCACAAAAACAAAAGAAACATACAATTTGAATACGTGATATAGAGAAAGTTATAAGAAGGAGAAAATTCACTTAATTGACTAAAATGCAATGAAATAAAGCAATTTTTAGGAGGCATAAATTAAAAAAACAAATATATTTTAACATTTTTGATGTACCTAATGAAAATGATAATACGGCCTCATAAGAAATTTCAAATTAGATTAGGATCAAATGTTGAGTAACTAAATTTATTTTTAAGATCTTACTGCAGTTCCGTTCGTCGGAGTTGTCTCCACAATCATTTCTACCATTGCAAAAGTCTCTTCTCTCTACACATTTATCATTCTGGCATCTGAATTGATAATACGAGCAAGGTCCATTTTTGTTCTTGAAGAGCCTTGTTCTAATATTTTCTGAAATTAAAAATATTTAGTTATTTAAAAGGCTTACTATGACATACAGATATGCTTCAAGTTTTGTCAAGTTTCTTATTCTGAGTTAGACCAGAGTATAATAAACTGCTACAAAATTAGATCGTTCGGTTATTGTGAAATGGTTAATTGCTGCATTAAAATGTATAATTCTTCAATAATATGAGAAGTGATATTAAGTATAGACATTTGATGACAAAGACAACCCTTACAAAAATTTAAGGTATATTTAAGGTTGTTTTGAGGTATTTTGGGGTTATCGAGGTTGTTTTGAGGTATATTTGAGGCTTCTGAGAAAACAACCATAAAATGTATATCTCGTAAAGGTTGTAATTGAGGTGTATGAGGTTGTTTTTTTATACACTTCAGCTCATTTTGAGGTTGTTTTAAAGAATCACTTCATATTAACAAGACTGATGAGGTAATTTCGAAGATATACCAGGTTGTTTTTCTGATACTTGTAACAAAAGAGGTATTTATGGGGCATAAAAAATTTACCTTATTTCAACTAAAAAGAGTGAGGTATTTATTGAGGTGTATGAAGTCATTCTATTTATACCTAAGCTTATTTTGAAGTTGTTTTAAATTCACTACATATCAACCAAACTGATGAAATGAATTCTAAAGTATGCACGATTGTTTTTCTGATCCTTGTAGCAAAAGAGGTATTTATGAGGAATAAAAATATTTACTTTATTTCAACTAAAAAGATTGATGTATTTATTGAGCTTATTTTGAGGTTGCTTAAAGTACACTTCATATTAACTAACTCACTTCCCAGAGTTCCATGCGAGCCGGCGAATGGCGTGTGTGTTGACAATCGAAAGTCTACGCGAAATTCGGTAAGTATGTTTGACATTTATTAACTTAGTTTTATCACTTTTAATCAAATATGCTTCAATTTTCAAACTTAAATTTTATTATTTTTGCTTTTAAGACGCGTCCTGATCTTAAATAAATTAAGTCGGAGGATATTCTTAGAGGCTATTGTTGTAGGCTTAGCAATAAGAGGGAACAATCGGAATATTTCTCGTCGCTGTTTAGGGTAACGTTACTAGTGAATCGTTACAGTAGGTTACGCATAATATATTTTATTGTTTGCTATTTACTTAAGTATAACTATTTATTTACTTTGCTTGAATGTACATGTTTTACGTCGCAGTATGAAAGCTGATTATAAAATGATCATAAATTCTTTTATAAATAAATCATTGGAAATTGAAAGATTTTAAAATAGCAATTTTGCTTTGAAATTCTACTACAGCTGTATGCTGATCGTTTGCTAGGATATCTAAATGCAAAGTTTATTTTGTTGTTTGTGAGATAAAATATGTATAATAACACTGCATTTTAAATCCAATTAACATGCAATTCTTTTTTGCAATATATAATATATATGTATCGTGTGGGCTGATGAAGAGATTATATCTTATTGTTTTGTTCTCCGGATTTTTAAATTATTTTTCTTCTTTTTAGATATCAAAAATTATTTTTTTTTTAAATACTTTTGAAAAATATTTTTAATAATTTTCTCCCCTTGTCATAATTTTTATTATTTTCCGTATTTTCTCATATATATATATATATATATATATACAAAGCTAACTCGCGTAG
>NC_092210.1:43049272-43102407 GCF_043381705.1 Parasteatoda tepidariorum | reverse complement strand
TATATATATATATATAATATTCTCATATATATAATATTTTAGCATATATATATATATATTTATAGAGCTTATTCACAAGTAGTTCCCTGATATTGCTGAGATGATCGAGGTTGTAAATAGTACATGTGCAGCAGCGAAGAAGAAGTGGCTAGCAAGCCTTCCCCTGCGAAGTAGTTCTGAATTTATACCAAAAAGAAAAAGTAATCTTTCATAATAAACTACAGAATTTATGTAATTGTTGATGACAATAGTTTGCCAGATATTTGATAATTCAAAACTAGTAACTGTACTAGCTCACTTCTTCATGTTTGATCACAAAACTGCCATTTTTCACTAAATGTTATTTTTTCGCAATTTACCCAAGTTAATTATTAACTAAACAGATCGTCATTGCTTATTAGAATATTAAGCAGAATTTAATAAAACATGATTTCAAATTTATATGACAATTCGTTTTAAGGTTATGGGCATTTCTATGCAGCAGTCACTATTTCAAAAATTAGCGAATTTCGAAAATCTTGAATTTTTTAGAAATAAATCAGTATTGTTTCTTATGAATTTCAATGCTGAATTGAATAAAAATCAGTAGCAAATAAAAACATTAATTGTTTGAAAGTTATATGCATTTTTTTGAATTTCATCATATTTAAACAAATGTTTGTAACAACTAACTATTACTTTTATTATGCTCGGTATTATAAGTTATAAAGGAGATATTATACTCAACTTCTTTTAAAAATATTAATTCAAATCTTTCTCTCTTAGACATTTTCCTCACATAAAATTGCTCACAGCTTTAAAACAAATTCTCCTTATCAGCTTGTAATTAGTTTTATTCGATTGAGTGAAAAACGCACAAAAATTGGTATATAACTTTAAAATTTTAATTTAATAAATAACTTAATAATAAAACGATTGTTGATAACATTGATTAAAAAATATTAGAATAAGTATTTTTTTAAGAAACTATGATGTGATTGGCAATAACACAAGTCTGACCTACTGCACAGATGCTGATTCTTCAGAATCAGCTTCAAAAACTAATAAAAAAGCTATTAGTTTCATGAAGTCTGGCAAAAAGTTTAAAAATATAGACTAGGTTTATTGAGTTTAAAAATTTGTAAGAAAAAAAGAAAGAAAATCTAATTATCAAACTTATAAGTACCATAATGATACCAGATGTATAGGAAAATAAAAAGTGTTAAAATTTCATAATAAAATTGGAATTACATATTTGAATTTCTGTAAATGTTGTTAATGGTAGTACTGTTTTCAGTGTATTTTATTTTGTGGCTGTCGTACCTCTCTTGCTTTTTAGCTACAAGGATTGAATAGAAATGGCAGAAGTGGAAGGCCATTTTTCTGAAAAAGAAAATTAATTTCAGCCAGTTAATTTAAATCATGTGTAAAAAACAATTTCTAATATTTTAAAACCTGCCACTATTACTGTAAATATGACTTTCTTACTAATTCCTATTTCTTTCTTTCCAATACTTCCATGTTTCAACAGGTAGACGGAAACAGTATTTAAAATAATTTTGTTGGTTTGAAAAAAAAATGAAATTTTAGTTTTTAATAAAAGTAATTCGAATTTCAGCTGACTAATTATTTAAATTTGCAGCTTTATAGCTTTAAAAGTTCAAGCACTTTAGACAACTATCGTTTAAATATATGAGTTCCCACAAATAATTTTTCCTAACTGTAGAATTTGGAAGAAGAAGTGTTATTTCAAGATGATTTAATTCAACCTATTAAAATTATGGAAGAATTATGCATTTGAAACTTTCTTTTATAGCATAGCAATAGAAGCAATTACTGTCAAAGATTTAATATTAAAAACTTCAGGTTGATAAATGAAGATCTCTACTAATGAAAAATTGTAATGATATACATTATTCTTCATATAATATGTATAATATCTTTATATGCATGATATTCTTCATACAGTGAAGTTAAAGATTAACAAACTAGTTAGACCGTATAACACCTCACGTTTAGGAATTATTACCTTTATAATTATTAAAAAAAACAGCTTTAGGTTGAGCTACATAAGCCTGAAGTGTAAAATGTCGCATCTTAGGTTGATAATTTAATACTTCTAAAAATACAAAAATATACAATACTTAAAGTTACGAAATAATAACCTAAGGTAGAACAGGGAACATATGACGTTAATAAAAAATAACCTTTCCAAATGTCAAAAAATACGCTTGAGGTTGATTTATAATAACCAGAAGTGTAAAATGGCACACCTTAGGTAGATAAATAAATACCTCAACAACTATATAAATCTATACCTGAGGTTGAAAAATAACAACCTAAAGTAGAACATCGAACACCTCACGTTCATAAAAATCCAACTATTAGCTATCCAACTGTCAAAAAATACACTTGAGGTTGATTTGTAACAACCTAATGTGTAAAACGGCAAACCATAGGTTCATAAATAAATACCACTACAAGCATAAAATTAGATACTTGAGATTGAACATAATACACCTCACGTTAGTAAAAAATTACCTCTCCAACTGTCAAATAATACACCTGATGTAGATTTATAAGAGCCTGAAGTGTTAAATGAAACACCTTAGGTTGTTGAATAAATACTTTCACAAGTGTTAAAAAATATACTCCAGGTTGATAAGTAATAACCTAAGGTTGAAAATGAAACACCTTAATTGTAATAAATATCTACCTCTCCACAGATTCAAAATTAAACACCTCTGGTTGATAAATATATACCTCTGGAGGTATATTTAAGGTATATTTGAGGTTAATTTTGAGGTATTC
The DNA here is from genome assembly GCF_043381705.1 of Parasteatoda tepidariorum. Taxonomy (NCBI): domain Eukaryota; kingdom Metazoa; phylum Arthropoda; class Arachnida; order Araneae; family Theridiidae; genus Parasteatoda; species Parasteatoda tepidariorum. Next base: position 43,099,617 of record NC_092210.1, on the reverse strand, counting down.
ATTTGCATCCTTTTCAACATCTCAAATAACAACCTCCCTTATACCTTTGAAAAATACCTCATTTATACCTCATTTTTTTCGTAAAGACTCACAATGGATTTAAATCTATCTAATTTTTCAAAAAAATGGGAGCTAAGCAATGCAAGCTCATACAGAGTTTATACTGCTCTCAGTACATTCTTTTAGAATCCTTGTTAAAAATGAAATAAAAAATAGTATGCGGAAGGTGAGAAGAAAAATAACAAAACAAGCTTGATGCTTTGAGGAATCAAGCGGTTAGTAAGAGACTTACTATAGGCAGATTCCATTACTTTTCCAATACTTTTGCACACCCAAAATTGGGTCAGCTATTCAACGACTGTTAAAAAATAAAATAAAATACTTTTGTATTAGCGTTCTCACATCACCTCTGCGCATCATAACGCAAACGTAGAGGAATTCGGTACCTGTATGCCATATTCTTACTGCTTGCCTCCTCAGTGTTTGTGCCGTTTGCGTTTCTAAATGAAAAGTTTTCAACTCCCAATGTCATTTTGCAATGCACGAAGCTAATTGGTAAAGTCGTAAGAATTTTGAAATCAATGATTTTCAGGTTAATTAAAATTCAGCTCACATAAGTTTAGGGTCCACAAAAAGTGTACGAATCGGTTTAAATTTGCTTAGACTTAATGAAATGAGCATTGTATTATTCCAGGGATTCGATTGCAGACCGGATAATTTAGGAGTAAATGATTTATTTTTTAATCAGTCTAAAAACATTTTTATGGGCTCATTGTGTTCAGCCTGTGATAAATAAGGTTGAATGAGCAATGAAAGTCAAAAATTTTTATTACCTTAAAAGTATCTGGTATAATTGCTATAAATCTAAAACGTGTTATGAGGATTTCATATAGATCGTTGAACAGTTCGTTGAATTTTGAGTTTATGACTATTAATGTTCAACTCCGTAGGCTTGTAATTTTGAATTCAATCCAGAAGACAAGGGAACTCCTGGATCAAGTATCGGGGGAAATTTGCCATCTTGGAATACTTTTTGATGGAACTTACCCACATTTGCATTAGATGGAGAGGCAAACCACGAAAACATCCCACGGTTAGTTTGACGGTAAGGAGACTCTAATACATGATCCGTCTACCCATGAGGATGATTTACGTCAGCACTGTAGTCTGTGCGAGCTGGGTGCAGAATTCGTATCAATCAGCAATCGCTGGGATTCGAACCCTGTTCACTTCATTTGAAGGCAACCGCTCTATCCCCTGAGCCACCACGGCTCTTGTTGCGGTGATTAGAAAGTACTGGGTATTTTTCCAATCAACTTTGCACAATACAAAATGGCGGTGACAGTTTACAAAGAATATAGACTTTAAGATTAGCCTATGACATTTTTATCCTCGAAATATTTATTATTTATTATAAAATCACGGATGTGAATCTGTTATCTCGGTACTAGGCAAACTATGAAGCAACTTTGTCACTACTTAGAACAAAGCACTGTATCATGGATGGATTCATAGATATCATGGATTTAGATTCATCATGGCAAAATGTTTTAGAAGAAGAAGAAAAAAATTTTTTTTTTAAATATAATGTAAACGGAGTATTTACCATTAAACTGGGTCTACTTCTTATTATTTTATTAAAAAAAAGTAAGTTTTTATTAACACCATAGTAATCTTCAATCCACATTAAACATTACTAATTTATGTCTATCAACCAACAAAAAATGTGTTTCGATCTACTTGCTTTATAAGACCAAATATTGTAAGGTTATTTTAAGATTTATAAGACCAGACAAGTTAATAAGTCTATATATATAAACAATAGATTTTAGCAGGTGAACAATTATTTTCATTTTTAAATTTTTTTATTACTTATTTGAGAATATTGTTTGTTTTTTCAGGTGAAATAAATATTTTTTCCCTATAATTTTCGGGCTTGAAGGAATATAATGCTGCTAACAAAAAGGCAGAACATCACTTTTTCAGACTAAGTTCATTCCTTTTATAGTAAATTTTTTTCATGTGAAATAAATACTTATAATACTTTTCTAGATTAAAAGAAACGTAATACTTCTTATAATTTCCATATCTCACTGCTTCAATTTTAATCGAAAATATATTTTATAAAATGGGAAATACACTAACCTGTCTTTACACCTGGAATTTGCGCGGAACTGTCGCAGCTTATGATGGTCAAAATAGAAAGTAGATTAATGAGCAGAAATATGATAGACATTCCGTCTGTAACTTTATGTGGCAACATTTCAAATCACTTGGTCGTTAAAAAAAGTTACAGAAAAGTATTTCCGTTCCTTACTCCAACGATTACTTATCTGACACGTGACGTCAATCTAAGACTATACAACTTTTGATAAACATTTCGTTCAAGTCTGTGCTATCGGATATTGTTTCGAGTCAGATAAAAGTAAGAAATCAATGTGAATAGAATCGATTTTGTTGTTTAAAGCAGAATAGCTACATTTAAATATTGAAATGTAACCTTGATAACTTAAAATACCATTTGTTTTACGGATTTTCGAATACCATGAGATTTTTTTATGTCAGTATGCAAGGTTTTAGACCAAAACTGAAAGTTTGAAAAACTTGGAATGATTAATTCCAAATTCAGTTTTTTTTTATTACGTCATTATTTGTCAATTTTCTTATTGGTGGGGTAAATATTGTAGTACTGAAATGACGAAACGTGATATACTAATTTTGGTTCCTGCAGTTTATACAGTCAGCAAAAAAAAAAAAAAAAGATATCACCCTGAATAACTTTCGTTCTAATGATCGGATATTCACAAAATAAGTGTCAATCTTAATGGTTCCTGGGGGTGATCTCAAATATGCTAATTAATTAGTGCTAACTATTAATTAAGTTACGAAATCAGACACAAAAACGTACTTTCTCCGAATAAACATATATATTTTTTTTTACATATTTGGATTCTTAACCTTCGAAATATAGGGGGTAGCCGCATTCTGGGAAATATGGTCCCCATAGTTTGGTCAGGAGAGCGATCCAAAGTTCGTACCCCTTAATTTTAATTTCACTCTTTACGTTTTTAGTCATATTTTTAAAACTAATAAAGCAATTCAAAGAAAATTTCACCCAGTCATAAAACTCATTTACCCAAAGATAATTTCATGAAAAAAATAATTTTTAATATTTGTTAATTATTTCATACTTTGAAATAATTAACTTCATACTTTGTCTTATGAATTTTCGGTTGCCATGAAATTTTCTTTTATGTCAGTATTCAAGGTTTTAGAGCAAAACTGATAATTTGAAAAACTTGGAATGATTAATTCCAAATTCAATTTTTTTTTTATTATTTCATTATTTTTTAATTTTATTATTAGTGGAGTAAATATTGCAGTACTGAAATGTCGAAAGGTCATATACTAATTTTGGTTTAATTTTGACGCAACTAAGCTTTCGTAACGGCGTTTTTAAATAATACACCTCTCATAAATCGATACTTCATTTATTCATCCTGTGTTAAGGTAAATGTGTAACCTATATAAGTTATTTTCATGAATAAATAATTTAATCCTGGTTGATATGAATCATAATAAAGTGAGTTCAGCTTTTAAAAAGCGTAAACCTTATTTCACTCTGTATCTGAGGAAAAGGGGCCGCATGGGACGCTTGGAATACATACCAAAATATCACAGCTACTTTTTGAGAATTGGCTGAATTCTCAAAACTGTAAAAAAGTTGTTGAAACCATTGGAGAGGTTTATAGTTTTGCTATGTGACTTTATTAGCATTGATGAATGTTTCAGTGATGCTAGAAAACATGTAAAAAATACAAGGATATATTTTGTGCTACGTAAACTAAAGTGAAAAACAACGCGAATTAAGCAAAAATTAATTATAGAAATGGGCATATTACAGTTTCGGTTGTCTATACAAGAGCCTTCCTCAAAAGAAGGGTTTTTTTAAAATTAAGATTAAGGGTTAGATGTTTTTTAACATTTTGTTATAAAAAATTATTATTTGCATACTGTATATTTGCGTCTTTCAAAACTTTGTAAGTTTGCTGAAAACGCAAAAATTATTTCAATGTGCATTTTCAGAAATCTAGAATATAATGATGTATTTTTAGAATTAAAAAAAAGAAAAAAACAGTAGATTTAGGAAAATTTTATAAATAATGCAAGAAAGATCATAGATTAAATCAAAACTTTTATTAATGTCTTGTAATAAACAATCAGTAAATATTTTTAATACATTTCAGAAAATGAAATTAAAAAAAAAATTAAAAAATTCAATCCTAATTATGAAATTAAAAGAAAATCAATCAAAAAAATACTAATTCCTGAACAAAAAGTCTCAAAATTATTTAAGAGAGTGTATTACTTAGTATCCATAATTTAAATATGCTTCAGAAAGGGTCAATTCGGCATCCTTCGACCGGTACAACATTTCGGCCATTTGTAGGGGTTGAGGAAGGTGTTTTGCATTTGTTTCCACAATTTTCTCTGCAGCATAATTCGCCTCTGGGACAATCATCATTTGAACAGCAGCGGTTGATTGATCTGATACAAACAATGGTCTCTCTTGTTGGGCAATAACCTGCAAATGAATAGACGAATTTTGAATGGGAATAAGAAACTCAACACTCTCAGGGATCACTGGAGGGAGCTATAGTGATATAGTTTAATTACGAGGTTATATGATCTGAAAATTTGTATATGTGGCGTAACTACCACTACAAATATTAAATACCAATTCACTAGTATATAAGACAAGTTAACTTGATTCTATCTTAAGGTACCTATATATAGAAGAAGGTTGACATAGTCGATAATTACATCCCATTAATGATGACCTCCGGTCGGACGTGATATGTACTCGCCAACACCGATGAATGGTTCTCGTTAAATAGTTGATTTGGTCATAAATTAGTGTTAAAAAATCCGGTTAAGTAAATACAAATCTCCCGACAAAAAAATAAAAAAATAATGAGTGCTAAAATGAATTAATTAAATATACGGCATAATTAAATAATTCAACTAGTAGCATACCTTCATCGAATTCAATCAAAGATTAAATTCTAGAAAGGGAATAGTGTGGCTATATACATACAAATATAAAATATCAATTTACTGGTATATAAGACACGTTAACTTAATTTAATATTGAGGTACCTTTTGATAGATGAAGTTTGACGTAGTCGTTCACTAAATTCCCTTATATACACGCTTTGAATGCCATTTGTAGTTACAATATTTTAAATTTTCCTAACAGATTATACGTGTTATTTGCTTTCTTATTCCAGCATATTTTTTCAATTATTATCTTTTCTTAACCAATAATTAATTATTTATTTTTTTAAAAAAAAAGTTGAAGGTGGAGCTTTGAGGTGATTAAAGACTAAAACTAAGTAATTTCGAAACCAAGGTGTTAATCTAGCCCAAGGGTTTCCAACTTACATGAGGCCGGGGGCCACAATTAAAAACACAAATCAAATGGCGGGCCGCAACTTTATCAAAATGTTATGTAGGACACTTTTATGTTTGAAGGAACATTAAATATTACTATCAGATTTTTACCAAGTTGTACAAAACAAAAGTATTGAATTACAAATTAAAATACGAAGTTGATTTTTAATAATATTTAATTGCATATTAAAAAATTCGGGCTACAATAACTTTAATGTGCACCCATGTATTAAACAATTAATGTGCAACAGATATCTAATTTTTAAGACATAAAGCTTTAAAAAATGTTGGTATTAAAACTTATATAGTAACACACTAAATGTTCAATGAGAAAACTGAGGTTTGTCTGCTGCAACCACCAGAGAATAGATATTTACATTTTAAATTTAAAATTTACAAATGTGTGTGTAAATATTTTCGTCCAAAATGAGTGGTTTCAAAAAGTTAAATCGGAGATAGATATTTTCGGAGCAGATTTAATATTTTGCTAACCAAAAAGTGCCACGAGCTCATTTACTGGCATTTGAAGGGAGAATTGTTTGACCCAAGTTTCAATTTTCAGCAAGAGAATGTATTCATTTTAATTGAAAAATCTTCAAGGAGTTTTTTTTTTCCTTTTTTTTTTGATGATAGATAACATATCATGAATCATCAGCCCCTTATCATGTCCGCAATCTCCAAGAAAACTTAAAGGGCTATCTGCTATCTTTAGTAAAGCTGCATATACAAAAAAAAAAGAAAAAAAAAAAAAAAAAAAGAAGCTGTTTCAGTCTGTGGCTGAATTGAAATTTGCCACCATAGAAACCTGACATATTATTGATAATATTGACCTCTATGGTTTGGTAACTAGTACACAACGTCGTACATTTCAATTGAAATATAAACATGACGTATATATGATCTATAATCAGAAGTGGCTTTATTTCGATAGGACACATTATTTCCTCCTTTTTTATTTATTCGATATTTTTTCCCTATCCAGGTACAGCAGGAGGTGAGGAGTTACTCCTTGTAAATATGTGGTTTATATGACTTCCTTAATATATATGTTTGATTCTCCTAGGTTTTCTTAGCGTTCAGTTATAGCGTTCAGTTATAGCACAAAATAAAGGTAGCTTTATTTAAGTGGGAAACATTCGCAGATGTTGATGATCATTCTAAATGATCCCAAACATACTTTAAAATTATTAAAAAAAAAGACTCCTTAAAATAAAAAAAATTCCTTATAAACAAGGCTTTCAGTCTTAAAACGACACTCCTTAATCTTATCCATAGATTACAAAAGCAACAAACGAGAGGAAAACTGTATTGATACTTTTATTAGTTTATATATAAATTCATTAAAAGATGTACAAAAGAAAAGGTAAAATTATTTAAAATTTTCTTGTCTAGATTTATAAAATACCAAAAAAAAAAAAAAATGTACAAGAAATACTGTAAAATGTAAAAGAAAATATGAACTAAAAGATGAAAAATATCTCCAAAATCTGAAAAAATGTCCTACAGTATCTAAAAAAGGCATTCTAAAAAGAAAAAAAAATATCCAAGAATGCAAAATTGAAGATAACATTAATGAAATAACAATAATATGTAAGTGTCATGAAAATTCGATCTTCATAATGACACAATTATCAACAAAAATGTCTTATTGGATTAAAATAAGCGAAGATTTAAAATTTTAACAGATTTAATATTTTACTAACATTTTAAAAATAATTGAAGTAAAATGTAATGGAGAAAGCTGAACTTTACTTACTCGAATTAACAGTACATATTGCTATTAAGAAAACTGCTATTAATATTAACTTCTTCATTTTTTCTATTGATAAAATAAAATAATAAATGAATTATCAGAAATTATGCTAAACGACAGCACAATAAGATACTATTCAGTCCAATATAAATGACTCTCTTGCTTTTAATGAAAAAGAAATTTTATTTTCTTTAAAATACTGATTATCTAAACGCGTCACATGTTTATCTTTTTGCGCACTTGACCTTGGAAAAACCCAAATAACTTTCTAAAATCAATATTTCAAGAAAAATACTATTTGAAACAATATTTAATTTTTGTAAGAAAGAATTGAAAACAAAATTTTATCTTTCATTGTTAAAATAACAGAATGATAAAATTTCTGTGCATTATATAACTTCACTGTGTCTTCAAGTTCGATGTTAAAGACAGAGATAGTTACATTTATAAAGATCTAAATGTGTTTCAAGGGAAGCTTATTCAAACTCATGAGACTTAACCGCTTAAAAAAAAGAGAGATTCAAATGTTGTGAATTTTTTACTCAAGACTTTTTATTGTGAATTTACTTATTTATTATTGTGAATTTCTTATTTGCGTGTGTGATCTGATTTTCTTCCCACTTATTTGATTTTCTTCATAACAAATGTAATTCCAGTTATATTTTCAATATTAAAGTGGAGAACGGAAGATAAAATTCCATGTAATGTTACTTGTAGTCTTAATAATCTGAAATGGGAGTAATGGGATTGAAATCGCATATTTATATTATAGACTTACTATAAACTCAATGGGCTTGTAATCTATAATTTTGATTACTGTTGTACTAAACAAATTTCAAAATTATCGTCTTCAAAATTTAAGTATCCTGCATTTGAATTGATATCCAAATGAAATGCAAGTCAATTCCAAAGTTGAAATTTCAACTAATAAGTCCTCATAAGCTTTACTTTGAGGGGAAAGAAAAATTATTTCAACTAAGACAAATAAGTTGATAGATTAGAACTCCGAAGATTATTTAACCTTGATGTCTTGAAGTATAGGGCAAAATAATGAGAATCTTCTACTGGACAGTGGTAGTGTTTTTTAACAGTGGCCGCTTTTTAAGACATTTAGCCACTTTTTGTCAGAAATTGAACGTTTTAAATAAACTTAATTTTAATAATGACAGGTATTTCTTTTGATGCAGCTCTCAAAATAGCGTAAGCATATTACAAGGTTCATTTCTGATTGAAACAATTTAAACCAGTGGTAGCATTATTAATATTGGCCACTTTTTAAAGCGCTTATTTTTATAACATTTTTCAATATTCGAAGTTTCAATCGTTAAATAAACTTAATATTAACAATGTAAGGTATTTCTTTTGAAGTATTTCTCAAAATATGGAGAAAAACACAAGATTTATTTCTAAAATTAAAAATTTTAAGAAATATGCGTGAAATAAAGTAATTTTCATGCTTGAATAAAGTGTTGACTTTTTGGTGAAATTAACAATAAAATATGGTTTTTATTTTTTATTACAGAGCTGTTTGGAAGTAATTGAGAAAAAAATTAGTAACTTTGACCAAAATTCGGTAATTTTAAAAATACTAAAAGAGTTTGAGATGAAACAAAAAAAATCCAAACTTATAACCTTTATTTTATTTAGTAAACACTTAACAGACACTAAACACTTTTCGTGGGTAAATTGCTTTTTTTCCGATGTACACTTTAAGTTAGTATCTACCATGATTTAAAATTACGGCGTGTACTAGAATGCCGTGTACAAAACTGGAAAGGAGGCAGAAAACAAAAAAATTATTGTAATGGAAAATATCGGAATCGGTCTGGGAAACATCCCTAATTCGAAGATATACCACTACAATTTTGATCCTTCGCAAAAGGGATGGCTTACCCGCTCTGGTATCCCAAGAACTTGCACGCGAAGTCGAGCACTTTACGGTAAAACAGTTTAGCGAGGACCGATACCGTGCATCCTGGGTCTCTACACAGGCTGATCAAAGTGGTCACCCACCCGCTTGATGACCGCAGCCAGTGATGCTTGAGTAAATTTGGTTTTTTACTGGGAACCGTGCTGGTGAAGTTGAAAAACATATTACTTGAATTAGAGAAAGACATAACAAATATGTATCTATGTGGAGGTAGCTGGTCCGAATCTCACCGTATCCCAGAATGTATGCTTGTGCTGTCTTTCTCTATCTTGCGCTATCTGTATATCTTGTCCAGCGTTGGACGGGTTGTTAAGGCAAGGTTCCCAGTAGAACACCGAAGTTAAGTATCACTGGCTGCGGCCAGTGTGCGGGTGGGTGACCACTTGGATCAGACTACGAGGGGACCGAGGCTGTGCGGCATTGGTCCTCTTAAACTGCTCTATCGTAAAGTGCTCGACTTAGCTAAGATTGTCGGGCTACCGAAGCGGGTTGCCATCCCCTCTGCAGAGGATCAAAATTGTGATGGAATATTTTCGGATCATCCTCTGGGATGTTTCCCGGACCATTGCCAATAGCCCATTGTGCAGCTCTAGTGCAACGTAAATAAACTACAACAACAACAACAACTTGTTTTTACTTAGACAAGGGCATATTAGCCGAACTTTGTAATTAGCACGTATGTCTGCGTATGTGTGGGTAACAATAAAAAGTAAATGCATCCATGTTTACTGTGAGATTAGAGTCCGCTACCTATATTTCCATTTTAGGATTTTGTGAAATCCCGGATGCGTAACAGTTAAACTACTAATTTAGTTTAGCCTTTTCCAGGTATTTGTTCATTTACAAATGCACATTTTTTTACGCAGGATTTAACAGAATGCCTCGTACAAACTTGGAGTGGAGGTAGAGAACGTCGTCAACAAAATAAAATGTAGTGCAAAACGCTTTATTATTCAAAAAAAGAGTACAATGTATAAATTACAAGTATCGCAGGGAGTGTTAGAAATTGCTCCCGTTGGTTTGGATGCACGCATGATTCCTCCGGGACATAGATTGGCGAATATTTTCGAAGATACCTGGCGCTTCACTGATTGTAACAGCAGAGATTCGTGCCGCCAAGTCCGTTTCAGAATATACAGGCGTGTTGTACACATTGCTCTACAATGGCACCCCAGAAAAAAAATCACGAATAGATAATTTAGGAGTTTTGGGTGGCCAAGTAGCCGGACCACCAAGCCCAATCCAATTGTGTCCTTACAGAGTGAGCAATTGATCGAGATGCTCGGGTGCCAAAGGCAATCAACGGCAACGGCTGCTGGCACCAGAATATCGGTGCACAGTATACAACAGACCCTCTTCGAATATGGGTGCTCGTATTGTTCGCACCCGCCCAGTACTTTCAATCTTGACTATGAAGAAGGAATGCTTAGAAAGTTTCTGGTGCACCCGAACGAAATATTTGATAATTTGGTTGGTTTCTCGTTGTATATCTTTCCCAATACTACCGAACAGCAGCGCGTCCATTTCCATTGGCTAGGCAGTAGATGAAGTGGATGTCCATTAGCTCAGCGTTTGTTGAACTCAGACAATCGGTGCCTGCAATGAGGAAGCCACATGTGTCCACCTTGACAGCTCACGCACAGCGCCACCTATCGATTTCCACCCATATTTTTTCTTATATAATTATATCTCCTAACAATTTCGTAAGTTTCTTTTCTAAACTAATGTAGATTTATAAGCTTCTAGCCATTCCATAGAGTGAGTAAGATACCTCATTGTGCAACTCTAGTGCGACGTAAATAAAGTACCTTCCTTCCTATCAACTTCACCAGAGCTTGTAGTAAATCGCACCTTGTAATGAACACACAAGTCTAAATACGTATGTGTAACAATAAATAATTAAATAAATTTATGAAATAATGTTTTTTTTTCAAATTATTTCCTTATAGCAGTCTAGCCTTTCCACCTAGTGCTATTTAAAACGGAATGAATCATATTACTTCAAACATTAGAATATGCAAGAAGTATACATAAACCCATAATGTTATACCATTTAATTTCTCAAAAAAAGTATTTTGTCAAAAATTTTTATAAAAAAATTATTATAAACTAAAAAACGTAAAATAAAGAATTCTTAGGATAAAAAAACGATTTTAAAAATTCATCATATTGAAAAAAAAAACTTTCATATTGTTTCTTTTTTTATTTATTCTCATAGTTCTTAATTAGACGTAAAAAACCATTGTGTAGAGAACTATCATCAAATAAGAAAAAAAATTATTTACAAGAAAATTTTTTATTATAAAAATCATAGCACTTACCTGCTTTATAAATCCGGAGAATTCCAAATGAAATTGTAGTGGTAGATACCCTACTGTAGGGTATCTACCACTACAAAATGTTCTTCGTTTGAAAATTTTATTTTCAAATAATATATACATAGATTATCCCTTCATTACTTTTAGATAACATACCACACAGCAAAATTTTATAATTGTATGATCTCGATATGAATTTCAATATGTAACTTGAAAACAGAATAGCTGAATTCTAGTTGAAATTCTTCTTTCAAAACTAAGAAATACTTACCAAGAAAACGATAAAAATTTATTAATAATCAGCACAAATGATACTATTTCAAGTAATTTGGATGATTATTTATTGTAGTTTTCCGAATTATATAGATACAGAAATATATACTATTCTATAAAGAAGAATATTCTATAACTATTACAGTTCTGTACGTTCTAAATTCACATTTATTCATTGGAATGAAGAAAGCACTGCGGACTTCACTTTAATTTGTAATGAATTGAAGATAGAAAAAATGTATTTTACCGTAATGCACACATCTGTAACAGTATGCGATTCCGAAATCGAAGTTATCAGTTGCAAGTTTGTTGATAATAGAAGTTTAAAATTATTGAGGAATTTTTCTTCAAATGTTTGGCGTGTTCTGTCTCTGAAAGATTTACTAATGTTCTGGAGAGTTTTTTCAAGTTCTTCATCCTTTTCTTTAGGGAAATTTTGCTTCTTATTTGCTGCATAGAAAATGTCGTCTGACTCTGCCAATGAACTAAATGAAAACTTAATAAATAAATGCCTGATATTTTCAGGCTTCCGCTAGATGGCGTACTGTTGTGATTGCGAATCTGAAATGACATTAAAGTTTTTGTCTTTACTTTGCGGTCACCGAGACTTAGAGTTAAAAGGTTTAAAGCGACATTCAAAACCTAGCCTAAGAATAGTTGAAAACATTAAAGTGGAAGTAAAAAATTTTATCTTTTTTTTAATTTCTAGTCTAAATTTTATATCCGTATAGCTACAACAATCCAAATTTGAAAAATTATCTTTTATGTGTCTGTTGATTCTAAATATAATTTAAGAATGGAAAAAGAGGAAATTACTCAATTAAATAAGCTACAGAAAGCTGAAGATATTGATGAAAAAAATGAAAATTCAGATCTCAATTTATCAAAGCCATCCTTATTTTTAAATAATGAAATTGACCAATTAATAATTCCAGAAAACAGCGAGAAAACACCAGCTTCTGAAGCTATTATTTCATCTCCATCAACAGAAAATTCCCCTGATGATGACGAATGGCTAGATATTATGGGTAGTGGTAATTTTAAGAAATTGGTGAGCATATTTCATTGTAAAGTCAAATTTAGAGGATATTTCCGTAGCGTGATTTATCGCGATAGCTGCAATCGCTAAGGAACTAAATAGATTTCAAATTTTCTATTTAACAACAACAAAAAAAAGTAGAAATTTGCCTGTGGGTGGTTATGAGTTATAATAAACTTTGATTTGGTTCCCTTTTATGATGTTTTCTTAAGACCTTTTAATTGTAAGACTTGGAGATTATTCTGTTGCAGATAACAATACTAGAGATATATTCCATAAATTTTGAAATAGCAAAGTTTCTAAGTTTTAGTATAAGTCTCAATTATTCTAATTTCTTCGATAGTTACTATACAAAATATTGAAATGAAATTATCTACTTCTACACATATATCTCGCATGAATTTTTATTGTGATGAAAAAGTTTTCAATAAAGTATAGGGATGTAGTGAAGAGTGATTAGATTGAGTGAATTTAAGCAGTTGTATAGTAATATTTTTTTAAAGAAATCCAATAAATATTTTTAACATAGAAATAAGTTTAGTCATATTAAAAAAAATAATCCAAACTCAGTAGTAATATTGATACGGGGAAAAGGGGAAATTTCTGTATCGTGATCTGTGGCAGAATAATAGCCAAGTCTGGGAAACTTCCAGACAGTGGCCCTCGAGAAATTAAGAAAAACATCACAGAAAGGGACCAACTTGAAAGGTATAACTCGTAGCCACCCCTGGGAAAACATCTACAGGTTTTCTTAAAAAAAATTTGCAAGTTTAAAATCTATTTGGCACCTTGGTGATTGTAGTTCGCGCGAGATCATGATACGGAAATATCCTGAGGGAAAAAAACCTTAATAGAAATGTTTAAGATAATTAGATATTAAGAAATTATAAATATTTGAGATAAAAAAATATTACTAACAACCTCAAAAAACTAAAGTTGAAGAAAAAAAGAAAATATAAATAAAATATCCTCTTAATTCTTTAAACAAAACTTTAATACAAAAAATAATATTTTAGGGAAGAAAAATTATTTGTAGCATTAATTATTAAAGCATACGATTAAAAGAGATAATGTTTATCAGAAATGCTTTAAAAATGAAAAGTTTGTTTTCAAGACACAAAATCATTTGCTTATAACAAAAGGAGAAGGAGGAAGTATCTCTACCTTTCTTTTAAGATTAAAACTGATTTAACTCTTTTATCTGTTTTCGAATAATATGTTCTGAACATCTTGGAACGAGCTCCAAAAACTCTTTAAATCACTGAAATCCATTCATTCCTATTAGGAAATGCTATAGTACGGCTTTGAGGAGAACTCCTCCAGACTAAAAGTCTGGGGCTGTCTGCTACTATGGTAACAAGAGAGAGCACATTTCTAATGGGGGGGGGGGAAATGGAGGAAAGAAGGCATAGATAGGTTTACTCACGAAGATCTATCTCGAGATTAAGACAAAACTATTCACTCCACATCCCTATTCGAAGTGTCTTCTCCTCGTAACCATAGTACCCACCACAATACGAGACGGGTGTCTGAAGGAGTTCTCCTGAAAGCCGCACTATACTGTTCACATAACTCTCAAGATTGATAGTACACATAAACCTGAGTACCACAGTGTGGTGAGAACACCATCACTGTTGGATAAAAAAATTTAGTCGATCAGAAACATTTCACTTTCAAAATTCTGGTAACTTGAGCTTTCTAATTAGTGGAATTCTAAATGGACAGGCTTTTACTGTATTTATTTAATATGAAGATTATTTTGATTTTAAATAATTCCATGATTTAATGCTATATAGGTAATTAAAAAAGGTAATGGTCATGAAACACGTCCTGAAAAGGGAGATCGGGTTACTGTTCGTCTGAGCTGTTTTGTAAATGATAAGTTAGTGGAAGAGCAGGAAAACCTACAAGTTATTGTTGGAGATATGGATGTTATTCAAGGTAATCTTTCCCAGTCTTTATAAAAAAAAATTTCATTTTGCTTGAAAAATATGAACTAAAATGTTTTAGATTTTATTATAAACAATTTTAATAATTTTTCTAGGTTTAGACTTAGTATTTTGTTTGATGGAAAAAGATGAAGTGGCTAAAGTTAAAATCCCTCCAAAACTAGCATATGGTAAATTAGGGAGGTAAAAAAAGATTTGTTTGATTTTTATTTCCAGTTTTTATTCTTTCAATTTATTTCATATCTAGGATTATTTTCTTTTAAATTTTTTTCCTGCATTTTTTGATGTTTCAGATACATTGCTTGATGATATTCTCAGATATGTTCCTATTAACAAAACTAAATTTAAGTCCCTTAACTAAATTTAAGTTTGTTAATGGTCTTATCAGTTAGTGATTCTGCTTTTGTGCTACAACAGGCCAAAGATGCCACAAACATTAGAGTTTGAAAATAATGTTACAATATGTACCCTTTGTCACTTAATTCTCCAGCACAGTAAAAAAAGAAGAAAAAAAATAGCATTCCTGATGATTAATGTAAGCAAAATTATAACTAAACTCTAAGTTAAAAAAGTATTTTTTCTTGATTAATTATAGCTAGAAGAGAAAAGAAAAAGAATAATTCTGAGTGTCAATTTGCTTTGTTGCTTTTAGTTGATGCAGTTATTTGATCAATCATAATTAAAAGCCTTGATTGTTGAAACCTAATTCTTGCTTTGAAATTCTTTGTTTTGTCTAATAATAGGTAGAATTATTATGGATGTGAATATTGATAGATGGATAAAAAGGTAGAGAATTCATATTTTAAATAGGGACTCTCTTTCAGTGAAAAAGGATGCAGGAATATGAGAATTCTGTGTCTTTAGGTTACCCATAGTTTCCAAAGTCTAGTATTAGCAATGTATCAGTATTGAAAGTTGTTAGGAAATTTACCACTTATTTTGCCAATTCATCGTCACCTATAGTGGGTAAACTAAATGTGCTTGAAAATTTAGCTAAATAATCTATCGCTGCACATTGTTGAAACCCTGTGTATAAATTTAATTTTGATAATGTCAAAATTCCTTTCCAATCGGGGTTCACATGTTTTTGACAATTGACAGTTTTAACCATGGTTTTAACCGGCATGTCAAACACTCCTTTTTAGAGTCGTGGCTCAGGGGATAGAGTCCTTGCCTCCTAATTAGGTGAACCGGGTTCGAATCCTGGCAATGGCTTTTAATTTGAATTCCGCACCCGGATCGCATCGACCACAGTGCTGACATAAAATATCCTCAGTTGTAGACGAATCATGAGTTAGAGTCCCTTTGCTGTCAGGCTAACCATGGGAGGTTTCCGTGGTTTTTCTTTCCATGTAATGCAAATGCGGGTTAGTTCCATAAAAAAAGACTTCCACGAAGGCAAATTTCTCCCAATACTTGATCGAGGAGTTCCCTTGTCTTCTGGACTAGGTTCAAAATTACAAGGCTACAGAGTTGAACATTGGTAGCTGTAAACTGAAAATTTGGTCAAGTGTTCAATGAAGGTTATAAAACACTCCTTTTTGACGTAGTTTTGAATTGTTGAAAATCCAAAATTTTCGTGTCAAAAATAATTATTAGATATTATAAATATGAAGTAATTATAAATAAAAGTACACATGATCAATGAATTATGTTCTTTAATAGTTTTGACATTAAACTCCTTTTTTGCTTTTACAATTACTGCCAAAAACAAAAAATTGGGTGTAGAAAATTGTATTCTATTATATTAAATAATTTTTGATAAGAATTTTCTGTTAATTTATTATTGAGATAAATTTTTGATTATTGAAATTAAATGTACAATATCATACAATTATCTTACAAAAAAAAAACATTTAACAATCATCTTGTTCATTATTTGTAAAATCAATTTTCATTTACTTCAATTTTAATCCCCCCCCCCTTTTCCCGAAATATGTCAACTATAAATTAAAACTCTAGTTTTTAAGCCCTCTGCACTCCAAGTTTATTTTTCAGTTTTGAATGAATAAGGTCGGAAATTCAAAAATATTATTTTAATTGATGTTGAGCTGCATGGATTAGAATATAGACATACCAAAACTTTTATAACACACTAAAATAGCCTGTACAGTGAAACTTCTCAGGAGCCACACCATGAAATGGTCATTTACAGAGGTTTCCTCCATTGAATTCAAAATTGTCATTGAAGGTACATGATTTTTAGCAAGCTATTTAAGTTTAGTCAGTATCATTTTCTTGGTGCAGAAATGCCACTTCTATTGGCGTCATGAAAAGACGGATCTATGAATAAAATTTAGTGTCAGCAAACAATATCCTAACTGCTATAATTATGTGTAAAAACAAACTTACAAATTATGAATGACAAAGATATTTTAAATAAATAAACAAACAATTATGTTTTTTGTTCAAGTTTGAATTTATATTAATAGCATAAAAATTAGCTGTAAAAAATGAGAAAAGGTTTGTTTTTTCAAAAATAACTTTTTTTTTCTAATTTAACTTTCCACTCTAAAAGTAAATCATTGATATCATTGTCTTCATTGCACTCTGACTGCAACATGAGGTTGTATCGTCAAAAAGAGTTCTAATAACTTGGATAATTTGAAGTGCAAGGGGCCACTGCAAAACTTCAAATTATCCAAACTTTGAATTATTTCAAATTTTTTTTTTAAATGTTATAAAATAATCAATCACTGCGAAAATTGTGAAAAAAAGTATCTTTTTTTAATTTTAGATCGAAAACTACAGTTTTTTTAAAATATTTAGATATTTCAGATTGCTTTGAAGAGCTTACTTTATTTTTTTTTTAACAAAATCTTCAAGAATGTTTACTGCTCAAAACACAGCTTCATTCATGTTAGATATTCTGCTAGATGAAAGACCTCCTAACTCTAAGTTGGAATCTGTCTCTGTTCTTCTTCCTCATCTTTAATATCTTCTTCGTTCTCTGTTGCAATGTTCTTATTGTTTAGAACTTTGTTAAGAGCAGATAGAATATTTGTATCAGATAACTCTCCACAAATGTCTATGTTTTCATCCATGTCAGCGTAATCATCAAATGATATGCTATCTTCCCATGCAACTGGAGGAGGTAAATTTTCTTTATCAAAATCTTCATTAACTGCTTCTGATAGGCTTCTGAATAGACTTTTGATGAATCCTGCCTTCCAGAAACAATTTGCTATTGTTTATTGGCTCACTTTGGACCATGCATTTAAACACATTGTCGATGTGTTGAGGAAGGTAATGGGAAGCTTTTGGGAAGATTCAGTAAGGAGGTGTTTAACGACATCTGTAGAAATGCTTCAGATTTTTAATGATGCCTTGATCCATTGGTTGCACCATTAAGGTCAGGTTTGGCGGGGGATAAAACTGTGACATTTTCCATAGTGGGTATCGGCTTATGAGCCATGCAGTTATCAATAAACAAGATGTTTTTTCTTTGATATGTGCAATGGAGATCTAGCAGCCATTCTACAATAAGATTCGCCGTCATCCTCATGCTGTCCTGTTAGAATGGTATTCTGTAGGCTATTCCATACTCTTTTGCGATGATACATTTCTTCTTTACACCCTTTTTTACCTCACGAATTATAGCAATTTTTTCATTGAAAGATAAAGTTTTATACGGGACCGGGGGCTTACTCAACAACATGCTTGCACTGAACTTGCACCACAAAAACTAAAAGCATGATGAAGAACTTAGTTGACAACTCAAGTGTTATAGACTACAGTCCTGATTTCGAAGGAACTGCAACGCGGGTCATCGACGATTTATTGCATTGGGGAGACTACCATGCGTCCCAAAAGAAGGGGGGGACCACCCGTATCCAAGGACAGGTACAGGAGGTTTACGTCCCCATTTTTCCCCTGATCTGTTTCCTAGAACAGATAAGAGCCCCTTCTTTTCCCTTAAGAATTTTCCTCAATAGCTGAAAATAATCTGGCCACTTGTCAGTTTTGAAAGGGTAAAACCTTCAAATTAAAGAAGTTGGACTTCGAAATAACCAAGATTTTGTAGTATTAGCTGAAAACACAAGAAACACCAACAAAAAACTTTGAATTATCCACAAATTTGAATTACCCAAGTTCTACTGTATTTTGAATACATTTTAAATCACTTATTTGTTTTGTAAGGATTTTTGTTTTGATAAATTTTTGTGCTTCCTTATTTAACCTTTTCTGCATTTGGTGCAGAAAAGTTAATGATTTTTCCTGAAAGTTTTCTTCAAGTTCCTGAAAGTTCTGGAAAAAATTCCGTGCCTCCCAAAAGTGGTCGTAAGTGGAGATGGTCTTTCCTGAAGGTTTCACTGTAATTAGGAAATTTATTTGAATAACTGTACTTCATATTGATAATTTTATTAAACCTTGAATCCATTCATTGAAAAAAATTATTAACTTATTAAACAAGCAATATAACTAAGCAAGATTTCCAACAATTAACACTAGTATAGTTAGCCCTATACAGCTCACACGAGAGCACAGCGATTGTGTTTTTCCTTTAAATATATTGTGTATAATATGTACAGGGAAAACACAGGGAATTTTTTTTTCTTCAGTTCGTAGTGACAACCTTGTTTTGCCAGATAGCTAGGAATTAAATCTTGTTAAGAAATAAAAAACATTCTGGTGTTTAAAATTATTTGATGTGAAACAGCTGACTATTTATTAAGCATACTATTTTTTCAAAAAATGAAGGTAAATTATTAATTGTCTTTTTTATTGTTTCTTATTTATTTGAGTAATGAAAAGTAAATGCATATATGTGCATAGCAAAAAAATAGAACAGTTTGCTTTGTCTTTTAAATGAATAAAAAATTATAGACACACAATTTTATTTTGACTTTCAAACCGATTCTTGTTGACTAATTTTTTGAAAGTTGCTCTTTTAAAAAATATTATGTTGGAAAATTTGGCTTTAAGAAGTTGTTAATATTATTTCTCAACTTTAGCACCATTCAAAAAAATATTATTATATCAGGAAAATGCTCGATATGCCTTTTTTTGTTAAACAGCAAATACTAAAAATAGAAAATTGTAAAAAGATTAAAAACAGTGCTATTTTTAGAATTATCATTTCAAAAAATTATTCTTTTTCTAATTTTAGAATTTCCTTAATATTAAGGGATTTTTGGATAACAAATTATTTTATAGTTGTAATTAATATGTTCAGCAAATAGTTTTAATATTCTGTTTTTAGAAATTATCAATAGAAATTGTTCTTTTATTTTGCCGTAAAAAGTCAAGAATGTTAATATCTCATTTATACTGAATTGAAACGTGACAATGATTTAATCAACCCCAGAATTTAAATCTGTTTGGACGTAACATTTAATTGCTTGAAACAGTTAGAAACAATTACATATACTTATTAAAATTATTAGAAATTAAACATATTCCTTTATTTTGTTAAGAGCTGCAAGAAAGATAAGTGATGAATAATAAAGAGGAGTGCGGAATAAATAAATGAATAGATGAAAATGTACTGATTTGAATTTTTTGAAAGTTTTGGCAGATTATATATTATATTTTTTTCAATCTAAGAGCCATAACCATTATCTTATGTAAAACTAATTTTAATATCACGTTAAGTATTTTAATTTAATATACTGTGTCACCAAAGGACTAATCCCCAGGAAGGAATCCGGGAAGATAAAAATTTCATTATCCTAAAAAAAATATGAAAATATAAATAAAAGTCTACATGTTTTGAGCACTCAAAATTTTTAGTTATAAGTCTTCGAACCCTGAGAATAACAACGTTTAAAGGAAATGTTTAGTACTCTCAAAGAAAATGTTTAGCTCTCTCAAAAATAGGCACCGATTTTTAAGACTTGGCAGATGTGAATGAAGAAAACAAAACTGATTTGCAATAAAAAATATAGTGTTGCCAATGAAAAAAAAAACTATAGAAACCATGGTAGCCGAGAGTGAAACAGAGAATGAATTCCTTGCCAGTGCAACCTTGGATATATTGTATAAACCAGATGGGCTTTAAAATTTAGACTAAAAGAACACAGTAGATAAGTCCTTTTTCAAGAATGTGATAAATCTATTACTATACATTCTTTGCATCTTGGGAATAAATTTAATCTCGATAGTGCCAAAATTCTATATACCCCTGTCACATCAGCTCTTCTTTATACCCGGGAATCTTATTTTATTCATACGAGAGCCGATTCCCTTGTTAATGATATTGTTTTCTCACTATCTCTCCATGGCATGTGGAAATGCATTTTGCCTTGATTAGCCTTTTCCGGTTATTGTGGTTTTTCTAGTTTTTTTTTATATTTAAGTTTTTACTTTCTATTTCACTCTTGGGGTACTGCGATTTTTCCAGTTTTATTTTCCACTTTAATTTATGCTTTCTGGCTGGCAACTTCATATTCCTGTTACATATCACTTTTTTCTTCATTCACATCATGAGAGTCTTAAGAATGGACGTTTATTTTCTTCATATTTTTTGAAGCCAATGAAATTTTTACCATCAAGTATGTTATATTTGGATCTCTCTTGATCATTATTTTGATCAAAATCTTTTGCTGAAAGAGCAAACATCTGTAAATTATTATTTCAACAGGGTTCATGCGGTCTTTAAAATATTTAAAAAACTGCAGCACTTATATTGCAATGAAAAAGTTTTCTTTGACTTTAAAATTTCAAAAGTTTAATTTAAAATTTCAGACTTAAGATTTGAAGTTATTTATTGAAATTGATTATTTAATAATGTGGTGAATATAAACATATTAAAATACATTTATGTTCTGAGTTTTGCTGCCACTGTTACAATTTCTTAAGGACCTTACAAATTCTGTTTAAAAAAAAAAACTGAAAGATATCAGATGTATGTAATGATGGTAAAAAATCATAAAATAAGTTTGTAATAAAAGGAATAAAGCAAAGAAATTATCGTAGCAATAATTTGTGATTGTAACTGTTGAACATGTGGAGCGAAATTTTATGGTGAACTTATGAAAATCCTTTTTAGAATGTATAAAAACATCAGGATGCTATTAGCAAATCATCTTTATCTGAAGAAAGCCACATATTTGGTAGAATGAAACAATATTTTATAAAGTGAATAATATAATATTCTAAAACATACATGTTTCAATCTTTCTAAAATGTCATGATAACACTCACTAATTTCTTCAATTATAAAAAAAAGAAAAGAAATATTCTTAATTATATAAAATCTTGTGAATGTGCATTATAATCTGATATTTTTTGTGATTTGCTCTTCAACTCTGTATGTAATTAAAATAATGCAAATTTGGTTTTAGTATGAAATTAAAGAAGTAAATATTTAAAGAAGTTGGAAACATCTTGAAAAGTATAAATAATGCCTTATAAAAAGTTCATGTGTTTAAGTACTAAAATCTTGGAAAATTATAAATAATTTATAAATCAATTCAAATTTAATTTTTAAAGGAGGTAAAAAGGAAAGCAATATTTTCTTTTTGGGCAGAAATCAACTAAAAACAAATCTGTTGCCTAAATACATCAATATATTTTTCTATTAACTATTTAAAAAAAAAAAGGGCCTTGCCAAATTGAGTTGACACAAAAATGATGAATAGCTCCTGTTTTTATTTCATTCTCTTATTCTCTCAGCTTGGTTGCTTAGCAAGAAATTACTTCTGTCTTGTCAATTACGCAGTTAAAGTAGATATTAAATTTCTCCTCTTGCTATGGCGATAGTTCTTGGCCTCTTTTTGAAATGATGCTAAATATATATTTATATGACTTCCTAGCACCCTAATTTTTGATTAAAATTTTTCGAAATTTTGTCTACACCCCTCATTTTGTGGGTCAGGAATCCAATTATGTAAAAAAAAAAAGTTTATTCAGAAGAAGTGCGTTTTTGTGTCTGATTTTGTAAATTAATTAGCATTTTTGAACTCACCCTTAGGAACCATTAAGATTGACACCTAGTACCCGAAAATCCGATCATTAGAACAAAATTTATTCAGGGTGATATCTTTTTTTTTGCGCACTGTACATAATAATGTTTGTTTTTATGCTTAATAGTAACTTCCCATTATTCTCTTATTTCAACCATTGTAGCAAAAATTTTGTATTTATTTATCACAACTTATTTTGTTTTTTGTATTAATATTTATCATTGGTTATTAATTGTTTGCAGATTTAAAATTTTATTACATGCTCACTTTTTTTAAATTGCAATTTAATGATTTTCTTTTTATTTGCATTGAAAGATTATTTGCAGCTTGCCAACAGCCAGATCTCTATTTTTCAAATAAGAGTCTGGAAGTCTACACTTCACATGTTAATTTTGTTTAGGTCTAGTTGACTGATTATTATTCTAAAAATGCTGAGAATATTTACTATCTAAAACGTTAAATGCCTTTTAACACAAGATCTCTTTTGTAAGACAATTTCCATCTTTTTTTTCTATGTATAATAAAAATTGAAATTCCATCTTTGGTTAAGCCATAAAGGTGGTCTGGGATGCTAAGTCTCCACAGTTTAGAGACCAGTGGTATGATGTGGTTAGCATTGCCTACTAAAACTTAACTTCACAGTACCCATCTATTTGAAGCTATGTCGGGTTTTGCTCCCAGCCGCCACTGAGAATAGAGACCCAACTCTTGGTTTTTTTAATGTGGATAACTTAATTTAAACTACGTATTTATATCTTAATAAATTCAATAGCATGAATCATCATCATAGTTGGCCAGACAGCCCAATGTGAGCCAATGTCTTCCTCTGAAGATTTCTCCATGAAGTCTTCCGATTTATCTTTGATCTCCAATTCTTTTCATTAATTGCGAGAAAATCAGACTCCACTGAGTCGGCCCATCTCAACCGCCGCTCTTTTTCCAGTGGGTCTAAAAAGCAATATCTTTTTTACTGTGTTGTCGTCACTCATTCGAATCATGTGGTCGATCCAATTCATTCTATTTATTTTGATGTATTTAATAATATTAGGTTGTTTATAAATCTTGTACAGTTCAAAGTTAAATCTCCTTCACCAGTTATTGTTTTCATTTACATCACCAAGTATACTCCTCAAAATCTTTCTCTCAAATATTGCGATACAATTTTCCTCCAGTTTTGTCATTGTCCAAGCTCAATAGCATGAATATGTAAGTAAAATTTATAACTACATGTATTTATTCTTGTAGATCTCCTGAAATTCCACCTGAAAGTGAATTAGAATATGAAGTTCATCTGAAGGATGTTCAACCTGTAGATCATAATAGCTTAAGTGTATCTGAGAGACTAAATCTAGGGTAAATATGTGATTTTCATATTCTGAATTTCCTTATATATGCACTTTTAGTTACATCTTATTTTGTATTTAATCAGTCAAATTTTTTCTATTTCATATTTACTTTATTCAAATCGTAAAAAAAAATATATTGTCGGTGAGCTTTTTATTGAGTGCAGTAAGACATTTACGTTATGAAAATAGATATAGTTTAAAAATGCATTTAATAAAGTGGAAATAATTCAGTATTTAAGAAAATAGACACGGCTCAAAGTATGCACTTAAAAAAACAGCATTTATCAGTCATTTTTTGACGTTAGGATACCATTGTTTTTTCGATCAACTTTTTGTTACCGATATCTACATGGTTTCTTTAAATCCCGATTTTGTTTCTTTAATTTTTTTTGCAGTTATCTGTTTTCACAATCTCCTGCTTTTCACATGATTTTTTAAGATTCCGATAATATACAAGAAATTCAGATCAGGCACCTGATTATTCATTATTTGATGTGATTATTTCATACTTTATTTCTATTAATTTTTCCACAGTTATCCCTACTGATTTTCCCATATTTTTTAAAATCTCGATATTATTTATCACTACACATGAATATTGAAAAGTACATTTAATTAACTCCTTTTAAATGTACCAATGCGTATAATTTTGTCGGAAATGGACATTTTTTTTTATAATCCAATTCCAGAGTTTCTAAAATCCTTTTTTTTATGCCATGATGTCTTGCAATGAGCAAAAAAAGAGGTATATGTAATATTGTTCTCTCTTAAAAATTTATAAATGTTACTTTTGTGCATGAAAATGAGTCTTTTATTTATTTATCTTCTATGTACACAAAGAAAAAAAATTAAGTGCTGAAAAAATAAAAAAAACTACACGTTGAGAAGAAAAATTTCGGGATAATTTCTTCATTCAACAATCACAGGTCTGAAATTCATAATGAAAAATTGTGAAATAAAAAAAACTGAACGTCTTATTTTGCTCAAAAATCCAAATTTTTTAAATATTTGCTATAGTTTTGTGTTCTCACAATAAAGAAACATTACGTAATAACGTTTGTTTGTGTTTGGATCACAGGGTTCATTATGTTCAGTTGACTGTAATAACAAGTTACCTTTACTCCACAGAAAACACTGTTTTTTTCATGTAGATGAAGACATTATTATCGGAGAAAAGGGCTCTTTCACCATGACCTTCTGTCAACTAATCACCTCATTTTCTCGATGTTTACTTAAATAAATTTCTATACTTTCTGTTAAAAAAAAGGTTCTTTGTGTATATTATGCATAGTGATTTTTTCAATAAAATAATAAAAAGTCTTCGGAGTTTTTTTTATTTTCAATTGCTTAGAGCTATGCAATAATTTATGCTGTACTAATAACTAATTCAGCAGATTATAAATATTCAGATATAAAAGTGTTTAGTTATGTTTAATGCAATTTTTTATTTTTCTATTTCCTAAATATGTTTACTTTTTCAGTGATGAAAAGCGAGCTCGTGGTAACTTCTTCTATGAAAGAAGTGAATATCTTGAAGCCATATTTTGTTATGGAAGGTAATTTTGCTTTCACACTTCTGCATTGAAATTTTATGCTTCCTGAAAATACTTATAATCTGAAATTTTTTTTTCAGGTCCGCTGAATACTTAGAAGGAGTAAGAGATGTGAGTTGATAATTCTCTTTTTTATTTTTTAAAAATCAAATTTTACTTTTTTTGTAACAGGAATTAATTTGAATGGCGTGTTACTATTTAAACATTTTATAATTCAATTATTACAATCGAAATATGAATTGTAATTGTTTATTTACATTTATTACGTAACCAAAAAAAATTGTTTTTATTTAAATATCATTTTAGTTGATTATCTGAATATGCATGTTATTTGATAGTTGTCTTTTTACTTTTTTTTTTAAAAAGGAAATTAACAATTTTAAATATTTAAGAGTCTTAAATTTCATACTGAATTTCAAATAATATTTCTGCTATACTGTATTTTTATGGTTAATTAAGTCATTGTTGTTGCCCCCCCCCCAAAAAAAAGAAGGAAAAAAAAGACTCAGCCCTTTTTCCAGGTTTACGTTAGACTTTTATGTATATAGATATTTATTATTTTTTAACTATAATTATGTGTTAGATAATTAGTGAATAGAATTGTAAAATAAACTTCATATTTCATTAAAAAAAAATGT
Organism: Parasteatoda tepidariorum; assembly: GCF_043381705.1. NCBI lineage: Eukaryota > Metazoa > Arthropoda > Arachnida > Araneae > Theridiidae > Parasteatoda > Parasteatoda tepidariorum. The sequence goes on along the minus strand of NC_092210.1, from coordinate 43,073,457 downwards.
AACTTTGCTAAAGGTATGCCATTATTATATCTAAGATCTGCTCTCTGTGTTTTGCTCTTTTAGTAATTTTTTATTTAATATATTTAATAATTTATCCCTAGTGGCATACCTATTTTCTATGTTTTTTTCCTTTCATTTCAGAGTTCTGGATCTACCCCTGAGGAATCACAAAAAGTTGTTGATATGATCGTCAAAGTATATAATAATATGGCAGCATCTCATCTTAAGGTATTATATTAAACAGATCTGTTAATGCAAGAAAAGTTAAATTTATAAAATTTTCATAACTAATACTGATAACTAATACAATGTGTAACTGATATGTGAAAACATGTTAAGTAAAATGTATCACTATCTAATAGCTGATCTGAATTATAAGTGTCTATTTTTGTTTCAATCTATGCATTGCAGAAAATTTTACCTTGTGCATAAGAAAGTTCAATTTTTTAAATGTTTGTTCAACTGGGAAAAAATTAGTTTTTATTACACATTAATTTAAGTCTATCTATTAATTAAAATTACTGTGATATATATATATATATNGATATATATATATATATATATATACACTTTAAAATTTATCCTATGTAAAATATATGGCCTCATGTAGTGTAAAAATTTCTCAGTTTTAAAGGCCTTAATGTCTGGCCTTATTCTTAAAATTTTTGCTGTAAAAAATGTGTTTACTGTAATTCTATTACTTCTTTCCAATGTTAGTTTTATGTTTCAAACTAGTTTTTTTTTCCTACTGCATTATTTAGTCTTTTCTATAACAATGTTTTTTCCTCTCCTGTAGTTGGGTGCCTATCAAGCTGCTCTTAAAGCCGTGGAGTCTGTTTTAAACATTCAACCAAAAAATGTCAAAGCATTGTTTAGAAAAGCTAAGGTAAAACTTTTAAAGTTTGAAACTATATTATGCTACAAGCTATACTTTCTTTCAGTATTTGCAACTTCTGTCTGAAATAATTTTATCAACTTTTAAATCTTTTTTTAATAGTATAGAAAAATAATTGTTGTATTATTTTAAATAGAATATTTTTATCAGATATTATGTTCTCAGATCATGCAATAAAAATTTTCCTGGACAAATATTAAATGTTTAATTGAATTAATTTTTAATATTGATCAGAGTAATTTTATTTCTGCTTTTAATATCTTGTTTTTTCCTATTGTTTTAGGTGTAACATTGTAAATTTTTAGGTGTATGTATTTCTTTAGGTGTATGTATTTCTTTAGGTGTATTGTTTTAATTTCTATCTTACTCTATTTTATTTCTATATCTTAGTGACAATTTGTGTATGAAATTGTTAAAATTTTGCTCTAGCAATGTTTCTAGCTTGCTAATTTAGTGACTGTGTTTTCTTTGAAAATAATTTATTTTTTAAATTCTATTTGAATATATTATTATCTATCATTATGTATAGTGATTTTAAATAAGTTAAAGCTTGCAATCTTCATTGTTATAAAACTGTTAGATCAAAGACAGCCTAATCATATAGACTTGCAAGAAAGATACAGTTGATTTAAAAAAATAATAATCACAGCCAACATAACATTTCTTACCTGACTACTTTATCCAGCAATATGACTGGCAATTGTAGTGTAACAAATGCAGTTTTTCTTTTTTTTCTTTCTTTTTTTAAATGTTTGATGCAGTTGATATCTAAGTTTCTGTTTTGCAGTTTCGTAATCTCTTAACATTTTTTCTTTCTTGGTGTAGTAGTAGTAACATGACTATTTTGTGACTTTTAGGCATAGTTCAAAACACCCCCGGCTCCTAAAAAACTAATTAGAGAAATACAGTGCACTCTAACATGTGTGTGTGTTATTTTTTAAGAAATGCATCCAGTCTTTCTTTAAAAGAGAAGTCTTCTTCTGGTTCTTCCTACTTTCAACCCTCATTGAATAATTTGATTATACAATTGCGAGTAAAAGAGGGGGGCCTCTTTTTAAAGATGCCAAGGAACAGAAAAGACAACTTTTTTATCGCCTTTAAAAAAAATCACAAGTTACAAAAAAGAATATAAAGGTAAAAAGATTTTTTGGAAAAAAGAGGAGGAAATGCAGGATTCTTGATCTTCTGAATAATTTGGCAATATGGTTTATTGGCATTCAAATAAAACACACTTTTCCATAGATTAAAACTGAAATAAATCATGTTAGTTTTTGGAATTTTGATGGGCCCAGTGAGTTCCTTTAATTTGTAATTGAATGAATGTTGTACTTCCTTGCAGTTGTGCATTTTTCTAAAAAAAATAGCAGTTAGAAAGAACTTTTAACTTTCCTGAAAAATTGGCTTAAATTGTAATTATACAATGAACTTTTTAAAAATTTATTTCTCAAATTTGTGGAACTTTTAATATGTTATGAGTTAATAATTAGTTTCTACATAAACCAATTTTTAAAACTATGCTATACACTTTTGATCTGAGTTATATACTTAAAAAAAGGAACTTAAAATATCAGCTTTTCTTACGAAAGCGTTAATAATATTTTCAGAGGCAGTTAATTTATTATAATGTTATTATTATGACATAATTTGTTAGAAAGCAAATTTTACTTTATAAATGTTTACTGATAAACTATTGGCACTTACTTATTTGAAACATTTAGGCAAAGTCTTCAAAGCATCTTTCTACAAATCTAATCCTATCTAATGTATTGTTGCTAACTGTTATGCATTTAGACAACATGAATTGAAACTATTAAAATAGAGTTTTAAATTATTTATTGTCTTTCAATGTAGATAAACTATGGGAATTGGTAAATTGTTTTTAAGATTTCTGAGAAAAACAAACAAACTTAGTAACTATAAAAAGCTGGATTTTTATGCATATTATGTATTAAAAAAGAAAAAAAACTTCTGGAGAAATTTAATATTCTAGCTGATATAACAGTTTCAACCATAATAACAGGTGTTACCATTCATTCAGCAAAATTAACTTTTTACAAAAATAGTAAATGCATTTTACTTGATAAAACTGTATTCTTTTTGTAGTTTTAAATTATATATTTTTATAAAGGTAATATGAAATTGTTTTGAAAACCAATGTACATTAATTATTCCAATATAAGAGTGTCCCTATTCATTAGAATATGATTTTTACTCATAATGAACATAAAGTTTGTATCTGCTTTAATAAACTGTAATTTGATGGAACAACTAAATTATAATAAAATTTAATAATTTAGATAACATAAAAATAAAATAATCCAGTAGCATCGAATTTTTAGCCAGAGGCTTCCCTATATCTAGATTAATGACATGAATAGTGGAAATGTGGTCAGCATTGTTGAGATCCCCTTTATTTCCTAATACTTTTCAAACTATTTGTAGTCTTTGAACTGAAACTGCCGACAGATAATTCAGTGCTTTAACCATTGGCATTCAAGCTTTATTTATATGTATAATTCATGTAAAACAAATATGCTTTATTGTTTAGATAAATTGATATTGTTCATAATACTCCATGGAATAATAAAGATGACTTACAAAATGTTTTCTACAATCATGTATCAAATCTGTATTTTTTATTCCAACTCAATAAGATAGTCACTATTTTTTTTTCTAGGGGCAATCTTGTACTTTTTTTATGAAATTCGGAATTTTTATATGTTGTGTAAAAAGTCTTTTTATTTGACTGTTTGTCCATTATAGTAATGGCACATTATTCTTTACATTATGCTAATGTATTAAGTTATGTTAAAATATTTTTCTCTCTCCAATTTACAGATTTTGGGAGCTCAAGGATCAACAGATGAAGCCATAAATTGCTTAAAAGTTGCAATAAGTATGGAACCGGATACAAAAGTAAGATTACTATGAAATTTTATTTTTGTATCTACGTATAAAATATTACTATGCCATGGCGAAATGTTTTTTGATATTTTGATAAAGTCTTTTCCATTCTCAAATTGCAAATAGCAGCAGTCACCAACAATCCACTCTTTAAATTCTTTAAATAACATCATGGCTTTGATGAATTTCTATTAAATGTTTGCCACCACTGTTTGTTTGTTGTCACTATTCCTCCACTGAATAATATAAGGGAAAAAAGTTATCTGTGAGATTGTACCAGAAATTTTTAGTGTAAGAGTTTTGCTAAAATTTTATGTTACAACTCAAAACTATTATATTTTGCTATTAACTATTATATTAACTATTATATTTTACAATTAGTTTGTTTTCTTACATCAAAATTTTTCTCTGGTGCATTATCTTTTCAATAGCCCAGTGAAAATCCTTTTTTTTTCATTAGGCATAGATAAAAAAGAAGTGTCATGAAGAAAAAAAATTCATACCTATTGTATTATTTTCAAAAGTTTTATTTCTTTTATATGGTCTGCACTGGGCTTTGGCATACTAAACAATGTAGGTCCAAACTTTTCTGTTTTTAATTTTGGATTTCCTGTTTGAAATTCTCATTATAGTTCTAGTGGCTCAAAAGTATATAAATAAATATTCACACTAATTTTATTTTCTGTAAATAATTTGTTGATGGGTTTTAAATATTTACTTAATTTTCTTACTTTTGACACTATAATAAAATCATTAATTGCTGTCTTTAGAAGTTATTACTTGTTTTTCTATTTGTTTCAAGCTTTTTATAAATTTGAAAAAAAAAAGTTTTTATCTATTTGGGATAAAGTAAATATTTATGCATGTAAAAGCAGGTCTATAACATTTCAATTTGTTTCTTTAATTCCATATTATTAGCTTCCTTTAAAATAAATATTTCCTGGTTTTTCACAGTGATTTTTCTCATGTTATATTTTCAATTATTAAATTATAGTTTTTATTTTATGTTAAAGTATGAGGTGGATTTTGCAACAATATCATTATTTGCAAATATTTTTAGGTATTACAATCGGAGCTTATTAAATTAAAGAATCAAAAACGAAAAGAAGAAGAATCTCAAAGAGCCATGTACAAAAGAATGTTTCCTCAGAGTGAACCCAAAAAAGTTAATTCTTTTTCAAAAGTAAGTTTTGCCTTTTTATATTTATAATAATAAATTAATTCATCTACACACTAAGCATATAGGGGCCATTACTTTGCGTCTAAGTTGTTAATTTTTTTAAAAATGTTGAAAAAGTGATCATAAGGGTAGACGTGTAATTGACACTTAAAAACTTTATTTCACAAATTTGAATCTTAAAGCTTTTATTGTTCTGCCATAAATAGTTTCTACATATATCACTCTTTAAGTTGGTGCCATACATGTTTGAGTTGTAATGTATAAAAAAAATTACAGTCAAAATTATAACTTTTCTCTTATATGGGGCAGTTAAAAGATTGAGGCTTACTTATATTCAAATTAAACTTACTTATTTTTAAAAAAAAATCACTATGCAATAGAAGCTGTTCTTTGTTACTTAACAATTAATATAAATTTTTATTTTAAATTACCTGTAAAAAATTTCTATTCATCACAAATAATAAATATCCATAATCATAAATATCCAGAAACAGACTTAGATAAAATGAAAAACTTTCTGTAAACATAAAATCTCAGTTAATATTTTTTTTTTTTGCATGCACTAATTAACTTTAGTAACTAGTTTCAATCCTTTCATCAGCACCTCATTTTGGTGAAACTTATTTGAAAATTGCAGATTTTTTTAAAAATGTTTATATTGTTTCATGACATAGGGATGAGTTTGGTAAAAAATTAAAAAAGCTGAAAATATAAATCTAAAAATGTCATACATAAAAACCCTTTTTTAATATTTAAAAAAATACCATTTAATCAAGAAAAAAGCATATGTAGAAAGCATTTATCACAGAATGTTATTTACGTTTCAATAAAAATATCGATGTGAGATTTTATTATTTATTTAAATTGTGTGAATAGGAATCTCTATGTGCGATTTTTAAATCACGCAAATACAAAGCTTAATTTTAATAATATTTCAATAAATTTCAATAATTTTAAAATTGCCTTAATGCAAATCTCGATGATTGATTTTAAAATTGCATGAATACTAATCTCTATGTTTCATTTTAAAATTGCATGAATATTAATTCAGATGTATATAATTTTTAATTCACTTGAACACGAATCATGATAGCGGCTTTTAAATTCCATGAATGCAAAACAGGATAGTTTATTTAAAATCATGAAAATACCAATAAAGGTGTGCTACTTAATAAATTAATAATAAAGAAGAATTTTAATTTAATAAAATATTGTGAATCCATGCAATGGATGTTTCAAAATGCTTTTACTCAGTTAAAGAATTAATTATTAAAAAAAAATTTCAATGATGTCTGAAAACTAAAGTTTTATTAAAGTATAGAAGATCTTGATTTAAGTTGTTGTAAATTGCTAACATAAATTTAAAAATATTTTTATATTATAATAAGGATTTTGTTGTCTTTATAATTAAAACGGATCATTGAAGATACCTTTTTAGTAACACTACAAATTTAATAAAACACACATATCTTTGAAGTGCTAGTGCCCATCTTGTTAGCTCTGCAGTATGTGGGGCACTGCTTGTCAAATAGGTGAGTGGGTTATGATCGGAAATTACTTTAATTTGTGAATTAAAGTAATTCACATGAATTGCTAATTTTCACATTATCAGAAATATCATGACCCAACTCAATGGCTAATGCTTTAGGTGTACACCCTAAATAAGCCACGTTCAATATTAAAAAATGTTCTTCCAAAATTTCATAAAATATTGTATGATAATATGACAATATACCAAATATTAGTAATAATTAATCAAATTTCCATTTCATTATATAAATCAACTAAAAAATAACTAAATTAATATGATAAAAATTCAATAAGAATAAATTTCATCAAAATTAATGACCTTTTCTATTATTTGAAAATCAAATTATGAATACTAATATTAAAATTGCATAAAAAAACTTTTTTTTCTTCTAAAATATATTATATTCAGTAAATGCTTCTCCTTTTTTTTCTCTTTAAAAAAAAATTACTATTATTTTAATGAAAAATAATTTGATGCAATTCTATTATTTAGAACATGTATGAATGTTTCTTGTACTTGAGAAAAAAAAAATCTTATCTAAAGTAAATTGGCGTCAAAATATAATTTATCTGTCAATCAAATTTAGGAATATATAATAAAATATTCCGAATAATCTTGCTATTAGAATAATCTTTCAGAATACACAAAATTGTAAATGTCCTCAGCAAGGAAAATTACACGAATTACTATTTAACCCAAGGTTGTCACGATTTCAAAATAAACAATGAGTTCATTTACTTGAATCAGATCACTCATATAAACAGTCTATAACTTCGTCTTCAATTATTATAGATCATTATTGTTAGTATTGATAACAATTTCATGTTTATCAAAACCATTTAGAACACTAATAAAATAACATGTTTATAAACAATGTTGGATGCTAACAAAACTACTGATGTAGTTATATAATTTCACAATTGATGGGGAAAAAATCAATTTCACTTAATGTACTGATGTACATAAATGTAATACTAGATACATCTTAAACTTAATACTCTGATGTGCATAAATTATCTTATTCTAAAAAACACTTCTAACTTTACTTACATTGGCATGTTTCAAATCAAAAGTAATTTAATACTTTGTTAAATCTAACTAAATGCAGTGATGTGCACAACACTATGGCGTACTAATGTATATTAATTTAACTGCACTGATGTGCTAGCATTTCTTTTAAACTAACTAGATGCACTGACGAGCACATAATACTTCAATATACTGGTGTACCTTAATTTATATGCACTGGCGTGCTAAAGTATAACATTGTATTCTTTTCGATTTGACTTTGATATGCTTCTCATTTAAACACAGAAATGTGTTAACCATTTTAAATTGTTTCAAAATATAACACAAAATGATTAAAATTTTTTTCTTATGGAACAAAAAAAAATGCAATAAAAAATATCATTGCTCTATTCTTATTTATGCACTATTGAATATATGACATATATATTCTAGCAAATACTAAACAGAATATCAATGATATATTCTACAATTTATTCCTATCAGAACAAAATATTTCTGATAAAACAATGTTTAAATTATCAGTTAAAGTTCATGTATTTCCGAAAATGAATTTTCTAACAAATTGGAAATTAAACAAATAAAGAGTAATATAACAGAAATGGTGCTCTTATCGTATTCATCAAATCAAACATTCTGTCAGATTGACTTTCCTGTTAATAAAATTCCAAATAATAAATCTGCAAGACTACGCCAATAAGGATTTTGATGTGTTTATAATTAAAACGGATTATTGATGCTACTTTTTTAGTTACACAACAAATTTAATAATGCAAAAGTAACAATCATGAACACGATTTTTCCATGCAAGCACAACCTAAACACTCCTCTACCAATCTAAAAAGAATAGAAAATAAAAAAAATTCTTGTTCAATTTCCCCTCTCGGGAGAAAAGTCTAATCGTTCTCCCTGTCACAATTCTTAATTTTCCCTTTTTATGGCTCAGAATATCACTATTATATTTTTATTAAATTTGATTCTTAAAAAATAAACTGACTTTAAATAAGTTGACTTACTTTAAAATTTTTCTTATCTTAAATTTTCATAGGATGTTTTAAAAATGCAAATCAACTTTTAAGAAATTTATCTTAAAATTGAATAACCTCATAAATTTTTTATTTATTAGGCTTTGAAATTAAGTGCTATAACTGCTGGGATGACTGCAATAGTTGCTGGAATGGTTGCTTTTAAGTATTTGCAGAGTTGATTATAATGGTGATTTGAAAGAACTAATGAAATGTTCATTCCATTTATATTGTTTGAATGTTAAAAAATGTTTAAGGTTGTATACTCAATTTGTACAAATATGTAAATTCAAATATATAATTCTACCAATCAGGAATTTTTTATTATTATTAATAAAACAATTAATAAATTTTAATAGTTTTATTTAATTTGTAAATTTGAGTTTTATCTTTTCAGTGTCTAAATTTTCCACTCTAGATATAAACAATGATCAAACAAAATATTATTTATTTGCTTATTCTTGACTTTTTATTGTCTTTAGTGTTTAGCTAGTTTGTCACAATGTGAATCTGGGAAATTTAGTTTAACCCTCTGACTGCTCAATTTTTGGACCAAAATCGCTTTAAAAATTGCATATTTTTTTTAATTGCATATTTCAAATCTATATATATTGGAGAATTGAAAAGTGCATTTTTTTCTTTCTAGAAAATATTTTTTGTGTAGGTTTTTATCATGTGAAATTAAGTTGCCAAAAAAACTAATTTCAGAAATTATCACCTAAATAATTATTTTTAAAATAAATTTCAATTAAATTACTGTTAATTTCTATTTATTGCATAATATAAAAAAGTAAAATGTATAAAATTTAAGAATACATAAGGCACTGAGAAAAAAATACCTTAGAAATGTAGTTTAGTATGATAGAGTTCGAAGCAGGGTTCAAGGCAAAGTCCAACTCCACAGTCTTTAAACCAGATTCGTGTTTCCTTGCGAATATTTTTGCCATTTGCATCTTTTCTTGAACAGCATACAGCACACTAAAATTGCTTTCAGAATCTGAATCAGGAATATACACTCTGACAACCGCTGAACTTTTTCTAGCAGCCATTTCTGATAAGAAAATAGCGGCAAAATGTGAAGTTTGCACGGTAACGCTACACGCCTTTAAATACGGCAATTTACTAACGACATCTGTTGGTCAAAACGTAAATTAAACGTCTAATACTGCTTAAACGGGGAATAAACGGGATGCGCTCATCAATAAAGGAAGAAAAACACATGCCCCCGGGATGAGCAGATTTTGCTACAATTGAGTTGCCCTTGGAAATCGCGGGATGAACTGTCAGAGGGTTAACATATCCTTAGTGCTATTTAGCTACATTGCTATTTGATGGGCTCTCTTCTATTTAGCTGCCTTGTACTGACAGTAGAATCTCCTTTTGCCTGCAAAAAGTCTACAAATTTCTGGGTAAAAAACTAACTATCTGTTGTGACATCACTTTTCTTACAAAGAAAAAGAGATCTATCAGTATACCTCTAATAGGTTTAGGGTCTAGCAAACAATTTATTTTTTTGGCTGAAACTATATTAACAGCATATGTTTTTGGTAATTTGAGTGGTCAGAAATACATTGATATTTTTGTTTATGTATCAATTTTGCAATCTTAATTTGCTGACAGGGATCAGAACATGATAAATTTCTTAAAAACTATGCATTTTAAATGAAATCCAGATATTTCAAGGACATCTTCACCAAACTGCATACCTTTGTCCCTGTGTTCATCTTTTCTTTTATTCCATTCATTCAAAATATCATTCAAATGTATTTGATCTTGAGATTCGTAGTTATCTAGAATTTAAATTTGTTAGGCTTATTTTCTACATACTGAATAAATTTGCAATCTGTTTTACATAGCAACAACATTTTGTTTTAGTTTCCTCTAATATGAAGCCTAACTGAGAATATTTTTTTAAAAATATCTACATAATATCTTGTCTTGTTTTTTGTTTCTACGTTGTTTCAAGCCTGGATTTATCATCAAGCAGTAGAATTTTTATAAACTGGTATTATTGCACTAATGGGAAAATAAACCAAATAATAACACTCTTGTCAACCATATGCACAAATAAAAGAGGAGCAACTATATTATCAAAGTTCTCTCAAGCAGTTTTCAGTTATATCTAAAAACTTCCATGGTGGACAGATTGTCTGCTAAGGATGTTTTCAGGCCTAACTTCATTTTATGCTCTTAATGTTAAATTTTAAGTTTAATTTTTCTTATACCTAGTTAAATTTTTCTTATATGTTTTTTAAAAACCCCAAATAAAAAAATTTACAAAATGTAAGTAAATTTGTGTAATTAAGTGAATCTGTATTTAAATTAGCCACCCTGGTCTATATAGTGTTATTTTTACCCCAATAAATATAAACAATAATTTGATCAACATAATTTTTAGTTTTCGTAAAAAAACTTATTGTATCAATCATGGGTGTACAATGTAGCCTTTAACTTGGTCCCTGAACTGTCTGAAATAAAAAATATATGAAATGGAAAAAAAAAGGAAATTTTTTTCAGCCATGCTCTGTCTCAGTAAGTTACTGATCTAGTTCACAACCTTTCTCAAAGTATCGGAGTGTGACATGAAAGTTCTATTTATTAAATGGTTTTAAATAAAGTAAATGAAGAAAAGAAAAAAATTTCACCAGCTGATGAGATAAATAAAAAAGAAATTAAATTATAATTCCAAATTTTCTACAACAATCATCACATTTATCTAAGACTGTATTTGTAACAAAATTTGTTTTCTGAATAACAGTGAAAACTTTTATGATAAATGTGAAATTTCGTAATCTTATATATTTACTATAATTTGCTTTTAAATTAATTCGTATATTTGTTTAGATTTATTTACATTAATTTTATTATCTGCACTCAAAGATTATTTATTTTCTTTAACTTACTCATATTACTTTCAAACAGAATCTAAATTTTCCCTGCATTCTTATAATTATATTTATCTTGGCTTCAGACACTGTATTTTAAGCTTTTGTAACTTCTATCCAAAAATGGCTGAGCATCCCTTGTCTTAATTTAAAGCATACTAAGAGCGTTAAATAATGAATATAAATTACTTTTTTTCTATTGACTCAATTAAATTGAAGTAAAATGCATTTGTTGCACTTATTCATTGTCTTAAGCTTAAAATAAGTTTAAACAAGTTATCATTGTTTGCCTTGAATATCGTGTGTGGATTAAAAGTATGTTTCATAAAATCTTTTGCAGTTCGCTGCTTAGGGTTACATTTTTATTTAAACAAATTCAGATTTCTAATACCATTGTATTTTATTTGGTGGCTTGCAAGGGCTCAGACCCTTTAGAGGAAATATTGCAATGGTAGAATTTTTCATTACATAAAAAAATTACTAAGTAATAAATTTATGTTCATATATCAACAATTATTTTTCTAATTCAAAAATGCTAATTTGTCCTTTCTTGATCCTGTATTTCATTTGTTCTGTTGTATTTTCAATATTCCATGGATTCCAGAACTTGCATACTTATTTTTGTAAATTAAATCTGTCGTTATAAGGCATAGGTGTCTGCATTTTCATTTGACATGATAGATTTTAAGCCATTCTGAAAAAGTTCAGCATCTGGATTTAATCTCTCAGCTAGAAATTGATGGAAACATTAAAACGAATGTGAATGAACATCTGATGCATCTTCAATTGACTTTTGGTTACTATTTCTCAAATAGAAGCAATGTATTCCAATCAAGCAACTTGATATGTCAAAATGACTATTACTTTTTCTTTGAAATTATCAGGAAGAAGAAAACTTCTCGAGCCCTGCTGTGATCAATCTCAAGAAGGTATTTTTAAAGATTTCTCTATTCACAAAAGCAACACTAGAATACACTGTGGCGTAACTACCACTACGAATATTAAACATCAATTCACTGGTATATACGACACGCTAACTTGATTCAATTACGAGGTACCTTTTGATAGATGAAGGTTGGCATGGTCGATAACTCCTCCCCATACATTGGTGACCCTGATGTGATATGATCACGCCTTCTTAACAGTAACGCCCACTTCGATCTGGTAACGCCTACTTTGATGAATGATCCACATTGAACAGTTGACTTGCTACTTGGGACTGCATCATTATCCACCTCCTCACTCTGTTGCTACTCAGTCTCGTCTCGATTAAACACAACGTCTGCCTGCATACACTCGACTGCTAATGGCAACACAGGAGCGACTGTGAAGTTAATACAGCTCTCACATTCAGCATTAAAAAACCCGGTGACCTTAAAACCAACTCTCCCGATCTTTCACAAATACAGCAACTAGTGGTATCCGTTCATCGAATTCTATCCCGGATGAAACTCGGGTGGGGGAGTATTGTGGCGTAACTACCACTATGAATATTAAGCATCAATTCACTGGTATATAAGACATGCTAACTTGATTTAATCACGAGGTACCTTTTGATAGATGAAGGTTGGCATGGTCGATAACTCCTCCCACTACAACACCATCTGGGGAGAAGATTGGTTCCATGTCTGGAACTGCCCTCCTTCCCCCTCCTCAGTACAGATGTATGGGAATGTATTATGATGTTTTCCACTTCCATATTATTTTTCGCCATTAGATTATCAAAAATATGTTTTAAAATTTCCATGGTGTTTAAATTAAGCACTGTGTTTAGTGTAGTGTTGAGTTCCATATAGATTCCCTGCATCGAAAATTTTAATCGATTTGAGTATCAAGAGAGAAATTATCTTCCTCCTATAACTATCCACATGCTAATGGTGAAAGCATGCTTAATGTTGCTATTGGTAAAGAGTTCTGTTATGCATCACCTGCAGTTCATTTCGATTACCAATACTAGATGTGTTGTGTTGTGTTAGAAATAAATTGACCTCTTTTGTCAAAAAAAAAAAAAAAAATTCTTTTTTTTTTTTTTTTTTTTTTTTTTTTTTTTTTTTTTTTTTTTTAACACTAGAGGTTTGGCAATTCTATTGCATTTTTAGAAGGGGCCACAAAACGAAACAAAAATCACTGCCCTACATTATTTTATATTTTAATTAGTGTATTACTTATGAATGATGGCAGGTGGACAAATTAAAAAAATAAGATAAATCATATGAAAAAATATGTTTTAACCCTCTAAGAGATAGTTTTATCTTTGTTTTGATTGATAAATTTCCCACAAAAGAAATAGAGTACATTAAGGTAATTTCAGCACAATCTTGCTAGATGATTTTACATGGAAGATAGAGAGAACATCACTGTGTAATTTTCAAAGCTCTTATTTTTATTAATATATAATTCAATAGATGACGCATGTTCAAAACTCGTGTAATAAAAATTCAGATGCTGTTACTCCTTTAATTTTCATCTGAATCACTTAAAAACCTATATACAACTAATGTAATTTCTGTTACTTTTTTCTTGTTTTTAATTAATTAAATGTTAAGCACAGACTTATATCGCATTTATTGTTCAACGTGTTGACGTTCTGTTAACAAAAGAAAAATAATCCTTATTTCAATGGATTTTACATCCATGTTGTATAACATATTAAGCGTGGGTATAGGAGCAAATTTTTTTTTAGCAGTTAATGTAAGTAGTTGGCACATACTGTGGATTTTAAATGTCTATGTGTTCAATATTATAGTGTGGCACAGGAGAGTCACACTGTCTTATTGAATTTATGAGCTGAGGCATTCATTGTGCCATGCCGTGCCCAATATGTTAAGCAGTTAAACTTTGAAGCAAATCAGATAAAAATTTAAAGAATTAATAGTGTCTGCTGTTTTTGGATATTTCAAATAAGAAATCACCTCTCAGACATTTTGTTTCACTTCTATTTGCAATATTCAAAGTTTGTCTCTTAACCCATGAATCCTATTGCGATGAAATTTAGCACACATACAGTTTCGAAGCACAGAGGGATCACTGTGGAGTGTAGAGCATTTTCTCCTGACCAGAGTTTGGTCACCGCAGATGGCCAGGCGACCCGCGAAGCGGGTTTGCAACTTTTAATGACCCCCACGTCACTCTAAACAGCGTTTTTTAATATATTTTTTTAAAATTTTTTTTATAAGCGTCGTAGAACAGTCAACCCAATTTTGAGTTTACAACTACCAATGTTCTACTCTGTAGCCTTGCAAATTTGAACCCAATCCAGAAGACAAGGGAACTCTTATATATCAAGTATTTGGAGAAATTCGCCTTCGTGGAGGAGGTTTTGAGGAAATTAATCCGCATTTGCATTACATGGAGAAGTAAACTACGAAAACCTCCCACAATTAGCCTGGCGGCAGTGGGACTCTAACCCATGATCCGTCTACCACTTAGGATATTTTATGTCAGCACTGTGGGTTATCTTTTATTTAAATTATATCTGTTTTCTGATAGCTCATAGCGATACTTAATTAAAAATGAGTTTCACTATAAGTTAATTACACGTTTTTTTTAATTATTATTTCTTAATTTTTATGTCAGGTGATCACAGATAAAAGCACGTGAATAGTGTTCGTGTAAAGACGATTTTCTTGAACTAGCATTTTGAAAGCTATTTGAATTATCTATAGTTACGCTTTTAAAATGTGTTTTTATAAATCTGAATGAAATCGATGAGAATTAAAAATTCGAACCTGTGGGTCGAGTTTGGAAATTCTAATTTGATTTTCCCACTTTCTTTTAAAGTCACATTATCCCTTTAATGGAGTTAGGATAGATCGGCTAGCTCTGCGTAAACCTGTCGGTATTTATTCTTATTTTCTTTTTTTTACTTTGAGAATTAGGAATCAAAATGTGAAGCTAGTTGAAAATTCATTGGTAAGTGTTATGGACAATTACGAAGTTGTAGAAGTACTTATTTTTGTATGGAATCCTTGATAAGATATAAAAGCATTTTAAGGTTTTTAAAATATATTTGAAGCTTCCACTTGACTAATCTTTTGCTTGAGAAATTCCCTTTGTGGAAACTAAAACAGTTTTTTCTCCTTCTCAAAACTGGATCAAAGTTCGCATGAACAAAAATCATATTTCTCTCGATGAAGAAAAAAAAAAAATGTAGAGGAAAGAATATTTCAATTTCCTGCCCCTTGCCGTATCTGGTTTGGCAAAAAGCCATCCCTTATCTGATAATCTGCTTTTTCTTCTGTGTCGTCGTTACAGTAGTTGCTGGAAAGAAGAAATTCTAGTACGTGCTGCTGTTATTGGAAAAGAAAGCCAAATTTCGTTAGCGATAACTTCGGGTTACACTAAGGGGTAACTATTTTTCTCTCTTCCAAAAAGGAAACTGAAAATTTATTTAGCATACTGATATGCGAATAATAAATGACTTGTGAGATATTGCAAATGCACTGGCTTTACGTCTTTGAAAATGATACGGCTATTTAATTATGTATTTTCATCAAAACTCGTATTATTTATTTTTAAATTGGATTTGCTTTGAACACTATTATAATTCGTTTTTTAATGGCTATATTTCTCTTTTCAATCAATCCTATCCAAATCGGGGAGCATTTTCTAAAAAATTATTTACTGTAATGACTGATTTGATGGAAAAACAAAAGTCGGCTCAATGTGTTTCCTTAAGGCGACGTGATTTTATAGCACATTAAGTGTAGGGACTGATAAAGTAATTGAACAAGTGAATAAATCAATGGATGGATAAAAAAAAACTGTGAGTGAATAGAATGAGTTATGATTCGGGAACTTAGATTTGAATTGAGATGAGAATTGGAATTTAAAATTGGAGGGAGAAGTGTGCATTTCATTTTCTAGGGCCATACATGTGAAATTTGTAACATAAGTATTTGTAACAATCATTTGCAGCAAAATAAAAATTGATCTCTCATAGAAGATAAACACTACTGTCTAAATTTAAGTAATTAAAAACAATGTTACGCAGAAAACCGAGTCAATCGCTTTAAGCTTTAACTAGTTTAAATTTATTATATTCCTAAATGGGTCGATGAACTTTCGTTATATAAATGCAACGTATCAATTAATCATTTTACTATCCATTAGATTCGAAAAAAAAAATCTGCTCATCCCTCAAAATTAGCGGTTACCTGTCCCGCTAAAAGGTCCGTAAAAATATCGCAGTAAGCGAATTCGGGGCTGCAAAGACAACCCCTTATCTCAACAGCTATCAGAGAATTTCAGGGACAATGATATTTAACATTTAAAAATCAGCGTTGGGTATACTTAATAGCGGCGTTTTACTTTAAAATAACACCAGTATAGAGCAAACCAAGCATTGGCTCTTCACCTTAAATACATCTGTGTAGAGAATACTACCGGGCAATGGTATATCGGGCAGAGGTACTTTCGTTAAAAACTATTAGTGTAAGGTATACTGGGCAATGGCACTTAACCTTAAAAAATATTTTTGATGGCTAGGTGTATCACCGGGCAGTGGCATTTAACCTTAAAAATTATCAATGTAGAGTATACCCGGCAATGGTACACACATCTCTTAATCAATCAGATTTCATTTTATTTTATAACCGGTGTTGAACCATAGAGATACTATATCGACTCTATGTGTTGAACAACTGACCCTATTCCGAGTTTACGACTATCGATGTTCAATTCCGTAGCCTTGTTATTTTGAACTCAATCTAGAAGAGACAAGAAAAATTCCGGATCAAGCATTGGGAGACTAACTAATCTTCGGGGAGGACTTTTTGGTGGAACTAACCCGCATTTGTGTTACATGGAAAGGAAAACCACGAAAATCTCCCTAGATTAGCTCGACGGTAAGGGGATTCTAACCCATGATCTGTTTATTAAAAATAATAAGCAGCAATTATTATTGATTGATTATTATATTTGGTTAAATAAATAATCCCAAGAAACTGAAGCTGTAAGATATTACCTGATTGAAAACTTCATTTACTTCAAAAACATACAGATATGAAAAAACAATCGACATGTTTCAAGCCTTTCAAAAATAGGCGCATATTTTCAAGACTTGTAAGACTTCACGTCAAGCAAGTCTTGAAAATGGGCGCCTATTTTTGCAGCTCTTGAAATTATTCCAATTACTCATATTTGTATTCATTGGAAGAGAATGAAGTTTTCAATCAGGAAATATTATGTTTGGAGTTCGAATTGACGAGAACATTTAACCATCGCTAACGTCCCTCTTTAACGATTAGCTATCATATTATACAGAATTTTCCAAATTACGAATCGCGGATCGAAACCAGTTTGCAAGCGTTACCAATTCAGCATGTGGTACCAACTGATATGCTGGGCATCGGTCCCGCTACTATATATTATATTTTAAAATGTACAATGTTACTACGTCCTTCAAAACATTAATTAGAAGAAACAAAATAACTGATGTACATAATGAAATCAAACATTAATAAAAATCGTTATATAAACTAACAATGAGAGGTGTTCTTTTCTTGCGCCATAGATATTTCTCACATTGGTTAATTTAAGAATAAAAATTTGTATAAATTTCAAAACTATGGAATGTTGGTTGGTAAAATGAGTTAAATTACTCAAAATGCCTTATCAGTAAAGACGCTAAAAAGATCAAACTATTTAGTTCCCAAAACGAAAAAATAATGCAGTTTTTCTATTTCTCAGCTCCTTCCGCTCTGAAGAAGACCTTTGCTGTATAGGATTTGACTCTTGGGACTTCGTGGGGATGTCAGTGTAGCCTTCGTGCAAAAATGTTTGTTAAATATTGTGATAAAATGTTTCACTTGAGTTTATTAATTAATGAAGTTTATGGTATGCGTCTTGTATTTTCAATAAAATGGTAAAGTAAATACTCCAATTTCTCATTGTATGAAATGCTCATAAATTTTACTTTATAACTCTGGGTTTGTATTTTCATTCCTCTTTTACATTCGGAGAATTTTACTAATATTATGTTGCCATTATGGAGACTATTATTGCTCTGAAACTAATTGTTGTTGTTCATTTACGTCGCACTAGACCTGCACAATGGGCGACTGTCTGGGAAACATCCCTGAGGATGATCCAAATACATGCTATCACAATTTTGATCCTCTGCAGAGGGGATGGCACCCCCTCTTCGGTAACCCGACGACCTGCACTCGAAGTCGAGCACTTTACGGTAGAACAGTTTAACGAGGACCAATATCACACACCCTCGGTCCCTACGCAGACTGATCCAAGTGGTCACCCACCAGCACACTGACCGTAGCCAGTGATGCTTGACTTCTGTGATCTGCTGGGAACCGTGTCTTAACGATCGGTCAATCTACTGCGGGACATAAAACTAATCGATAAAGCAATAAATGGAATACACTGGTGTGCAGAAATTAAGAACGAAATGGAAGAGCTAGCATAACAACAAAACAGGCAGTTACAACGGAGGGATCGGTCACTAAGAAGACCAATCATGGTGAGGTAAAGTAGGAAATTTGCGTATATGCACGATGACGTACTGAGGGGTGTATTGTAAGGAAATTAAACGAGTTGGCGGTGGAAGGTCAGTATTTATGTGAATGATATTTGCACGGTATATATCAGCTTAACAGAAGTGAATTTGTTGTCATTGTGTGATATGGCCAACAGACAACACAGATGACGATATCTGGATGGGTTTACGCGAGGTCGAATCATTGGGAAGTTGGAAAAAGGTTGAAATGTGACCAGTGTGGTTGCGGAGTTCGGAATCGCCCACAGTATCATTTCAGGAGCTTGGAACATATTTCATAGGCCAGGAACAGCTGTCCGGAGATATAGTTGAGGTCGATCTCGCACAACTACAGCAGCGGATGACCGGTATATAGTCTTACAGGCTAGAAGGGATAGACGGCTGACAGCAGGAGAAATCGCTAGGGATTCACAGCAAAGTACTGGATGCCAGATATCTCATTTTTTCGTGGTCAGGAGATTGAACAAGGGTGATCTATTTGCACTACGGCCAGTACGTAGTGTTCCATTAACGCCCCTCCGGAGACGCCGTTTAATGTGGTGCCGGGAACACAAAAACTGGACAGACGCGCAATGGGGCCGAGCACTCTTTACGGATGAAAGCAGATTTAGTCTGACCAGTGATACTGGACGCATACACATTTGGAGAGAGCGAGGAATACGCAATAACCCATCTAACTTTATGGAAATAGACAGATTTGGAGGAGGTGGAGTTCTTGTATGGGGCGTTATGCTTAGTACCTGTACTGATCTACATATCTTCCAAGGTGGTTCAATTACTGGTGCCCGCTATTGTACCAAGATTCTCCATCTTCAAGTGCGTCTTTTTAGAGGTGCTATGGATTCTGAGTTCATCTTTATGGACGATAATGTTACAACTCATCTTACAGTTTCTGTCACACAGAGTGAAGATATGGCTTGCATGGAATAGCCAGTGAGGTCTCCAGATTTTAACCCAATTGAACACGTGTGGGACACCAGCTAGACGCGTGGCACCGCTTCCCCAGCCGCCAGCAACAATTCCGCAGTTGCGATAAGCACTACCACAGGAATGGGCAGCAAATCCTCACGACCTTCTTAACAACCTGGTCTTTAGCATGGGCTGACGATATCAATCCCGCATAGCAGTCTGAGGTGATCATATCTCATATTAAGGGCTAGAATTTCCTTACCAATCACGCATAACATTGACTTTTTGGTCATTTGTACAATTGTGTTTAAAGCCCATATTTCAATAAAGTTCCTCATTATTTCTGTAGATTACATTTTTTTTTGCAAGTTGTTTACTTTCCCATATTTTTACATTGAGTATCCTATGGTATGATTTTTATCGATTTTCAACACTGCTGTTCAAACTTACATTCGAAAAACCATTTCGTCCTTAATTTTTGCCCACCAGTGTAGTTTAATGTCTAAGGGAGTTTCTTTTAATTTCACATGTAAAATAATTTGGAATAAATTTTTTAACTAAGCTATATTGAGTTAAATTTGACTAAGTTTTGAAATTATGTATTTCGATAATAACTTCGTGTTAGTTAAGGCTTTTTTGCGATATCAATTTTTGAGATGCAACGAACTTTCACGAAATACATCTACTTAATTCTTAGTTAATAGGATAATGGACTTTCTAAGAAAATTTTAAATAGTTTTCTGTGACACAAAGTTATCAACTTTTTGGAGAGGAATTTGTGACAATCTAATTACCTTAAAATAATTTAATCTTGATTCTAGCTCAACTTAAACTATTCATATATATACAATTTTTTTTTTTTATGTTACCTGACTTTTTAAAATTTTTTAAGTAGATAAAAAAAATCCAAAATAAAGTTTTAACCTTATTTTTATTATTATGAATATTTACTTATTGTAATATAATAATTATTAGGGTATTTAACAAAATTAAATGATAAGTTAATGTTACATCATTGATTAAATTTTCAAGCCCTATAATCATATTATGATGCAATAAATTCCGAAATCCAGTCATCAGCTTGTGCCCTTAAATATGAATTAAGTACCAATATTTCAATATTATATGCGTTGTCATAGCGTCAATGCGGATATGATTCGAAACCTTTCGTTGTCATATAAATAGTTAATTCCCTCGTTGATTAATAGTTAAGCTTCAATATAAAGATTGGGACATAAAGGATTTCTTTAATATTATAAAATGTTCTTAATCTTTACCTTTTCTTCTGTTCAAATACATATGTATTTCTAATTTTCAAATAATACTTATTAGGGCCTATTCGTGAATGAGTTCCTAATTCGCGTTTAATAGACCCTAATACTTTAGCATATTAAAATAGAAATTATATAATTATTTTTAAAAAACTTTCCCGTGCTTTAAGTAATATTTGTCCTTAATTTACAGAATTATAGACTGATTTAGAACGAAAACTTGCTTTGAATTTTTTTTGAAATTGTAGAAGTGATCTTTCTTGCTTAATTTGCGCGTTCTGATATAAAATTTGGGAGAAAGTTTTTCGTATCTTTATAATCTTTTAAAAAAACATCATTTTACTTTAAGCTATTATAAATAACAAAAAGAAAAAGTGAAACACTTAAAGCCGAGCTTAGACAGAGAAATTTCTAATTTCAGATTTTATTTTTCAAACAGGAAAAGTTTTCGGCATCTATTTATTTTTCGTTTTAATGTATAACTCGAAAACAAGATTTCAAAATTTTGTAAAAGTGCTGCTGCATTTTGAAATCAGTATTAAATTTTATTTCTTCCTTTCTTTTGTATCAAATAAAGTAATAAAGTCAACAAAAACCTATATTTTCTAAGAATTTAATAAGTGTTTTTTTTTGTTATCGTATGGCAGAATATCGTGGAATGAATATGTATGTTAAATTATTGCTAAAAAAAGGTTGCTATTGTTTATTACAAAATAGTTAATTTAAAAGCATTTATTTTAGGAAGTTAATTGAGTTTTTTTATGTTGAAATTAATGCTGCTAACAAAGTCTATAAAGTTTCTTTGCAAACTAAGATGAATAAGCAAATATATTAAGATATGGATAAATATTACAACTATCTTTTCCACTGTTGTTACTGCAACTCATTATTGTTAATGTCACAGCAAAATTTGATGCAATAGATTTGCTTGATATTTTACACTTGCGAAAAAATACTGAATTTTCCAGAGAAAAGTTAAAAGATTTATTGTACGAGGTTTTCTTGACTTTGTACCCTTTTTCCACTTTCAGTTCAAATTATCGCTAAATATTTTTTGGAGCATGTTTATTTGAGATATTCTTCTAGCAAAATTCTGTAAAAAAAGACTATCTCTCTGTGTATATTATATATATATATATATATATATATATATATATATATAGATAGATAGATAGATAGATAGATAGATAGATAGATAGATAGATAGATAGATAGATAGATAGATAGATAGATAGATAGATAGATAGATAGATAGATAGATAGATAGATAGATAGATAGATAGATAGATAGATAGATAGATAGATAGATAGATAGATAGATAGATAGATAGATAGATAGATAGATAGATAGATAGATAGATAGATAGATAGATAGATAGATAGATAGATAGATAGATAGATAGATAGATAGATAGATAGATAGATAGATAGATAGATAGATAGATAGATAGATAGATAGATAGATAGATAGATAGATAGATAGATAGATAGATAGATAGATAGATAGATAGATAGATAGATAGATAGATAGATAGATAGATAGATAGATAGATAGATAGATAGATAGATAGATAGATAGATAGATAGATAGATAGATAGATAGATAGATAGATAGATAGATAGATAGATAGATAGATAGATAGATAGATAGATAGATAGATAGATAGATAGATAGATAGATAGATAGATAGATAGATAGATAGATAGATAGATAGATAGATAGATAGATAGATAGATAGATAGATAGATAGATAGATAGATAGATAGATAGATAGATAGATAGATAGATAGATAGATAGATAGATAGATAGATAGATAGATAGATAGATAGATAGATAGATAGATAGATAGATAGATAGATAGATAGATAGATAGATAGATAGATAGATAGATAGATAGATAGATAGATAGATAGATAGATAGATAGATAGATAGATAGATAGATAGATAGATAGATAGATAGATAGATAGATAGATAGATAGATAGATAGATAGATAGATAGATAGATAGATAGATAGATAGATAGATAGATAGATAGATAGATAGATAGATAGATAGATAGATAGATAGATAGATAGATAGATAGATAGATAGATAGATAGATAGATAGATAGATAGATAGATAGATAGATAGATAGATAGATAGATAGATAGATAGATAGATAGATAGATAGATAGATAGATAGATAGATAGATAGATAGATAGATAGATAGATAGATAGATAGATAGATAGATAGATAGATAGATAGATAGATAGATAGATAGATAGATAGATAGATAGATAGATAGATAGATAGATAGATAGATAGATAGATAGATAGATAGATAGATAGATAGATAGATAGATAGATAGATAGATAGATAGATAGATAGATAGATAGATAGATAGATAGATAGATAGATAGATAGATAGATAGATAGATAGATAGATAGATAGATAGATAGATAGATAGATAGATAGATAGATAGATAGATAGATAGATAGATAGATAGATAGATAGATAGATAGATAGATAGATAGATAGATAGATAGATAGATAGATAGATAGATAGATAGATAGATAGATAGATAGATAGATAGATAGATAGATAGATAGATAGATAGATAGATAGATAGATAGATAGATAGATAGATAGATAGATAGATAGATAGATAGATAGATAGATAGATAGATAGATAGATAGATAGATAGATAGATAGATAGATAGATAGATAGATAGATAGATAGATAGATAGATAGATAGATAGATAGATAGATAGATAGATAGATAGATAGATAGATAGATAGATAGATAGATAGATAGATAGATAGATAGATAGATAGATAGATAGATAGATAGATAGATAGATAGATAGATAGATAGATAGATAGATAGATAGATAGATAGATAGATAGATAGATAGATAGATAGATAGATAGATAGATAGATAGATAGATAGATAGATAGATAGATAGATAGATAGATAGATAGATAGATAGATAGATAGATAGATAGATAGATAGATAGATAGATAGATAGATAGATAGATAGATAGATAGATA
>NC_092210.1:43039780-43049200 GCF_043381705.1 Parasteatoda tepidariorum | reverse complement strand
AAAAAATGTTTAGAAAATATATCCACCAAAATATACGATTAATTCAATGATTTTATATAAAATTTTATTACATTAGTTGGGTATCCATTGTTTTTTATCAGATTTTGAAAGAGTTTATCGATTTGTTTTTTGGATAAATAAATATTACTACATATTCTTTTAATTCTGTTCATTTCATTAAAAGTGGTATTTAAATAGATGCTCCTAGAAACATTAGAATTCCAAGTAACTAGTTTATTAATATTAAAATTAAAATAATTTCTTTTATCGTATAAATCTCTTTAATTACGACTACTTATGTTTTAGAGCTTTACACCCTTCTAGCCCCCCACCCCCCGCATGAACTAAAATGGTAAAAATATTTCTTCCAAATCAAATTCTTAGCCATAAAATCAAGGAAAAGTGATTGAGAGAAAACGATGGTCACACATTCGGATTCAGAAGGTTTATTTACGTTAGAATTATCAGGAATGGTGTCAAGGTTCGAAAAAATTTTGTTTTGCAGCCTTTTATTATTTAAAAAATATTTTGTTTGGTTTGGTTGTTAACGTTACAAAGGAGCTACACTAATGATCTATTGGAGACAGTTTAACATTATTCTGAATTTATTATAACTGAAAACAGTACTACATTACCACAATTTAGATCAAAGTATCAGAAGTATTCATATTATGTAATAGATATGATTTATTTATTAAAATTACTATTGCCTATTCAATTTTATTATGCATAAATAAGTTTCTGTGAAATCGTGAATCCGAGTAGTTCAAATGTAGTTAACAACAATCAATATACATTTACATTTTCAACTAAAAATTTCATCATAGGCTAAAAGAATGTGTGAATTTGATTTGACATCATGCCAGTTTCAATGAAAATACAGCAACAACCTTGACCGAGAGAATGAATTTTTTTTTCCTTTCGAATAATTAACGATAATTTATTTTTATAAAATACTTGCCAAATTTTTGTTTCATGTGTACTCACGCATTGATACAGAAATATCAACTTTCTTTATTTTACTTCAAATGAGTTCCCAATTCTTCTAATATTACTGTAAGCTGCGAAAAAAATGTGTTTTTACTAAAATGTATTTATAAACGCAAAATACATGATAATGATAAGTCAGAATTTCCCTAATTTTTAAGAACAGTTATCGCAGCTACTATCTTACTATGCTTAAAACATTTAAAATTATTTAAATGACAAAGTTTCTGAAAGGAATGACGATTGCAAGTTGAAAGTACTAGATTTTTTCTTATTTTTAATTTTACCATTTCAGATAATTTCTGATAATCAAAAATACAAATTCTGAATAAATTACGAAATATTAAGATTCATAATCATTTAGTAACTTCATTTTGAGTAAGATATTTTCATCCGTCTAAAATTATTCAGGAGTTTTAAATGAAGTTTTGTTGAGAAATGATGTAAGAAATCGGTAATCGAATTGTTCGTCACTTTATTCGACTGATTAAGATTTAGCGTCTACTGCTAAAGAATTGCACTTCATAATTGAAGTTTGTAAAGGAAATGACGCATGACTTTTTGGAAGCTTTTGTAAACTTCCAATGGAAGGTTTCCTCCCGACAAGCACTGATCACATTGTTGATGCTAAATGTTCTCAGTAAGAGATAGGTAATGGATTAGATTTCCCTTGTCATCGGGCTAACCGTGGGAGGTTTTTATGGTTTTTTTCTCTTCATGTAACGCAAATACTGGTTAGTTCTATTAAAAAATCCTGCACGAAGGTTAGCTTGTCCCAATTCTGGATCCAGGAGTTTCCTTGTCGTCTGAGTTGCGCTCAAAATTACAAGGATATGAAGTTGAACATTGAAAGTCGTAAACTCAGAATTGTGTCGACTATTCAACTCTGGTTATAAGATAAAATAAAACTGAAGGCTTTCTAATCTAGATTGAATTATTTGACACACTATTTGCACAACTAAATTAAATCATTTTAATTTTTTTAGCAATCGGAAAACTACGAACGCTTTAAATTAATTATTGAGACCATCTCAAAATGATTAAAATGGGCATAAAAGCAACCCTGGTGACTGATCTGTTATGGATTTAGGATTCTCCGACGTTGAGTGTTTAGTAGCCCTCTTTCTCTTTTTTTAAATATGTAAAGCAAATGCAGATTAGTACCCTCAAAAGGTACTTCAAATGCTTAAATTTGGAATTATTATTATGGTTGGAAATGTCGAAACAGAATATTACTTCTATGATTGACGGAAAAAATGGAAGATATCTACATGGCTATCTGCATAGAATGTTTTAGAAAAAATGCGATTAATTAAATATTCATTGGTTGATTTTTAGTTAATGACTATTAAAATAACCAAAAAATAAAATATTACGTCGAAATGGAGCGGATTCCGTCGATTTGGAATTAATTCTAGCAATGATCCAAAAATATATTATTGGCGCATGAGTACACTACACTAGCACAACATAGATCAGAGAAGAAGATTATGGCTGTATCATTCTATTTTTTCGCTAGTCTCTCCAACTTCACATGGATTTTTACATTTATGAGATCTAATTTGAATTCCGTGAAGTAAAATATGGAGAAAATGCTATATACTAGAGCATAACACCCAGTTTCAATCCTGGCCAGGGAAAGTTAATATGCTCTCCTGTGAAAATGAAATGAAGTTCATTCTTAAGACGCATTCAGATTTGTAGTAGAAATCGGCTAAAAAAATAATAAGAGTAAGCAGAGTGATCTCTCACTACGATTCTTGGTGAAAATAATATAATAATTGCTATCTTAACTATTCATTTAATAACTTTAATTTTTCATGTTGGAATATTAGATTTCCGAAATTAAAAAATAATGAATTTTTGAGATGTAACTGATTCAACCTTTTATAGGGCCATTTTTTTTCTCTAGTACTGTTATGTAATTTTTTTTTTGGGTTTGATATTGATTTTTTAAAAGAAATTTACTTATTATCTAAAATTGACTTTATTTTTTAAGACTATTCTTTTGGGTGTGAATGCGCAAAAGAAAATTGCTCTTCAGTTCGGCTGCTCTGTTTGACCCCACTCTAACCATTACTGTTCCCTGCACTTATGTAAACAAAGCCCTTCAATTGGAATTCTCTGAAGATATAAGTAAATTTCGATGCAAACCGTATGTGGGAAAATAGATTTTTATCGATATTTAAAAATTGATAAAATTGGTGGAACATATACTACCTACGTCTTTTAAAATGATTAAACTTGCTTTAAAATTTGAAACAAATTAGTGACAATTGTTATTTATCCTCTCTATATTTGCTCTCATGAATAAAAATTAATGGAATAATCTTTTAATTTGATCCAACAAGCAACAGCTTTTACAGATTCTGAATTGATTTTTCATTGAATAACATTGATAATGATTTAATTATTTTATTTCATTTTAAATAATAACCTTTTAAAATAATAAATCTAAAATATCAGACCTAATGGTTCTAAATTTGATAAGGATGTTAAAGAAGTAGAGGTAATGATTAGAAACATAAGTTATTAGTGATATTTACGTCATAGTTTGATTGAAATACTTATCTTTAGATTATCCGTTTTGTTAGACTTGAACATTCATACAAAGATATTATGACTGAAATTAGTGATGTTTTAATAAGTTTATTTCTTACTTTGGAAGATATTAAAACAGAAATATATTTCTGTCTAAAATATCCAGTAAGAAGTTTCAAAGCTAACTATCATCTATTTAACCTTTCGTTTGAGCTAGAACAAAAATGATGACCGCAATTAGAACTGTGATGCCACGCCGTTCATACAAACTTAATTGAAAACGATTATATAGTTATTGAATGTTCCCTATCGTCAAGGAAAGCGCTAATGATTATTTCTCCGCAGCCAGTGGCATCATCAACGAAGCATTTTCGACTGAACAGGAAAAAGCGAGATTGGTTTTATTGCTCTTAAAACATTAAGGTGAAGTCATTAACTGGTTAAAAGAGAGATACTTTGCTGCGAAAAATTGGCCTTATCACAAACATGGAATGCAATATATCCTGACTCGCAAACCTTTAAATTTTAATAATGGCATTAGAAAAAGTTAATCTGTTCTTTTTAGAAGAAAAACTATTTTTATAATATCGAGTTAATCGTATTAAGTTATAAGGACTATGAATAAAATGTTATTCGTAAGAGAAAAAACTGATTTTTGCTATTATTTGTTTTGTGAAATTTTTATTTTATGAAAGAATTAAGCAGTAGATTTTACCCTAAAACGTATTTTTTTCTTCTAATTAATTTTTATTGCTATTTATAAAATTACTTTATCACAGTGTATTTCTTTGTTACATTAATTTCTATACTCTTTCTGGATATATATGGTTATTTTAGAAAAAAATGAAATTTAATGTATTTAAGCAATGTTTTTATTTTTTTTGAGGCGTAATGTTCTTTTCTCAGATATGTTGGTAGGTTTTATAATTCGGTACCCTTTTGATGTCAGCTTAAAAAATTTTTTCTTCTTGAAACTGATAAATCTTTTTGCACGATTTTTTGTTATATAAAGAACATTGATAAAAAATAGTTGAATTAAAATAGAATTAAAAAATAGTTGAAAGAAAACTGATAATATAGCGATCCTTAACATAAAACTTGAAATAATTTCTCAGAATTACTTCTCAGAAACGAAAAATTCTACTTTGCCACATTATTAAATTTAAAAATGTTATAAATGATTAGCAAAAGCATAAGATTTTGCAAAACGAAATACCGTTGTTCACAATTCAATGTCATATGTCTGTTGCCATTTCACGTTTTTCAAACTATTCAAGTGAAATTTATGCATGGCAGCACTTATAGACTATTGAAGACAAGACTGCTGAGAAAAGAGATGTTGTTTCAAATATTTTACGTCTGCTTAATAAATCAGAAGTCTTTTAGATATAAATTCGTTTTTGCTATGTCATGTTTGTAACGTTAATTAGTTGTATAAAAATATTTATTAACTGCCTAATTTAGTTTATTAATTTTCTAAACGAAATTTTTTTATATTTATTTATGATTTTTTGAATTATTTACTTTCTTGAATTTTGCATATTAAATTGTCAAGTTTGTTTCAGGTAATGTCTGTTGGAGTGTCTGGTAACAGGCATGGCATTATTTATAATGTTTCTGTCGTAAACTCCTATTGATAAACTAATAATAATATTACAATTATATGTGGTCCAGAAAGTGTAAAAACACTAAATGTTATGATGACATCATAACAATTTTCATCATACCCGATCAAAAGCAAATGAACCAAAAATAATTAAAGAAGGAAGTAAAAATAGAACTGTATGAAAAACATTTGAATACCATAGGAGAAATGTGTGCTCTTAATTATTTTTAAGAAATTACTTATTCTTTATAATATATATTTTTCTTTTCCCAAATACAAAATAACATCGAATTTTTTAAATTATTTATGTACAAAACAAATGTATTTTAGACTGAAAAAAACTTTTAAATTCTTAAAAATGTTCTTTATCATGTTTTTCTTAAATTTAAAGGCATATTTGTGTATTTTTATTAATTGTGTATCTTTATTAATTGCTTCTTGATACTTTGCGTCCCTTTTTGCTACGTTTTTATGAACTCCCTTGTGTATGCAGCTGACATACTAGAACATTTTACTCTCTGTTAAAGCTTTATTCTTAATGGCGTTTCTTTGACGCTAAAGCCGAATGTATTGTGATATTATCATAAAAAAAAATCATCGTCAATCAAAATTCTAATCAATTTCCGATTAGCTGGAGCTCTGCGCTGCATGACTATGCTAGTTTCAAACATTTTTCTTACTACTCTTACCAAAGTATATCGCCAAAGAAAAATTATCCTCAATCAACCTTTCAATATCTTTCCGATTAGCCAAAGTGTTCAATTGGAACTGTTAAGCGCTAAATGTCTTCGCGTATTTTTAAAAGAAACGAAGTTGCTTTTTAATTTGTTTAATTTAATTAGTTATTATAAAAATTTTCATTTAAATTAGTTACTACATAATTTGTTAAAAAAAGAAATATCTTTGCTTACATTTCTTTGAAAGCATGAAAAATTACGCTTGTAAAATGTTATATACTTTCCTGATTTCACAGGTAATGGTAATTTAATTGAAAAGACATTTTTCACAAAAATTATTTACTATACAATGAGAGAAATAAAATATGGCACAGACTAAAATATGATTTACTTGTAAAGTGCTTCAGAATGGTTGACTAACTATCATACTTTCTATTTAAAAGATAATCTATTTTCGAAATAAAATTCTAGACGCATTTGTAAAAAAGTGCATTACGAAGCAGTTTCAATACATTAAAAAAGCTTTTTACAATGAATAAATAAACTCTAGTCCTTATTTTCAAAAACAGATGGCAACAGTTCTATTAATGTGAATTTGTATTTGTAATTGTAAAATTTGTGTTGTATTTGAAATAAAATTCTAGATACATTTGTAAAAAAGTGTATTCTTAAGCAGTTTCAATAAATTAGAAAAAGCGTTTCACAATGAATGAATAAATTCTAGTTCATATTTTCAAAAACAGATGGCGACAGTTCTATTAATCTGAATTTGTATTTGTAATGGAATTATCTTCCATTTTTCCTTACATTGAAATTGCTTCTTTTTAAGAAAGTTAAAACTATTATCTGTGTTCAAATTATCATTTTTAAAAAGTGTTTAATGCTGCAATTTCTTTACTTTACAATTATAAATTTTTATTTCATGATTGAATAACACTTTTTCCAATGTCTACTAATCGCATTAGTCTTATTTATAGTTATGTGTAAACATTATTTTTAATATTTTAGTACATTTTTTTATTAACAAGACGCTTTTCTCAATGTATCTTATTTTGTGGCACACTTGAGAAAACAATATTTTATACATAAAATTGTTTTCTTAGAGTAAGTAATAAAATAGTAACAACAATTCTAGATTCAGTGATTCCTGAGGTCTAAATGATACAGTATTTTTTTGATAAATATGTAAAAAACTCTTCGTTCATATTTTCTGTGAAAAGTAGTAAATATTTTAATAAATTTTCTTCCATTCAAAAATAAAGTTATTTTCCAAAACGTCTTCTGGAGGTCTTGGTTTCAAAACGCGTTATTGCATATTATGTATTTCGATAGTTTAAAGTGAATTTTTATCGCAGTTAAAAAATGTGCTATCTGTAGAAAATAATTATTTTGCTTAAGCCTATTTTTTAAAAAACTTATATAATTTTTTTTCTTCATGTATTTAAAAATATGCTCTGATAGATAATAAAAAGATTAAGTGGGTTTAAATATTCAAGCACTTGGTGGTAAATAATTGATTGAAGAAATAATAAAATAATTTGAAACACGTTCAAAATAGTTATCTTTTTTTAATTGTCACAACTTTTTGAATACGGAGTTGCTGTTGTGAACATAATAGTTCCTTTGATCAAATATATTTTATTTTTTTTGTTAAAATAATGAACGAACGCATATAAATTCTTTCTCTTTCTTTCTTAAATTAATAAATGCACATAAATAACGTTTTGTTTCAGCAAAAAATAATAATAAAAGTTTGGAATGTAATTTTGTTCGCTAAGATTGATTAATTTCACCCCTAACTTAATAGTATTAAATTTGTTTCATTATTATTATTTATATATTCATTTTAGCAATTTTTTTTTTAAGTGTTCTAAAGTTATATAGAATAATAATAATAATAATAATGACAATGGTTATTTATAATTTATGTGTAACAAAATGCTTTCGCAGAAAAAGCATGTATAAAAAAAGGTTTCTTTAGACGATAGAGGAAAATGAAGTAGCAACGAAATTACCCTTTTCCGAGAAGGGGAGGCTGCTTTTATGAAGCGAAAAAGCAGTTCTGTAGAAGTGTTTTTGCTGCATCGTAAGTCACTGGGCAGAGAAACTCTTTTGTATAAACACTAGCTGGCTACAGACTCTGCATGTAAAGTTCGCTAATAGCCCACCATCCAATTAAAATAAAAGCGTAATCTTTCCGGATTTACAAGGAAGAAAATGCGAAGAGCGTCGTAAAATATTTCCGTTAGACATATTTTTTTTTTTTTTTATAAGAGACAGAAAATTAAATTTATCGCTAGAAGGTTGATGTTTCCTCTTATCAAAATATTTGATGAACCTTGATTTAGCTTTTGAAATTTACACAATTGATAAACAATGGCTATAACTAATAAAAAAAAAAGATTATTTAAAGTTTTAAGTAAATAGTAAATTTCTTCTAACTTTATATTTTACAAGGATACACTATTCAGTGATTTTATGGTAATTATTGCCGTAAGAATTAAGGGAAATCAGATTTTTTGATGTATAATATTGGTGTCATATTAATAATATTCATGTGCAATAATCACGATATTTTTCTAGAAAGGAGTAATATTAATTTAAGGAAAAATTTTTAATTTCCCTGAAGCTTTTGTAAAAATTATTGGTGTTTAACTAATTTTCAAAGAAGAACCTTTCAGATATTTTGAAAATAGCGAAAAGATATAATCTCGTCGTCTGCTCACAAGATAATATACGCACGATAATATACGCTAGTATACAAGATAATATACGCACAAGATAATATAATATAAGAGTGCTTTCTAATATGGTATTAATTTAGACAAAGCAAATTATATCAATAAAATAGTGCGAAAAGCACCAAAAAAATTCCATATGAAAGTTAAACATATCAAGCAAAAACACAGAAATACAAAAAAATTTGCAATAAAATAAAAATTAAAAAAAAAACAATAAAATAAAAAAATAATATAAAAAATTTTTTTTAATTTGAAATTTTTTTAGTTATTTTTGCTAGCTTTTTAATAATAATAATAATAATAATAACAATAACAATAACAATAACAATAACACACACACACACACATATATATATATATGTAACAAGTAATTTTGATTATTGTAATCAAAGTATACGACTCAAAAAATTACGATTCTATACCTTATGCAAATACAGTAAATGTGTGCGTACATATTTTTATTCAAAATCAGCAATAAAAAAAATGATTTTGAAAATTTTTGAAGGGTGGCTGTATTGTCATTCTGCAAAGTATTATGACGATAACTCAAAAAAATCTTTTAAATTGTATACAACAGTTAACTGTAATCATCGTTGCTTATTTTGATGAAAAAATGCGCATTTTCTGATAAAAATATCATTTGCATTCGATTTTAGTGCGCAAAAACTACCCCTCAAATAAAATTTCATAAAATTCTGATTATTAAAGTGGGGTCCACAGAGATAAATGAAGATATGCATAAAAAATGGAATGTTGCCAATGTTTGCGTTGGTAGAAACATTTGGCAGTCGTACTGCCTTTAATTTCGTGCGTTAACTTGCGATTACGTACAGAGAAGTAAACCTGACCTCAAATTTCAAAAATAAAT
>NC_092210.1:43033266-43037588 GCF_043381705.1 Parasteatoda tepidariorum | reverse complement strand
GAATGCCAACACCCAAATTAATAACTTAAAGCAAAGAGTTTCATTAAAATTAATATCTTAAGGCAGTGATAATTTATTTAAACTTTGGTATTGTAACTGGATACATCTTATTTAGTTTGTATGCCAATTTTCAAGAGGAATAAACTCATTTCACATTGGTAACTTACATTGCATGCATGTCAGTAACTTAAGTTACACATATTGAATGGGGCACAAAACAATAAATAAGTAATATTTGAAAAGAAAACTATTGCTGCTTATTTAGTGTTAGCCTCTAAGGAAGAAAAAATATTATTCTTACTTTTGTATCACTTGTTCTTTTTTACACACAAAAACTTTTTCTAGTTTTCGGTAACTTACGTTACATGCATTAATGTTTAGTTGAAATTTATATAATTAAGTGAATTTAACAACAAAAACTTATTTTAACACTGCACAATATTTCTATTAAGTGTAATAAACAGTATTTATTCTTTGGAACATTTTGAAATTGAAATATTGTTAACTTACTGATTTTCAGAAACTGACCATGTTCTTCACCCCAATCAGAACAAGTTAAAGCCAATTTTCAATGGGTTACCAACACTAAAAAACTAAATTCTCAAAAAAAAATAATTATAAATTATCAAACTTCAAACCTTTCTAATTCAGAAAACATCCAAAATGATAACAATATTCTTATTCGTATTTTCCAGTGTTTTCCCCCTTTTTCATGGAATTGCCCAGTTGTTAAAAACAACAAATTAAGTATTCAATGCAAGTTACAAGCTTAGTGCATGGTTGTCTGGAATAGTGTGTTCAAAAATACTCATTTTCCTTCGTAATTTATTGCAAGTCTCCCAAAGCTTTGAAAGCTTTAAATCTTATTTTTAAGTATGAAAAATTGCATGATCTAAACACCTCTTAAGGGGGGACCCCACCCTGAATATTTTAAAAATTCGAAAAAAATTTTATTGCATTTTTCGAATCTTCGTACCCTTCCTAATGTCTGTCTAAAACGATTTCTCGGTACCTAACTTCGCTTGGAAGTTATACCGGAAAATAGAGAGTCGTCGCTAAGCTGGTAGAAAGGCCCGTTCGGCGGGATTAGGAGGGGCGACATTCTTTTTGTGTCTCATCCATTCTGTTGACTGTATATAGAAACTTATTGTAGGCATTTCATTTATCGACCATTATATATATGAAATTAAGCGTTTTCCCCTACCATAAGTCAAAACTTTAAACTCATTTTTCTCAAAACGCTGTTTTTTGACCTGGCCTAACGTTTTTCTCACGATCTATACAACGAAATAAGCTGTTCTTTATTTTAAATTACGTAAAAATATATAAAGTAGCATAGGATTTTTTTGATATTTTTATACTTCGATTTTATATTAGTAGTTTAATGAATATTTGTTTAATGAAAAACGTAACTTTTTTTTAAGTTGCCGCCATTTTGGTAATTTTGCGAATATAAAAAAATGGCTATGCTACTTTTTAGATAATGTCTTTATGTTTCAGAAAATCTAAACAAAATCGTTTTCCTATGTTTCAGGACTTCTATATCCATGCGGCCAGTGAGGTGCTACTTTTTGATGACCAGCCACTCACGGAGCTGCCAGCAGCTTATTTTTTATTATTTTGTAAGAGAAATTTTTTAAAAATAGACTTAAATTGTAGCTAAATAGCATAAAAAAACAAGGAGTCTCTGCATTGTCTCTATTACTTAAAAAAAATTCAAGAAAAACGTTAATATTTTACCATCTCAGGGTGGGGTCCCCCCTTAAGTAATAAAATAATTGTTTTACGTATTTCTTTAGAAATTTGAAAAACGTCAAAAACAAAAGTGTCTCTTCCATTGTTGAAGGGCATTGTAAATATATATTTATATATTTCATGCCAAAATGCCTTTTCTTATATAATTGACATGTTAAATACAGAAGTTTAATTTTTTTTCAATTTACGATAAAAGAATGTATAACTAGTATAATAACTATTAAGAAATAAAATTATCTTTTGTCCTAAGTCACGGGTGGAGTTTAGAAAGAAATAAAATCTATTCAGTCATTTCAAAAGAATGTGTACTGCAAATAAAAAATAAAAGTACTGGCAATATACTGCAAGTATTGATTACGCAGAAAAAGAACGTCCTTGACATAGGCAGGTATTTATATCGACTAGGAGGCGCCTCTTGTCTGCTACAGTCGTTCTGGAATATTTGTGTGGGGGATTGTAAAATAGAAAGAATAGAAAAATCTTTCCTATGCCAAAAGATCTCGCCAAAGTACTGTTTTTGGAAGGGTGACAACGCAGCTGGAAATAGGACGAATGGAATGTTAAAAAAAATTTCTCATCTCCTCGGAAACGTCAATACGAGAGTAACATATCAGAATAATATCTTTTTTATTTATTATCTTAATTATTTCACGACAATTTTATTGTTTTAACAATTAATTAAATCAATAAGTAAATGTAAATAAAAATGTATAACTTCAAATGCATTATTTGTTTAAAAAATGCCTTTGTGTTCGAAAACATTGTTAATTATACATGAACGCTATAAAGTCAAAATTCACGTAAAATGGTTCCGACAATACAATAAGTTTTCTTCCATAATAACACTGGGAAAAAAAATTTCTTTTCCTTTTTGCATGAGATTTTTTAACGGATCTTTAATACTTTCACGTCACTGATATTAAATCTGCAATCGATTTTTCCCTCCAAGCTACACTCTTTTTTAAATGACATTTTTAGTCTTTTATACAGACGAAATTTAAACTCGTTATATTTAACAAAAGGTCGAAAATATGTTTCAAAAAGCTTCTAGGGGAGTTAAGGCACATTATTATCACTAAAATTGCATTGGAACACATTCCCGAAATGGCGTTATACGCCACTAGGAGCACTTTCCTATTATGAACTGTTTCTTCAAGTGCTTCTGAGCAGGTCATAATAGGGGAAGCGCCCCTAGCCACGTACAACGACATTTTCAGCCATAGATTTCTATGCAGTTTTAATGTAGAGGATGTGACCTAATTGTCCTAAAAGTTTGTCGCCACTTTTACTCGACCCCTGTTATATATGACGTTGTTAAACTTGTACATTTCGACTAAAAATATCATTTGGAAGAAATCTGCAGCTTCAAAAAACCAAGTATTTGTTTAAATGCGATATTTTATTTGAATAGTGGGAGTACTGTTTTATTGCGAAAATGTAGAGAAATACACTATGAAGATATCCTATTCTACAGTGTACAGTGTAAAAAAAAGGTTAGAAATCGAAATTGGTCATTTTTCCTGTACCAGTTGAAAATAATTTTTAAAATACCGATTAAATTTTATTTAGTTAAAGTAATTGTTTTTTCGCATGAGCTTACTTTCTTTTAAGCTATGTAGTAAAAATCGCATTTTCTGTCCGTTTGAGAACAAATCGGAGGAAAAAAAGGTTATCATCTACCTTCGTGTTGTATTTCGTGTCTGCAAACTAAAAATTTGTCCGAAAAACTTTGTACAGACAGCACACATTTTACTTTATTTTATGATTAAGTTATTATCATTAAAAAGTCTTTAATTTTCTGTTACGAATTTGCTGGCTTTTTTTTAAAACTAAAATTTCAACTCCGAATCTATTTATCCGCAATCTATGCTGCTTTAATAATCAGAAATTATGAACTGTGCAAAATTTTTCCCCATTTTCTTATGTTTATCGATTTAAATGCAATACGCAGATTTCGATGATCTCGAATTACTTTATTTATACATAATCTATCGTTTTGTTGGGAAAAATACATGGTGATAATGAAAACAGAACTTATTGCCACTGTCAAATCAGCACAAACCTTGAAAGCCTAAACCACTTCATAAGGTGTTCGCTATAATACTTCCTTTTCCTGATTGAAAAAAGTATAGTCAAAACTACGATAATATGATAAAATTACAGCGTTTTTGTTAAAAACCAGAGCTATAATGTTAACCAAACATTTTTGGTAAACCGTTGCCATATTTTTTTATTTTTATTTAAACGACTTAAAACTCCTCATGCACCACAAAGTATAACATGAGGCTTACAGTTGTAAGTGGGAAACAAAAAGAAGAAAAATTTACAAATTTACATTAAAAACAAAATTCCGCAAGGCCGCAAGACTTTCAACACTTTTGACCAGTTCTGACAAGACAGGTGGCCAACAAATAGAAAGACGTCTCAAATCAGTCTTTAAATTCATTCGGGCACTCGCATACAGACTACAATGAAGAAGAATATGTTCAGCATCTTCATCAGCATCACCGCAAGCACAAATTCCACTGGTCTGCAGATGGAAACGAAATAAATATCTATGCTGGTTT
>NC_092210.1:43018063-43032393 GCF_043381705.1 Parasteatoda tepidariorum | reverse complement strand
ATTTTTATAAGTTTAAAATGGTATTTTTTTAATATAATAACCAAGAAAGTTTTTTTTGAACTATGTTTATGAACGGAAATAATGTGTTAATTACGTAAAGTTTGAAGGCTAATAACCAGAAAAAGTCTAACTTATTTTTACAAAGAGAAAGATGCAAAGTTATCATATCTTTGCTTGCGATCTCCGAGATCTGTGGACACAGCGACGTCATGAGGAGGGAAATCGTAGCTTCAGCTCTAAGAGCAGAGTGAACTAGCCCTTGTATTCTCTTTAGCCCTGGGAACAGACACCCT
The DNA here is from genome assembly GCF_043381705.1 of Parasteatoda tepidariorum. Classification (NCBI taxonomy): domain Eukaryota; kingdom Metazoa; phylum Arthropoda; class Arachnida; order Araneae; family Theridiidae; genus Parasteatoda; species Parasteatoda tepidariorum. The sequence continues at coordinate 43,032,100 of NC_092210.1, read as the reverse complement.
TAAGTCTATTTCACCACACGTAGCTTCCTTAGCCAATTGGTCTGCTCTATCATTCTTTCATTGCCCAAAATACCGCTATGGCCACGAACGTAAGAAAAATGAATAGTTACGTTTTCAAGAGCGTTCAAAATCGAGTGAATTTCCACTACAAGCTTCTCAGTTGAAGTCGTGTCACGCAAAAGAAAAAGTGAAGAAAAAGAATCTGTACAAATGAGATATTTAAAAATTTGGTTTTCACCAATAGAATTTTGTATCCACTTAACAACCAGGTTTATACACAAAAGCTCAGCCTGGAAAACAGTACATTCATTATGTAGTCGGTGCTTGGCAATAACCTTTTCTGTTCCATTTTCATAAATTACAAAAGCAAGACCAACCCTTCCATCAAGCTTACTACCATCCGTAAAGCAGATAGTTTTAACCGTTGCCATATGAACAGAAAAATTACCAAATGAATGGTTCAAATACCGTATATTTTGGTTTTATTAACCAGAATTAAGTTTTTTTTTTACCAGAAAGGCTATTACCATACAGCACAGTAATCTTACCAGATTTTTTTCCTTCTTGCGAATAGTTCGAAAGAAGTGGTGGGTTAATCCTTTGAAATATCATTTCAAACTCTAAACAGTGAGGACTTATTAATTTCTTGATATAGAAATGATCTTTGATTGCACTGTAAACAAATACTCGCAACGGAATGTTGACAGAGATGTCAAATGCTCCAGACACGCCAAAATCATTAAAAAATGGTAAGACTCTAAACTAAATTTTGCAAATATTTGAGTCCCACAGTGGACAGATCGTTAAGACACGGTTCCCAGCAGATCACCGAAGTTTCACTGGCTGCTGTCAGTGTGCGGGTGGGTGACCACTTGGATCAGTCTGCGTAGGGACCGAGGGTGTGCGGTATTGGTCCTCGTTAAACTGTTCTACCGTAAAGTGCTCGACTTCACGCGCAGGTCGTCGGGCTACCGAAGCGGGGGTGCCATCCTCTCTGCAGAGGATCAAAATTGTGATGGCATGTCTTTGGATCATCCTCAGGGATGTTTCCCAAACCGTCGCCAATAGCCCATTGTGCAGCTCTACTGCGATGTAAATGAACAACAACAGCAAATATTTGACTATTTTTGCTTGCTTTTTAAAAGGTATAACATGACATAACTACTATTGAGTGGCGAATTATATAAGCCTTCGAATTATTTAGAAATAGTGGTGGATAAAAATCTACTAAATTGAATTTATTAAACCAAAAATCACAGTTGATAAACTTCCACTTTAAAATACTTATTTGCTGTCAGGAGCATGTTGGAATCTCTGTGTTGAAGACGTCTGAGACACGTCAATTATTGTTTTGACATGAAACAAATGACGTCTCCGAATAAGATGAAAAGTTGCCCCTGCAATATCACCAAGGGAATAAGAGGCACTGGACTAGTATTGCATATTGATACTATTTAAAGATAGTATTAAGGTAAAAAAACTATTGACACTTCTAGCTAAACCATCGGAATTGTACTAAACAGATTACAGCTACCTTTAAGATTTAAAGTATCAAAAGTTCGAATCCTCCGGAAAAAGTTTATTTACTTAAGAGAACACAATTAAATTCTTATGACTGATTAGTTAGTGCTAAAGATAATATAAACTATCCTTAGCACTAACTAATCGGCAGATTAAAACTGTATTTTCTATTATCTTTATCAAGAATGTAACTTTTTTAAAAGTGAAAATGTGTTCATTAGATAAAAAGTTGATTGAGGTTCACCTTCCTTCTTTTTATGTTATACACTACTGATAGTTGCGGATTTCCTACACGGAGAAAAAATTTTTCGAAAAACTACTGTTAATTACGTTTTTGATAATAAAAACGCAATAATTATGATTAATAAAATCAAAATACACGGTTGTTAATTCAGTCATTTGGTAATTGTTTTCGTTCTCGTGGTAACGGTTTACCGGAAATTCTGGTTTTCAAAATTATATTTATTTTTACCACACACTGAGAAAGATAACACGAGCTAAAAAGTACACTTAACCGAAAAAATGGTTTTTATACCATTTTTTAAAGTATCATGATAAATTTTCTATATTTTACCACATTTACCAAATTTTTATCACGCATTATAAAATTATATTCTATTGCTGATTTTACCAAATTCATTACCAAAGCGCCTCGGTAAAAATTACCGAGCTTTTTGGTGTTCCCATAACATGGTGATCCATCTAGAAAACAATAAACTTTACCATATTCTGATAGTTTTGATTATACCTTTTTTTTTAGTGTACAAACTAAACTATTGGTACTCTAACCTACTGAACTACTGAAAAATTGAGATAAATCTAATGTAATGCTCTCTAACAAAATCCATTTTTCACGTTAGTTTTTTTTTTCACTTTTCATCCGATAATTATACTTAGTTTGAAAGAAGACAGCATAAAGCTTTTGGGATTAAAGAGCAAAGTACACAATTACTTCTCTTTCCAAAGCGATCCATAACACCTATCTAAACACACCCATTTAATTAGTTTGCATTTCTAAGCATTTTTCCAAAGCAATTTTCAAGCCGCCAAAACATACAAATGAAAATGGAAAATAGATTCCTTTTGATAATAGTAGATACTATTTTGTATGCAATTAATACACCAGGAAATGTTGGAGCAGGAAATCCCTTGCATAAAACACAAAAGAAATCACTAAAGATGCCATCATTTTGACTAAGCTGTAAATAAAAGACATGAAATGCTTACTATTACCAGAACCAGGGAGGGTGTTTCTCTAACTAGTAATATCGATATATCGATCCTAGAGGGAAAGAAGAAAAGCGGGAAAAGGGGGGTTTGCTCAGTCAACAGCATTTGAGATAATCGTGCAATACAGACAATGAATTCTTAAAAATAAATTGTTTCAAAATGCTTCTAGAGGAAAAACGTACCATTTGTTGAGTTTATCGCAATGCCTGGGAGAAAATGCATGTGATTTATTGATTAAATTATCAGACGGCTTTGGATAATACTGAGCGAAAAAACGATACTTTCGAGGTTTTTTTGTTAGACAAAAGTAGCAGTAATTGAAATGTGTCATAATAGAATAATGTATTGAAAGATATAATGGCTAGATGCAAAGTAGCTTTTAAGTGTATTATGAACTATGCAGTTCTTATTTTCATCGTAGAACATTGAATCGCATTTCATTTTGATATAAATCGTAATTATTTCTTTAAACGGAAGAAATACGTAAAGTGCGTAAAGTAAAGAAAATCATTACACGCTAAATAACTCCTGACCTAATAAAAACATTTTTACATAAAAAAAAGATTTATTGATAAGATTGTAATTTTTGAGGTCTTAGGAAAATTAGATTGCAAAGATAATATAGTATATAATTTTAGTTAAAAAACAAGCAGAAAAGAGTCTTTTCTCTCAATAAATACGTATTTTTCAAGGTCCGAAATCCAAGTTATGGTAATAGGAAACATGTAGGATATAGTCTCCAGGGTTCTCAACTGTTCTGGATTTCTGAAATCCAAGTTATGGTAATACGAAACATGTAAGGTATAGTCTCCAGGGTCCTCAAGGGTTTTGGATTTCTGAAATCCAAGTTGTAGTAATAGAAAACCTGTGAAATGTTAAGTTCCCATATTTGTGGTATTTACTTTTAGTTTAATTAATTTTTTCGTTATATTTAAAACTGATAGTATAAATCAAATGTTTTTAAATTTACGTATAAAACCCGGTTATACAAATAAAATATGAAGCAAAAAATATTTTTAAAAATGTCTGTATTTAAAGGATTAAAAAATTTATCTGTAAATTGTGAAAATATTAATTGTATTAACTAACTACATTAAACTACCCAAGTTTAAATGCCAAAATCTAAAACTTTAAGAAAATGGTTAAATAGTCAGTAATTGATAAAAAATTGAAAATAGGAATTTTCTTGGAATTCAAACACTATTCAGTAAATTTAGCTAAAATTAGTTGAATAAAGCAATAAAGCGTTTTATGGGCTATTTTATATTTTATTTTGTATTATTTTATTTTACCATTGTATATTTTATTATCTCAGGTTTTTAAACTAGTATATAAAAATTCAGTACGTAATATTTTTCTTTGCTTGTTCGAAAATTTTTTTCTCACATCTATTACAGTTTCACAAAAAATTTTACATTGAAAATTTAAGTATTTTAAAAAGCCGTAATTAAAGATTTCAAGAATAGAATTTTGTATTTTAGTGTGACTTGTGGTAATTGTTTTAAATGCTTTGCTGCAGTTTTAAAGATATTTGTTTCGATAAAGAATGAATCCCGAAAATTAGTTAGTATAATAATAGTTTTCTTACAAAACAGAAAAAAATTACCTAAATCATATAAAATCTTGCAAAAATACCCATATTTGGAAAAAAGATATAGTTTTCAAAATTCAAAATGTTTCCGAATATTATAGAGTATAAAAATTGTTTGTTCCAAATTTGACAATTGGATATTAATGTTCAAAATTTGACAAAATTCGAACAATATCATAATAAGGCCCAGAATACCAGAGTTTAGCTTTTTTTCCCCACTAAATTAATAATATTAAGTAATTTCATTCTCTGCAGTATACTCATAGGAGATATTCATGTGTTAAGTTGATATTAAATGGGTTTCCAAGAAATATTTTGAAGGAAGGAGACAGATATCGAGAGTTAGATATCGACAGATATATATCGAGAGAGAGAGCGAAAAAACATGAAGTTAAATTTCTCTTATAAGTTCCCTTGAGTTCCCTATTCTTAAGAGTTCCCTTGTCATCTGGGTTGGGTTCAAAATTACTTGGACAAGGGGGTTGAACATTGATAGTAGTAAATTCAGAAATACAAAATAAAACTTAAAAAGAGTACGATGCACGATTAATCTGTTCTCCATACTCAATTTTCTTAACAGTGAAATAATAGTAAAATACAGCAATTAATAAGGTTAAAAGAATCGTTTTAAAAGTAACAGAATCTTCCATTTTTAGTAAAAAGCAAAATAAAATTTTGCGACAGCAATACCTCTTTGAGGCAGTAACCGGCATTTGTCAAAAGCAGCCATTAAGAGTCGATCTGAAAAACTTTTGATTTTTCGCACTTACCTATTATCCAGTATCTTTCAAGGCTGAATAAATTTACTCCAACAAAAGAGCTCTTTTAAAAGAAAAGAGGACATAAACATACAGAAAAGATTAGATAAATAAAAACAGCATAAATTTATTTTACAACCAAGCTGTAGATATAGAAAATATTTAAATAGTTATAGATAACAAAGAGCTTAAAGTCCTTTATGGATTGTAGAGCCAAGATGTAAGGCAAGTAAGATTATAGATTGCTCAATTTTCTTTTGAAAAGTATAAAAATAGTACTAAAATTAACTAATTAAACTTTTAAAGACAAATTAAATTTAAATTGCAGATAATAGTGCTAATGTCAAAGGTTGATATAGTTTGTTACTCTTTTATAATTTGCTTGAAATATATTTTAATATTTAAAGTTTCCCTTTGATTTCAAGAGTTCAAAATTTACTGAAAATGATTACTTCCTTTTTTATTTCAAAGTAAAATGTCATTTAAAGGCCCCTTTTAATAGCTAAGACATTTGGAAAAAGATGAAGTTATTACAGTTCAAAGATATAAAAAATCTATAATCGTAAAAATTTCTCTAAATATGCAGATTTTATGGTTATTACTTTCTCTTTCTTCTTTGGGAATTAAAAGCTGTTGAAGAAAATCAAAGGTCTTTTTTCTTCTATTAATATAATTGTCCCAGTTATTATATAATATAGAGAAAAAAAATGGTTCAATTTGCTAATGGAAGAATTTAACTATCACCATAAAAGTAACAAAAAAAATGTGATAAGAATGTTGAGCAATCAATCTTCGTGAAAAGAAAAGGCAGAGAATTATACGGACCACGTAAGTGTTCCTTTTGTATTTTTGTGCTTTTAATTGGCGCTGCAGAAAAATTGGCAGCTTCTTCAGGAATGCAGGAACATAAATTTTATTCCGGATCGCGTTGTGTCCTCAGAAAAATGGAACTAAAAAAATATTAAAAAACCTCTTTATAGATCGATAGTAAGACCTTTTGTGAAGCTAGGTTTATTGGCTATATGCCACCGGTCGCAGTGACCGTCGCCAAAGTGCTTGCGCCAAATTTATACTTTTGATGAAGAACCTCCGGAGGACGGTAAATTGTTTAATTACTTTCTTCTGGCGATGGTCTATTGGAATCGGATCATAATTGATGCACTGTCACCATATTGTAGACGTTGACGGGTGCTTTAAGGTGTAACTGCTTAAATTGATAATAGAAAGTAAAATGATTGTATGGCTTATATTAAAAATCACTGAGTTGCTTTTCTATTACACTGTTAGAAATTTCTCAGAAAAAATGTTTTGATAACAATTTATTCAATTGTTATACTATACCATTTTCAAACACAAGAGTAAAATAACCATAAATTAGATGGTATTCAAACTGTTAACTGTGAATAAAAAACAGCTTATTAACTGCTTTGACTTAAAATGGATTTAAAAAAAAACAATTTTATGGCCCCCACAAGACCCACTTAATGAAGCCATTTAGTTCCTTGCAACTGGGTATATATTATAGCCGAAAGGGCTAGTTTGTTAATTTTATAGCCGACAGAATAGCTGATCTAATTGACATTACAATATTTCTTCCATTCCCTTCAACACTCGAAGAGTTTCCAGCGTCCAGCAGTCCCCCATTTGTGACCCTGGACTATTAGAAAACGATACTTTCTCTGGCATAGATGGCAGCATTATAAAGTTACTTAAAGCAAAAAAAAAAGGTTATTTCATCTCGTACGATATGTGACACAAGTAAACAATTTTTCCGTAATTTTCATTTTTACCGTAAAATATTATTATTTTTTTTAAAATTTCCAATGGCAGGGAATACAAACAATAACACAGAGGAACAATAAAAATAGAAAGTAACAAAAGACCGAAGTCATCTTCCCAAGAGCTCTCTCGCACGCCAATATCTTGCGGTCTCCGATTCAAGTGCGTGGAGTCTCCTACAGCAATGGAGGTGCTCTCTATTCATTGGTGCTCCAGAACCACACAGTTGACACTGAGGGTGGTCATAAATACCTATTTGATGCAGGGTTTTTCCTAGACAATCATGACCTGTTAGGAGTCTAAAGGTGGCTACTGCATCTCGGCTAGTCTTATCTGGTACTGCCTTAATATCTGTTTCACTCCAGTTCTTATTCCTTATGCTTTCTCGTAGGTCAGGGAAGTCATTCATTTTTATTATGTTTTTTATATGTAGTTTTATGGAATGGTACGACAATCTAGAGAAATTTGGTTGAAGGATTTGTGTTCCCTTGAGAGCAAGAAAGTCAGCTTGCTCGTTACCATAGATATGTTACAATGGCTGTGAATCCACTGGATGACTACTCCTTTGTTTTTTAGTACCAAAAGTCTGATAAGTCTCCGACACTGAAGCACTTCATACGACAAAGTGTCTCCCTGAGAGCCGATCGCCTGGATTGCAGCCTGGGAATCTGACACCAATACAACTTTTCCAAATTCTGAATGGATGGCCAACAGCTGTTTCAAAGCAATATATATAGCATGCACTTCGCCATCGACGACCATTTTGTATTTCCCGCAGATGTGTAGAAGGAAAAGAGATCAGAGAAAACACCAGATCCAGCAGCCATTTGAGAGTCAGAGTAAGAGCCATCTGTATAAGCGTGTAGCCATTCATGTTTTGGGTACTCAGTATATATGGTCTCCAATGCAAGGGATTTTAAAATTTCAGGTGCTGTTTGTTTCTTTATAATATAATTTTTAAGATTTAGGTTTCTTATAATTTCTTCTGATTCGATAGGATTTTGTGGTTTTAAGTTATTTTTAATCGTATTGCAAAATTCAAAATTTTCTTTCAAAGACTGAACCTTTTGAATGAATCCAAGTTGCGTTTTTAGGTTTCTCTCTTTAGCTTGATAATTAGTCCAAAAGAGGTTTTCACTTCTAATGAGTTTCTCAAACAAGAGCAAGACCCGTTCTTCAATAATGGCTTGAACAGGTCTGTTATTTGTCAAAAGTAGCATGGCTTCAATTGGGGTTGTTTTAACCGCACCAGCCCTATTTTGAATAATTTCTAAGCCCTTAAGAGAGCTCTCTCTCTGAATGTTATGAGTGATTCGCAACAGTAAGTTATGAGGGGCAAGATAAAAGTTTTATAGGTCAAATTAAGACTTGATCTTGCGTATCCCTAAATTGATCCTGCTAATCGTTTCAGAATGTTGATTCTGCTGAACACTCGCTCAGTCAGCATTTCGATGTGTGGCTTCCAACTTAATTTATTGTCGAAAATTACGCCAAGGTATTTAAACTCATTTGTAGTTTTAAGAGTGGTGCCGCGATAAGCCAAGTTAGGACAGAAGGCCTGTTGGGTTAACGAAAAGGAATGCACAGCAGTTTTTACCGTAAAATATTACACCATAAATTTCGCTGTAATATTTATTTATTTAGAGTGATTCAGTTATTTTAAGATAATTATTACTGCAAATATTATGGTATATCAGATTCTTTGTTCCTTAACATGTCCCGGTAAAAATAGATTTTATGGTAAAAAGTATAGGTACCGTGAATTTCGGTACTTTTAATTGCAATTTTATCTGGAATGTTTTGTAGTGCGTCGGTTGGAAACTCTTTAAAGAATCTTTCAACGTTGTGTTTTTTTGGACGCAGCTCTAGGTTACAAAGGTTACTTGGTTACGAAAGGAAAGGACCTGAAAACCACATAGTTTAATTCAACGACATGGCAATAACTAATATGGAAATATTTTACTGAATTGACAGGGAAAGAAGCAGCTTACTTTATTTAAATTATCTCTACATGCAGTTTTGAGATAAAAATAGATTAAAAAATTAATACTATTTAATAACATAAATACTTTGTTAGAAAAAAAAAAGTTTAATTTTATGGAATGACGCACTCTCAATGTTTGTTGCGTAAAATATGCATGATTTGATAGGGGATTATGATGATTACTTTATTTAAATTTCAAATATACGCATATATTTTTGGAATGAGATAAACTAAAACAATAAAAATGAACTGAAAAACTAACACTGTTTCTTAATACAACTTTTGAACTTTTTTAAAAATTAGTTTAATGATACGATTTCAATGATTGTTACGGAAAATATACCCGAGTTGATTGGAGATTATGGAGCTCATTTTCTTTCAATTTCAGATAAATGCATGCATTTTTAAAATAAAATAGACTCAAACAATAAGTTGAAGCATTAATACTGAGAATAGAATACAAATACTTAATATCTTAAAAATGTTTTAAATTCGACAGCATAGCAAGATTTCAATAATTCGTACAAAAAATATAACAAGAGCTGAGAAAGTATTTTGTAGCTTACTTGATTTAAATTTATTATAAATGCATAAATTTTTGAAATGAGGCAAATTAATAAATTGAAAATTTAATACTGAGAACAGAAAACAAATTCTAATTTTATAAAAATTACAGTCGGACTTCTATTTAACGAAGTTGCTAAATCCCTATAATAAGTTCATTATATGGAAAATTCGTTAAATAGAAAATCACCTTTTGAAATACTTTAACACTAAGTTCATAAGAAATTCATAAACACTAGTCTTAATTAAAATAGCAATTGATACACCTTTATCTTATAAACTAGTATCTACTATTTATTTTATAAATTTTAACCATAAAAGAAATCTGCATGGAAAGCAAGAATAAAGTAAAACATTATACATTTTCAACTAAAAAAAAAAGCTAAATTTATGTATAAAATTACAGCTGTATTTATTATAAAAGTAATTTTAAACATACATTAACACACGCGTTCTTAAGTTTAAGTGTTACTGATGAAATTCGTTAATTTTGAACGAGTTTTTCGTTTGAAATGCAAGCAAGAACGGAAAAGGATTTTGATGCTTCCTCTAAGAATTTAGTGACTTCGAAAATAAATTCATGATCATTTCCCCGTATAATGCATTAACAAGTTTGAAATATTTTGGGAAATAGAGAAAGTTCGAAAGATCTCAAGGAAAAAATCGTTAAATTGAAAATTCACTTAACTATTTGGAAGTTATTTTACGAAGAAATTTCCAAAATGTTCTTTGTTCCTCGAAAAAAAAATCACAAAATAGAGAAATTAGCAAAATGGAAGTTCGTTAAATAGAAGTTCTACTGTATTTACCAATTTCGGCTTAAAGTGAAATATTGAAATTAATCAATGAATTGTTATATAAGTTATGTATTCTTGTTCGCATTTTTATAAAACTTTAAAATTATAAGAAAGGAAATAAAACATTCAAAATTTTAACTTTAACTACTTTATTTAAAAGCAGCTTTAGAATTTGTTTCCTTTATAAATTTTACAAATCAAACGTGTCACTTAAAAACATTTAATATTTTATCAGAATCATTGCCTGAGGGACATCTTCAAAGTTCGTAAATAAGTCTAGGGCTAAAAATAGCGAGGGATTTGCCTCTAAGTCAGATTCTGAGAAAGAATCGATATCTATTTTAAGGTTAAAACTAATCTGTTTTAGCTCAAAAATAGATACAATCATTTACAGAAAGGGAATTTGATACGAGGATAATAAAAAAGTGACAAAAGTTTCAAAGTCAATATTATTTTAATCATAGGTGAAAATTTAAGTAATCTTTTTTTTGTGTAATTTTAAATTTTCGTGTACCAAACAAAGTAAAAATAAAAGTTATATTCCAAAAAATAGTTTTAACGCAATTTTTAAACCACGTAATAATATGTAACTTACAAAAACCAATTTTGTAAAAATCTTTTAAATAAGAGTTTAAATTTTTTTTTTGAAAAATAACCCATAAAAAAAATCTTAGGTTGAAGTTTTTTTATGCAAATTAGATTCCATTAACTTCGTTAATTTAGCTACTTTTAGTTTTGTTCAACTATTTTGAAGTTAAATGACGCATTGTACAGTGTTCAAAATGAAGACAAACTTGATAATTAATAGTGAGTTTTTGTATTTAGTTTTATAAACCTCTGAGTAAAGTGCGCAAAAGGAGAAAGTTATCACTTTGAATAACTTTTGTTCAAATGATCGGATTTTCACGCATTAAGTGCTGTTCTTATGAACAGCACTTATGGTTCAAAGGAGCAACCTCAAATATGCTCATTGTCAAACTTCATTAAGCTGCATAATATTTCATTCATTATATTTCCACTCGTTGTTATTGTACTAAAATGTTTAAATGGTATAACTTGCAAAAGAAAAAATAAACTACCGTTACACAAAATCAAGAAGGAAAAAGAAACACTACAACTTTTTTCTTACTGTGTTTTTTTTATAAAAATAACACGAGTTTCATGGGAAGTTTTATAGTTCAAAAATTAATTGCTGAAATTTTTTTCTTTAATGATATTTAATAAATTGACATTTTTGGAAAAAGTTTTGAAGCGCACTTTCAAAAATACCAATAAATAAAAAATTAAGAATTTTGAAAAAAAATTACTTCAGAGGTTAGGATTTCAATGCTGACCTAAGCAAATCTTTAAAACTAGTATCTGTAAAATTATTTAATTTGTGAAAGAGAAACAAAAAACAAATGTGATCGCCGCAAGGCAATCACAGGATACCCATTGGCAAAATGGTTGTTGTCTAATTGTTTTTGGAAAAGCAACTTGAATTGTGTTTTCATCTTGGATATTTTTAACTGTTAATCCTGAACTGCTCGGTACACAATTTTGCAGACATATTTAAATGCAGCTCAGACACATTCTGTGTAAATTCTTTTGATGACTGAATAGACATTGAACAGCCAATCGAGATCAATATTAGCATTTTCGGATTGGTACAATGGTGTTTGAAGAAGATTATAAACTGCATCATACACCAGTTTGGGATTCACAAGTTCATACATGAAATATGATTTGAAAGCTAGTTTTTTTTCTTCAATTTTACATGAATAATGAATGAATCATTTATATTGCGTGGAAGACAGTCTACGGTCTTGTGCAAGTCATTGGGTACGTTGACAATGAATCCTTTTATCCTTAAATCGTGATCAACACCCAGTTCTCGTATTTGCACGAAAGGGGTCCAGAGAGCCACCATTCGCTCTTCGGTACCACTTTGGTACTTTTGTGAGGGACGGGCTTCATGCTTGCGTTTGAGAAAGGAATAATTTCATTTTTCCGTTTGTGTGCAACGCTTAAGGTATTCCCGTCTACATTCTTTGGCTTTTTCAGCCTCGGTCAGTTCAGGCCTTGGCTTCATTTTTTTTTTTTTTGCTTCAACTCTAGCTCTTAGGACCGTGTCAATCAGTTAGGATCCTCTTTATTTGTGATATTCACCTTAATTAGTATTGAAAACGATCCAGTTTGAGCTGTAGATTAGAATTTATGATTCGTAATGAAAACAATAAAAGCAAAAATATCGTTCAAATGATGAAATTCTCTTTTATTCAAAACTCAAGAAGTATTTATGGGATCTCTCTGGTCCCATATCTCAAAAATAAACTCACTAATTTAATGCATAACAAAATTAAAATTTGAAAAAAGAATTATAAAAAAATTATCAAACAGCTGCGGTTGCCATAGCAATGCATGCAATGACGACGCATGCGCACTGTCTACTATTAGTCTTGATTATTGTAGTTGAAAAGTGTGATGACTCCATCAAATCCAAACCAAGACCCATTTTGCCAATGGGTAATAATGCACAATTTGTGAAATATTTTAAAGTTTATTTTATCTGGTTCCCTCCCTCAGTAGAATAATTTTTGAGGATGTCATTGGTTTGATTGACTGAAATATTATTTGTCAATAAAATTTAAAACCAAATACCAAATCATATCAAATATTTAAAATACATTTATATTATTACTTCTATATAAGATACTAAAAATTAAAGTAATTCTCTTTTTTTAATTAATTTTAAAACAAGGATAAGAAAAAAATAATTTATTCTGTTTATAAAAATAATTTAGAGCAGTTGCATTGATTATTATAATTCAACTATTGAAAATTTCATCTAATCACATAGGGCATCCCTCTGTACTTAGTTTAAGAAAAAATTTTTAGTAGAATTTTTCCAACAGTAAGCAATTAGATTTTGTAATATTACCTTTATCCAAAATGTAACGTCATTAAGGCATTCATATTCTTGCTGTCGTTAAAATAAGACAAATTAAAACTACTTCAGTCACCAACATTATCTCGCCAACAAATGCTGTGGTGGATGTAATAAATAACATTTTGTCTTAGTTTAGATGACACCTTTTTCAGTTTTTTAAAGACTTTACGAACTGTGTTTAAAGTGAGACTATCGTAGAGGATCTCTCTCTCTCTATATATATACATATAGAATATAAAGTAATGGTGAGAATTGTAAAATGAGTTTGTAAATAGAGGAAATAAGCAAAGGAATTATTGTAGAGATTTTGGGTGATAAATGTACTTGATCGCAAGTAATGAACTTAGAGGAAAAACATACTGAGCGACGTACGAGGCCTGTCTAAAAAGTATCCGACCTTCGGCCAGAAAAAATATTTCAAATATCTGACGGAGTTGGGACCCTAATCCCCTTCAAAGTAGGCCCCTTGTGGTTCCACACACTTAGCCCACCGATCCTTCGACTGGAGGAAACACCTCTGGAAGTCTTCGTTTGGAATGGTGTTCAGCACCGTCGTCGCGTTCCGCATTATCTCTTCTTTACTCTCAAAACGGGATCCTTTCAGTGGCGTCTTCAATTTTGGAAACAACCAGAATTCGCAAGGAACCAGGTCTGAAGAGTAGGGAGGTTGGCGAATGGTTGTAATTCCATGTTTGGCTAAGAAAGTGTGGATCAATTGGGATGAATGTGCAGAGGCGTGCTTTTTGTTCCGGCGACAACAACTTGGGTACGAATTTTGCAGCCACTCGGTTCATGTTCAAATCTTCACGCAAAATTGCATGTGCAAAATCTTTACTCACTCCAACCTCTTCTGCAATCTCCCACACTGTCAAACGACGATCTGC
>NC_092210.1:42964971-43017727 GCF_043381705.1 Parasteatoda tepidariorum | reverse complement strand
TATACGAGGCCTGTCTGAAAAGTATCCGACCTTTGGCCAGAAAAAATATTTCAAATATCTGATGGAGTTGGGACCCTAATCCCCTTCAAAGTAGGCCCCTTGTGCTTCCACACACTTAGCCCACCGATCCTTCGACTGGTGGAAACACCTCTGGAAGTCTTCTTTTGGAATGGTGTTCAGCTCCGTCGTCGCGTTCCGCATTATCTCTTCTTTACTCTCAAAACGGGATCCTTTCAGTGGCGTCTTCAATTTTGGAAACAACCAGAAGTCGCAAGGAGCCAGGTCTGAAGAGTAGGGAGGTTGGCGAATGGTTGTAATTCCATGTTTGGCTAAGAATGTGTGGATCAATTGGGATGAATGTGCAGGGGCGTTGCATGATGCAAGTGCCAGTTGTTCGCCGTCCACGAGCCTGGTCTTTTGCCCCGAACTGCCTCACGAAGTTGCCGGAGAACATCTTGATAGTACTCCTTTGTCACTGTTTGTCCTTAATGTGCGTATTCGCGATGCACAATTCCACGGACATCAAAGAAAACAGTCAGCATCACCTTGATTTTGCTTCGCCCCTGCCGCGCTTTCTTCGGCTTTGGAGAATCGGGATGCTTCCATTGCGACGACTGTCTTTTTGTTTCTAGGTCGTAACCGTACACCCACGACTCATCTCCAGTTTTCACGGTATTCAGAAACCCAGGATCAGTGTTGGCGGTGTCCAGAAGGTCCTGTGTAACGTCAAAACGGAGGTCTTTTTGTTCCGGGGACAACAACTTGGGTACGAATTTCGCAGCTACTCGGTTCATGTTCAAATTTTCACGCAAAATTGCACGTGCAGAATCTCTACTCACTCCAACCTCTTCTGCAATCTCCCGCACTATCAAACGACGATCTGCCATCACCAAATTTCGCAACCTCTCAACATTAGCTGCACTCCGAGTTGTTTGGGGCCTACCACAACGCTACTCACTCTCCGCTGATGTGCGGCCATCTTTGAATCGGATGAACCACTCCTTAATTTGTGTTACACCCATCGCTTCTTCTCCAAACACCTGCTGAATCTTACGAATTGTTTGGCATGGAGAATCACCAAGCTTTTGACAGAATTTGATGCAATATCTTTGCTCAATTTGTTCAGTCATCTTACGAGAAAACTAAATCCGACGAACACTACGAACAGCACCTTACTTTGCGACCACCAGCCAGCGACTGGCACAACCGAACACGGTGAAAAAATTCAAGCATGTGCATTAAGGTTCCTCCTTCCACCGTGCACGATGGTGCCGCCTTAGAATCATTACTTTGCGCGAGAAAAATTAAGGTCGGATACTTTTTAGACAGGCCTCGTATTAGGGTAAATTTGTGAAAATCTGTTTTAGAAAGTATAGAAACGTCAGATAAACAATTTGATGCCACGCGTGGGTAAATCGTTGCGTTTGCTTATGCCTCGATTTAGCACACCCGTTGCGTCGCTTGCAAGTATGTAATTGATTTCGATCTGAAAATTGATTCAATATGATAAGCTCAGCCTAATATCTGTAACGTTAACACGACATGCACAACCACGAGGTTAAAAGCATCCGTGTGAGTTTAGGGGTATTCTTTTTTAGTTGCCTGTATTCCAATTCTAAGAATAATCGTTTGCAATTTATAACAATGTTTAATGATGAACCTACAATAAAAGTTCCATTTTTCTATCATCCCCTCCTCCAGAATTTTCTTTCTCTGAATTTTAACTACGAATTTTTAAGATCAGGTCCTAAACTGCCCAATCGTTTTGGAGTTGAGACAAACACTTTCTGTTAAATACAAGTATTTAACAGAATATGTTATTATATTATGTATGTAGTTTAATAAAGTTTATTTGTATGTAGTTTATTAAAGTTTTAAGATCTTGTATTGAATTCATTTTTAGGCTCGCACTTTCAACTTTTACGTATTGGCTACTTTAATGATAATTGTTTAAGAAAAGTAAAACAGAAACTCATTGGCTGGTAGGAATCTCAAATTAACTATACACTCAGAATTTTCTCGGAAAAACAATGGAAAACAACAATTTGTTACCGTATCACATTTAAACAGAAAGTCAAATAACCATAAATATAAATTAGATGGTGTTCAAACTGTTAGCAGAGAGACAAAATAGTCTATTAACTGCTTTCACTCAATACGGTTAAACTAGAATTTTATCGCACCAACTATGCCCACCTTTTGAAGACACTTAGTTCCTTGCATTTAGATACACAATATAAACGAAATGGGTAATCTGTCAATCTCGTGATAGACAGAATTTGGGCTCCAGAGTTGACACCACTTTCCTTTATTCCCTTCAACACATCAAGAGTTTCCAGTATCTTGCACTTCCTAACTTGCAACAACCCAATCTAATACTCATTACCTAACGAAATGTCTAGTTAAATTTCTTTACTGCTTTGAAACCACGCTAGTCTAAAATGGTCTCAAAACCGTGAATGTAAAAATGTTTCTTACCGTAAATTCTTACTGTTAATTTACGTAACGTAATTTTAGAATGATAAACTAACAGTAGATGATTAAAACTATGTCAAAAGTTTTTATAAAAAGGAGTGCGAATTAAAACATTTTGATCTGGAAAATCAAATTAGTATTACACATACTAATTGAATTACTGATCAAAAAAGAGTTGAAAAGTCAGTATTTCCAAATTTCTTTTTGGCTAAGGAATCCAAAAATGATCGGAAACCCGTAATTTAAAGAAAATTATAAACATTGATCAAAGAAAGACTGCCAATTATTTTGAAGATATTCAGTGGGAATAAAATTGTTTTGCTAACAATTCTTTTACTTTGTCTGACACTTGAATTCGCAGAACTGGAGTAGCATCTTGAGTAGTTCTGAATAAATTTTTGGTGTTTGGTTGCTTTTGGAGTTTTTAGTTTAAAATGCAAAAGGATCTTTTTATAAACTTTGATAATGGTAATCCCAAAAGTTTAAATTTAAAAGTTTGATCAAAAATACTAAAGCAATCTTTTTGTATAAAAGCATATTATTTTCATAATTTATAAAATGTTATTAAAATAAATATATATTTTAAATAAAACGTAATTTAATATTTTAATATATAATTTTATATAATTTAATATATAGTGTTATTTCCACTAGTATTTTATTTCAATTTCTTAAAAAATAGAAGAAGCATTAAACAAAATAGGTCATTGATATGATATAAATATAATTACGGGTTTTAAAACTCAATATATATAACATGTTCAATAATTATATTTGCGCGTGCAAAATCACTTCTATTTTACAAAAGCTCAACTCTCGGAACCCATGTGACCCTTCCAATAAGCCCTAGGGTTCCAAGGAACACATTTCGGAAGCCGCTGCTCTAAATAATCCTAACTTAAATAGCTACCGGTATTCGCTGTAGCTTCGCATTAACGGTTTTGTGGTGAACATAAAAAAATTTAATCGAGTGTTAGTGTTTAAGCATTGACTGCAATTTAGAGATTGTTTGTAAATACAATTTCTTGAACAAATTAGCACTTAACTGAAATAAAACTATTTTTCGATTCGAATATATTTCTAAATAAAATATTGGATGGAGAACGAAATTTGAAAAACGGAACCACAAAGGATTTATAATCAGATTCTTTTGCAAAAACTAAAGCTTGTTCAAAAATGTTTATCAACAAAAGGTTGCTGTTTGAGAAACCTTACTGGACACTTTGTTTTGAATGGCTGTATAAAAAGGTAGTTAAATATAAAGTTTTTGATTAAAATGTTCAACTTCGTAAGGATTAGTTTAGAAAGTGATTCTAGATTAACACTTCGCTAATTTTTTAAAAATTTCATAAAGGACAGTCGTAGCTTAAATTCAACAAGTAAAAAATTCGAAAATAATCGTAGCATGAATTTAAACAAGCAAAAAGGTTACATTTAAAAAGTGTCTCTGTTTGAATAGCTTTTACTCGATCGAATTTAGATTTTTCCGAAAATGAACATTTTAAATGTCTGGAGTGAGATTGAAAACATTTAATCTGGCAGGCTGAAGCAAAATCGCATATTGGGAACATTCTGTATTCGAATATGCTAGTTGCATTAAACTTATTTATTCCTCTAAACCCACCACTGCCCCTTAGATTTTTAGTTTTATTTCATGTGTACCGCAGGTCTATGAGGTATGTTAAATGGCTTAGTCGTTAAAGTTTCCATATGACATTTATAGTGAATTTGAGTAAAACCTTAAAGTTAATAAGTGGAAAACAAATATGTCCCGCTTTAGTTTCTTGCCCGTAAGCTTCCTCTTGAAGGTTTACGAATATCAACAATGTCATTATACTTATTTAAACTGTTCAAGACAAAAACGTTAGTCTTGAAATTTACTTTTTGCTAATGAATATACTTTAGAAAAAGATTATAAGTTTTGATGACCTAAGAAACATTCTTAAAAATTTTCCTTAAACAATTTTAACTCGAACATTTCTCCTATAATTTCGTATAATTTTATTTAAAAGGTGTATATTAAGATTAATTTTGAACTTGAAGGAAAATTAGTCCTTTGCTTTTAACATAAATTGAAATGTAAAGTAAAATTCAATGCACACTGATTTATATACTTCTAAACTTGAATTGTGAAATTGGAGAATCTTTTTATAACTTCAGGTGTTATTTGGTGCATATTTGAAAATTAATATTTCAATAGCAAAGGTTGTCACTTGACCAGTTAAGTGACTTGACAATGATTTTCCACCAAAAGTTTAACATTTTTCAAAAAGTAAGACTACAAAAATACCAAAAATCTCAAGAAATGCCCTAAAAATGTAAAAAGATTACCTCATAAGAGCAGACTCCGAAATTACAGGATGTCAAAACCAATTCTTATTTTGCGAAAAGTAGGTAGCGTTGCAAGGTAATGCTTACTGTAAAATGAACTTTGAACCCTCCACTTCAAAGACTGCACACTCAGTACCTTCATGCGCACAAATTTTAGACTTTCGTAAAATAACATGTATAGGTAAGACTAAGATATTTTCCCCCAGAAGTTTATTTTCTCTGAAACCTCTCAATAACCTCTTAAAGGATTTTTTGCTATGCGAGTACAAACGTTATGACCTCGCTTTCGTGCGAAAGTACGTGCAAAATGTTTTGCAATCTACCCTAATACAAAAAGTGCTTTTGCCTAACAAAAGACCAACAAGCTATCTAAAACACTTTTATTTACATTCAAATATAACAAACATTGTCACAAATTTTACTCAGTATAAATGACAGACTAGAGTTTTTACATTTTTGTATTTAATAAATCTTCTAAATAGTTTACTACACAAAGCAATAGTTAAGTATACAAAATCTCAAACATTTTCCACTAATTTTTTTTCTATAAAATAAAATTAAAATGTTCACCTAGTAAAAATAAACGTTTACCGTATGGCTAGTGCATAAGTCTTGAAATTTTTTTTTTTAAATAATCGGCTATCTAGGTCTTAAGTATATTCATTTTAATTGCATTTTGTATTGAATAAAGGATTACCGTAATTATTAATACAAATTAGTGAAATTTTCTAAAAATATTAAGCTCAATTATAAAATTACAACATTCCGTAAAAGGCAGTGCAATTAAAAAATTTTCTAACCTTCATTTTATTTAATCCTAGCTTCAAAAATTTAAATTTTTAAAATGAAACGTAAATTTGAATAATTCTAAAAAGTAAAAACTGAATTAATCATTTTACAAAGAGAGAAGTCTTCAATGGATTCAAAGTGAGGAACACCCTTTTCAAAACGATCCATTCAATTTTAAATTTAAGCTATTTAAGAAGTTTAGAAAAGGAATCTTTAATGAAAATTAAAAGACTTCAGTCAAATTAGGTTAACACTAACATTGAAGCTATAGAACGAGGCTAAAATTTGGCATCTATTAGATTTGAAACACGAATTTAGAGTTTCAGAGTACTGTAGGGAAACCTATGTATATATGTACGGCATTAAAAATTAACAAAATTGAAATTCTGAACTCAATTACAAAGTATAAAATTTAAAGAGAATGTTAGGTTTTGTAAAACTATTAAAAAGAAAAAATTTAAAACTGAGAGTCAACGAGTAATTTATTAAATTTTACGTAACTTTTTTTCTAAAATCCAGAATTTGGTTTAGCTTAATATTAAGGTTTTATTTTTTACTTTTGTATCAAAAGTTAAAACTGAATTTCCTTGTTTAATTTATGTTTAAAATACTTTATTCGGAAACTGAGAATTTCAGAAAAATAACTACTTCATGAAATGTTAACACTTAAAACTAAGATTAACAAGAATTTAAATTGTTTCAACTCTGTAACACTTTTACTTTAAATTCCATTTGATATAACTGAAGAAAAAAACAGTGTAGTACATTAAAAATCTGTTTTCTATTTTAATATTAGACAAATAGTATGCTTTAATGAACTTTATACGAACCAAGAGTGTCAAGTGGCAAATGTAACAGAAATTTAGATGAGAATTAAAACAGTTCAAATAGGTACATCAATATAACAATCATACCATTGAAAATCAATGAGAAAAGTAGCTGATGGAATTCACTTATTTCAGCCTGAATAACGTGTACAATCATTGCAATACAATGCATTGCGTTAAATTAAAAACTGGCTACATACTGTTTTAAGATACTTTTAAAAATTAAAACGTTTCACTAATTTTGAACCCAATCCAGAAGGTAAGGAAACTCCTGGATCAAACATTGAGTTCAAGTAGTCTTTGTGGGAAACTTTTACATGGAACTAACCCGCATTTGCGTTACATGGAGGGGAAAATCCACAAAAACCTTCCACGGCTAGCTGGACGGCGTGGAAATTAGCCATGATCCGTCTAACACTGAGGATATTTTAACATTTACGAAGTTTTTAATTTTACAATGTACAGATTACACAATGTGCATAAACTAATATGTAAAAACTCTGATGAAGTGAATATTCTCTATTACACTGTATTACCCTTTGTTGAAAAAGGTTTCAGTAATAAAAATATGAATTTTAGTCTTAATAATCTTGTTGTTCCATTCGTCGAGAAATTTAAACAATTTTAAACTGGTCAATGTAATTTACACCAATTCTACGTTATTTCTCATTTAATCAAGCGCGTTCTGTTTTCTTCAGTATTTTAATAAAAGTATGAGTTAAATTTCTTTTGGCTATATCCATTCACTAAGTGTACAAAAAATTAACATTTACTGTAGCGGTAGCCTTTTATTTTATTATTTAGCGAGTCAGATTTCCAGTTTCAAAAATCTTTGCCATATAAAAATGCTAATCTTATTCAAAATGAAAAGTCTCAAATCATATCGCAAAAATTTAAATTCAGAATTTAACGTATTTTTTTATAAAGCTTAAACTATATAAATGGTGCATTTTATCCAGATCTCATGAACTTTATTAATACAATATTACCAAATTGAAAACTTCATTTGGTTCAAAAATAGACACAAATTTGAAATAACAGTCGACATGTTTCCGACTCTTTTAAAAGACGACAATTTTCAAGACATGCCAGACATGAAGGTAAACAAAAATGATTTGAAATAGGACTTAGCTACCAAGGAAAAATGGAAAAATACACAAGAGAATCAAAACTGGAAAATCCATAGAAACCCGAGAGAAAATAAGATTAAAAATAGAACAAGAGAAATCAGTGGCTGGGAGGCAAATCAGTAAAATGTATTTCCACGAGTTAGGAAGGGTGGGTAAAAACTAATGTCGTGAAAATCTACATTAAAATGAATTAAACAAGATTCCAGGGTATCAAGATCAGCTGATGTGACTGAGGGGGAAATAATTTTAGCAATATCAAAATTTAATTTATGCCCAAGATTAAAGCAATGTGAAGCAATTGAAGATTTCTCGAATTGTTGAATTTAAAATTTTAGAAGTGCTTGAAACATCTATTTTTATTACATATTTCTATATTTTTTGAAGTGAATGAAGTTTTCAAGTAGGTAATAACTTACTGCTTTAGTTTCTTCGGATTATTTAATTTATTAATACAAGGTCCATATGTCGACAAGTTTCAACCAGATACTCTAATTTCCCTTACAATGAATTTTCTTATTCATTCCACGCGTTTGCCATCTCTGAGCTCTATCAAACCAAAGGTAAGATTGGAAAAATAACTTTTTCGGGGTCTATTCCAGTGTTATTTTATTAAAACTATCGCACTTTAAGAAAATAGGGAGATCACAGGCAATTATGGTCAAACTAATTTGAAACGATAGAATGAAATAATTTGTGTAGTTGTTAGAACTTTAGGAAGTACCATTTTTTGTAGATATAAAATCGCATCGGAGTGGCAGTTATTAATTTCGAAAGCGAACCGCCAAGAACTACAGACGCAGGGATCCATCGTTTTCATTCGAAGATTTACTCCCGATACTGTTCGAAAATTTGGATTTTTAGAGCACGAATCTAACTTACTGTCACAGTTCAGGACCTTACCCCTGTTGACCCCAGATCTTTGCGAGTCTCGATTTTTGTAAATATGTTCAGAAAATTCAGAATATAATTTTGCATTCTAAACTTCTTTGCCTATCTTTAGTAAACGCAAGGGTTTTTAAGTTTAATTAGGGTCACGAACATGCGATCTAGCTTCACAGTCCAAGACTACCCAGTCTTTAAGACAACCTGACATTTACTGCAGTATAAGCGAAAACCTAAAAATTCCGAAACGGCTGGACGAACATGAAGCACGAAGAGGAAGCAGAACGGCCGTCTACCGCTACCCATTCGGACTTCACATTTGTTCGACCGTTCTGGAATTTAAGTTTCGCATAATTCTATAAGTTAACCTTTGTCATAAGAACTAAGTATGATTTCTCTAAATTGCTTTGAAAGTTTCAGATTAATCTCTTGATATCAAACAAATTTAACACCAACTGATTTTTCATCGTTTATCACGCAGGAAATTATTTTATCACAGTCTATGAACACCCGACCAAATTTTGAGTTAACGATTATTAATGTTCAACTTCCCCTTGTAATTTTGAATCTAATCCAGAAGAAAAAGAGAACTGTATCAAATATTCGGAGAAATTTGCATTCGTGCTGGACTTAGATGGAACTAACACACATTTGAGAAAAACTACGAAAACCTCCTACGGTTAGGCTGACGGTAAGGGGGATTAACCCATGATCCGTCTACCACTGAGGATATTTTACGTCAGTACTGCTGCCTGTGCAATCCGGGTTCGGAATTTGTATCAACCAGTCAACACTGAAATTCAAACCCGGGGTCACCTCATTGGGTAACGAGCGGTCAAGCCTCATAGCCAGCCCGAGTGCATTGAAAATGTGATACCTACTTATTGGAGCATTAGATTACATTGAAGAGATTATTTTCTGTTTCTGGGCTGCCTAAAAATATTTGTCCTCCGATTTATTTAAAGTTATAAGATAACGGAGTGGGAAATTAAGAACCGTAGAATAGTTTCAAAAATTTGACTCACTTGTGAAAACTAATATTTACGAAGAGTAATAAGATAGAAAACTCTAGAACGGATTTTTTTGCATTCAAAGATGTTTAAGCATATAACTATACGATTTTTTAAGATTTTAAATTGATAATTCAAAAATTCTTGCATTTTAAATTCCTAACTCATACCTTTATGAAAAAAGTACATTAGCTGTCTGCCGTAAAAGTACACTGGAATTAGCAATAAAAAACCTCAAAAACATGCAGATTTACTCATGTAATTTTTATGAAATAGTTATGAATTAAAACTTAAAAATCGAAATTGTTGTCTATGGAAGTTTTAGAGCCTTTCTCGCATTAAAAATTTTCAGTTCAAAATAAACAAAATTATTCTTAGTCTTTTAACAGGATCGTTCTTAAAATCCACCTACAGAATTTAGCTGCAGAGCAGTAACAGAAAATTTCAGTGCTTTCCTGCTAGTATCAGATACAAATGTTTTTTAGATCTTTCTCTGTTCTAATCAAATAAGAGTCTTTTTAACTAACTTCATTAGATATTTAATTGAAATAAAAGAGAAACAGGTCTAAGCTACGTTGAAAAAAAAATTAGTTACTAGAAAATGCGAGCTCTTCGCAGACACCTAGGAAAGATTTAATTAGTTCTTATATTTGTTTTAAAATGTCCTGTTTGTTTTTATAAAAATTTATGTACTTTTAAAACTTCTCATAAGTTTAGATTAAATTTTGAAAAAATTACCAATTTTTTATTAAATTAAATTAAAATAACCATTTAGTTTTTTTTAAGTGAAATGAACTTTAAACTGAATGTTCGCGGAAAAGAGATTTCATTTGTTTAAAAGTATTCCAGGGTACATTTAACTAAGCTTAATTTAAATGGTAATGCACATTTACGATAGTTAGGAATTCGGCTAATTCTTATTTTTAAAGTATTATCTTCTACTTCCAATAAAAAAAATTTATTGCCATCTTCAAGAAAAAATAAAATTTAGAAATTTAAAAAGGGATTTTACATTATGAATTTATTTAAAACAAAGTAGCAAACTTGTCTCCATTAAACAGACTGTTCTGCATACTGCTTATCGTACTTTAATGTTCTGTAACGTTTTGTAATAGCTATGTTATGTTTTTATATAAACTGAATTTATTAAAACGTAATTATGTAGTTTAATGCGTAATTAACGTAATACGCAATTTACGTAAACTTAATTTTTGAAAAAAAAAACGTAATTAAGCATAATCTTTATTTTGCGCATAATCAATAATAAACTATACAGAAAGAAATTTTATTATTGTATTTCATTCAATCTTCTTCGTATTAAACTACTGAAGCAGCAGATTAATGTTAACGTATTGTTAAGATTCGTTAATAAGTAATAGATTAGTAATTATTTTGCTACCTCAGTAGCACAATACGAACACCTTTCAATTCCTAGAACTAATACGAGGAATAGTCGTTCCTACAAATTAATCAATTATTGTATACGTTACTTAAGTTTAGCTTAGAAAAAACATACACAAGTTACTAGACATTGTAAAAAACCCGAAATTAATACAGAACAC
The DNA here is from genome assembly GCF_043381705.1 of Parasteatoda tepidariorum. Taxonomy (NCBI): domain Eukaryota; kingdom Metazoa; phylum Arthropoda; class Arachnida; order Araneae; family Theridiidae; genus Parasteatoda; species Parasteatoda tepidariorum. The sequence continues at coordinate 43,006,721 of NC_092210.1, read as the reverse complement.
TTCAGTTCTAAAAACAAAAAGTGTAATATACATTTTCAAATTAAATTGCAGTTTTCAACTCATGTATAAATATGGATCAGTTAATATTTAATTTAAAACGTGCTCTAGAAAAATCGAACAGATAATATCTGAAAGAAACTTACATGTAAAGAAATAAACAAGAAGTTTAATGCCCGCGATTTTCAATAACATTAGTTAACAAACCAGGTGTTCAATTTTTTTTCTACAAGAGCACAAATAGGTGTTAACAAAGAGTTCAGTTAAGTTGATGATTTATTTATCAATTGGTTTATTGATACAACATACATTTGCAGGCTTGTGTGCTCAATTAAGGCTTATAAACCTTTGTCAAGTAGAAGGACAGATGGTAGTAGTAGAAGTTCATTTACGTCGCACTAGAGCTGCACAATGGGCTATTGGCGACGGTCTGGGAAACATCCCTGAGGATGATCCGAAGACATGCCATCACAATTTTGATCCTCTGCGGAGGGGATGGCATCCCCGCTTCGGTAGCCCGACGACCTACAGCTGTTCGAGAGATCAAATTATAAATATTTTTTTTTGTTCCAATACGCTTTTGGAGAGGTTGAATTGATGAATTTAAAATCCAAAATTTGGTGGTTCCAACACTTTTGGATAGACACACGTTCATCAAAGGAAAATTCTTAACAATAAAAAAACACTCTTTTCCCAGGCGATCAGAGAGGTTTACACCAATGAACTTAAAAATTTGTTACTGTATTTAATTAGGGATTTGTAAACTGGAGACTAGAAACGTCTAGTTGAAATTAAAAAAAAAACACTAAGTTTTTTAGAAGATTATCATGCTGGTCATAACTAAGTAGACGATGAAGGGAAAGTGGAAAAACCCCGATAGAGGTGCGCAGTGCTTGTCTCTGATGCTCAAACCCTTTGCATTCAAAAAGGATCTAAGTTGATGATGTATGCCACTCAATTTTATATCCTATGTGCCTTGAGAATTGAGTTGAGTTGAGGATCTGTGCTACTCGCTTTAGTCCTCTATGCTTTAGGTAAAAAGTGAGTTCTTGTGTTGAATGAAGAAGAAGATATTTGCTATTCGCTTTTATCCTCTGTGCTGTAAGGGAATGTTCGGTTGAGGGTGATGAGTTGAGTTGATGATGATGGAGAATTGAGGGTACAAGATGATCATGGTGAAGAAACTTTAAACTAATTCAATGCAAAATTTGCAGTTTTCCGAGAAATCAAAGTGCTGAATTTTGTAGTTCCAATGCATTTTTGAAGACGTTGAATTGATGATAATGAAGAAGTGAAGATACAAACAGAGTGTGAAAAAAGAGATTTAAACTGATTCGATGCAAAGTTTGCAGTTTTTTGAGAGTTCAAAATCAAGATTTGATGAGTCTCAAACTTTTGAAGAGATACACATTCGTCAGAGGAAAACTTCTAACAGAAACACTCTTTTCCCTAGGTGATCAGGGAGACTAACGCCAAAGAAATTAAAAGTCTGTTGTATTTACGAACATGTGAAATTTGCTGATTGGGACTTAGAATCATCTAGGTCAACTAAAAAGGAACACTAAGTTTTTAAAATGATTTTCGTGTTGGTCGTAGCTGAGTAGACGGTGAGAGGAAAGTAGGTGCTCCTCGATTCAGGTGCACAGTGCTTGTCTATGAAGATCAAACCGTTTGCACTTAAAGAGGAGGTGGTTTATAGATTCTGGGAACAGACAATGATCACATGAAAGGGCGTCCACGAGTCCGATGTTGTTTCAAATTGCATTTAATTGGATTGTGTTACTTCGGAGACGCGATATTAAAATATCGTATTTTCGGTTTGGGAGTTGATTGAGAGAAGTTTTATTAACATGTTGACCAAAGAGGAAACGTTTGTGGTATTTCGAGTTGATCCAGAGGTTATCGAGTTCGCTGTTTGAGTCTAAACATGATGAATACGACAAGTCCTCGGGAGACGGCCCGAGGTGCATTGGTGGCTTGTTTAGCCAGTCTATCAACTGTATCGTTGGAGAAGGGGAAGTCAACGTGCCTCGGCGACAGCGGTTTTGAATTCTTTTGTAAAGCTGAACATTCTTTTTATGTGATGTTCAGTTGTAACTTGCACTGTCTGCCTTTCTGTTGGACCGAGACACGTAAGCCTTTCTTAATTTTTATTACACAACTCAGTAGATATGTGATTGACCTTTTTATTCAAGTACTTTAATGTGCTGTTTGAACTAACGAAAACACTAAAGCTTTAAACTACATTGTACAATATTTTTTAAAGTGTCCCAGACTGTCGCCTGTAGCCCAATGTGCAGCTCTAGTACAACGTAAATAAACAATACCAGCACTAATTATTAAGATATAAAAGGGCGGCGGTAGAACAGTGGTTAGAGAACTGGAGGGGCAGGAGTTCGATGCTCGACTACACTAAGACCCACCGAGTACATACGATATATGTGATTGTAAAATCTGTGGATGAGAAATTTTTGTGTTCGGTTGCTGAGCAATACCATGGATCACAGGTATCTGGTGAAACTTTCCTTCCCCTTCTGATCTATATCTAAATTGAGGAAATGGCCTCACAAATGATATCACCTCTGATCAAAATTGTGAAGGCATGTCTTCGAATGATCCCCAGGGATGGTTTCCAGAACATATTCAATAGTCCATTGTGCAGCTTAAGTGCGACGTAAAAAAAGTACCTGCCATTAAAATATGAAAATTTTAAGTTTTAGAGTCTAAGCCTTTTGATGTCTAAAGATAAATGGTGATTAAGGTCTCTATAGAAATCGGCCGATTTATGCCCCGAAGTCGTAAACATATTTTGAGAATTTTATCACTTATATTCTAGAAACAGTTCTAGAAATCGATCCAGATGGAACAATTTTGAATTTCCTATTATATTTGTCCTAGAAAAAGGAAATTAAAAAGTAAAAGCCTAAAGTTTGTAGCGCATTGTCTATAAAGTATGTTTTTTGCTAATTTAAGTGCTTGTCTGCAATTTGCTTTATGTGAAGTTCTTTGACTTCAATGTATTTAAGCGTGACCTTAGCCTCCGGTCCACTTAACTCTTGAAGACTTTGAAGATTTGTGCGTACATGATTTTCTATGAAAATAACCAAAGAACCATACAAATTTTTGTAGTCAAAAGAAAGGTTTCAAAGATGCATGATAGGAAACGAAAAGATTGTTTTACATTTTATATTTTCAAATTGGCCGGGAAACAAGCGTAGTTTAGTAAAAAAATCTGAGAGAGAAAAGGTAGCATGTTCGTGCTTTGAAGTAAACAAAGCACGTACATCAGTCTTTACGAATATTTAAATACTTACGAAATTGAAATAAGCATATGCTGTGAAATTCTGCCTGACCAACAGATAGCAATGTAATCATGCATAATAATTATGATTATATATCACTTGCATGCCTACCCGACTGTGTAGGGGTGAGGGAACTGGCCTTGTATCAAAAAGGTTCTGGGTTCGAATCCCGGACAAGACATTGGGTGTTTTATCATTCTCTGTACGATCTGTTCTTACTGTTGGAGCAACGTTGGCTCACCTAATATGGTGCCCTTGAAAGAGTGGTCAACAAATCTGCGCTAATACGCCTAAATTGACGAATGTCAACCCAGGTGGGGATTGGAAAAAATCACTTTGGTGGCAGGTAACGGATTAGAAATGAAGGCTTATTAGGAAGCCTAACAAACATTATAGCATACGATTTGTTTGTCTTTATTAATAACGTTATTAAATTTGTTTGTCTTCAAATATGACCTTTTTATTCATTGCAGCATTCTATACTGAAACATTTTGCTACATTTTAAAAGCAAACACAATATGGCGTAAGGGGCTTACCTGGCCTAGCGATATCGTCCACCAAACGCTCTAGAGCAGTGTTCCCCAACCTTTTTATCACCGCGGACCCATCAACGTTGGATAATTTTACCGCGGCCCGCTGGTGGTGTGTGTGTGGGGGGGGGAGGACGTTGACTGTTTATATTTTAGATTATTTCGATTTATTAATTTTAGTTTAATTGTATTTAAACATGCCTTCAAAATAAAATGCAGTTACACCAAAAAATAAATATAAAGTGATTTAACATTTTAACTTACTAGAGCTTTAAATCAATGAGAACTCTGCGCTTTTTTCTTTGCAATGAGACTGTTCCATCCGGGGGTAATCGGATACAATGACTCCTTCCGTTGCTTTGTTTTGGTTGCTGTTACTGCAGAAAACCCAGCTTCGCACAGATAGGTAGTCGGAAATGGCAATAGGGATTTTAGTGCTGTGGTGGCAATCTCGGGGTATTCTGCCATGTCTTTAATCCAGAACACCGACAGAGTTGTTGTCTCCAACGTAGTTTTAAGGCTGCCGTCGTCATTTGCAATCACCAGCAGTTGATCTTCTTGCACACACATACTAGATTCGCCCGATTTGTTGACAAATGGGTCGCACATCTATCCCTTACCAGATATTTTTAATTTGGGGTATAAACCTAGGAATTTAAATTCAGTTTCAATGAAATGGGCGGCCCGGTACCATTTGTACCACGGACCGGTACCGGTCCGTGGACCGGGGGTTGGGGAACACTGCTCTAGAGCATGAACTTAGCTGGTTCGAATCCCATCGTCTTGAAAATCAATATTCTTATATGAATCAGAACTATACTAAATATTGTTTATGAATTACCCCTTCTTTTTTATGCATATTTATTTATATGTTTTTCTAATGGTAGTTAGAACTGAAATCTGATGCACATGAAGTTAAAATATCTGAAGTGTTTTTCCTTTGCTGCATAACAAGATTAATAAAAAATATATTACTAAATTATTTTCTTGATTTATTTTGTGTCTCTTTTTTAGTTTCAGATATTGTGGAACAAAACTAGTAATTTCAGAGAAATTAAGAGACTATCTCTGTTTATAACTAGTAACAACGAAGCTGACAAATCCCAAGTCATAAAAATGATTCTGAAAACAGCTGTTACAGGATGAAATCAGTCATTATCCATTATTACATTCAGATTATTGAAAATAAAAATAAAATCTTAAAATTAGTATTTTTATTATATGATGTTTTAATATTAATTATAATACGGTAATTAACAAGAACAGTAATTATTTTCCAGAACAGAACTAATCACTTCGAAAAATATAAGAATTTCATACTCATTAATTGTGTTTCACAGCAACCACTATCAGCAGCAATGGTCATTTGTGTTTGACTGTAAAAGTTTCAGAAACAATATTTTTTTTTATCTTCTTTTCTTCATATCTGATGACTTTAATGCCTTCGACATTCTTGGATCTAGTTCTTTTAGAGAATGTTATAAATTCTTAAAAAAAAAATCAACAAAAATATCCTTAATTGCGAATTCGATTACTGGGAAATTCTAAAAAATCTGTCTTTTTGTAATTATCTTTTTAATCGAATTTTTTTATTATTTAAATAGATAGACAGGAGTTTCCAACTTACATGAGGCCGGGGGCCGCAGTTAAAAACACCAGTCAAATGGTGCTATTTTATTACAACTTTATCAAAATTTTATATAGGACTCTTTTATGTTTGAAGGAACATTAAATTCAGACTTTCATCAAGTTGTACAAAACAAAAGTATTGAATTACAAATTAAAATAAGTAGATTTTCACTTGAGAAATACATTGTTTTGCACCATTGGTATGTTAAATTTCACAGAAACGAAGAAATTAGTTTTTTTTTTTTAACGAAAGAAAAGTATTTTAAACCCATATAGATTTTTTACGAAAATTGTTCGCAAAAAAATGACAACTAATATATTTTAGTTCGCGGGTTACAAAGAAAATCTTCGCGGGCCGCCAGTTGGTAACCACTGAGATAGAATATCACAAGGATCTAATGTTTCTTCCCTTCTGGCTAATTTTTTAATACTTTTATGAGAAAAAACTATACATTAATATCAAATTTCTTTCTAAATTTATTAATGATGTAATTATTTTTAATTTTCCCAATTATATAATTTTGTTTATCCCGAGGTATTAATATAGCTTCGTTATTAGGATTATAATATTAATTTTGATTTTGTATTAAGAGAAGGACATGTTTTTGTTTGAATAAAGAGGAGATTGAAACAATTTTGTGAACAATTGAAAGATTCTATTGTGCAAGCTGAAAGAAAAAACTCGTATGAAAATTATGAACGATGCATGAAAGCGCACGTTAAGGCTATCGTACATTGTTTTATTTTTTACTATTACTTATAAAGTTGTCAAACTTTATAAGTAGTTTTTTACTCTATGTATCTTAAATGATGGTTAGTTGCATTTAGAAAGTTTAATAAACTAAATTTGTGCTAATATGTGTTTTAGGGGTGTCCTTGTCCTCTGAGTTCGATTGAAAACCATGAAGTGATAGATTTTAACATTAGAGTCCACACAAGCATTGCATGTATTGACTCTCCAGCAAAGAAAAAAAGAAAAATTTTTTAAATTGAAAAAAAAAAGTAGTAAGGAGTTAGTGCATTGCTTTAAAGAAAGGGGCAATCGTAATTTCCTTCCTTATACGATGTTTTAGATGTCATTTCCATACTCAGTAATTTATAATTATTATATTTCACCAGACTTTATCTAACAACAGCTGTGATTTTCAATTTATTTTATTCTTAGTACTTGAAACAAAATATTATATTCTTATCTATTTGAAAACTTTAACATTATTACGGAAACAAAATTATAAGCTTAAAATATTTTTCTGAAATATAATAAATAAAAACGACTTTATTGAATTTTCATATTTATCGAACCTTTTATTTTAAATCAAAATCAGCAACGAAGAAACAAACTACCTTTTTTTTCATATTTCATTTTCGGAGCAAATATGAAACGGTTCTTAATAAAGAGTCAGAGAGTCTCCCGAATTCTTCCAGTTCCGGGAAATTGCCGGATTATTATCGCTAACCCCTCTTCCGCTTACGGCCTTTCGTTCATTAGGAGAACTTAGAAGTGCACCCCTTTTTAGTTTTTTTCTTTCCCAAAATGGATTTATTCATCCAGGCTAGACTTATCGTCTGGTTGTGGTTTTGTTGGCGATCTCGGTCGTTACACTGGCGCCCACCCTTTTAGAAATTATTGCTCAGTTAGTTGGACGAAAAGACTACTCGATTCTGATTCCTGTTCTCTTTTTCGATTTATTTATTCCCTTTTTTTTCTTTTAAAATAAATCATTATCTTATCGCCAGAAGTTTGAGTGTAATGTAGCTCGACTAATAGTTCTTCCTGTTATTCTGGTCGGGGTCTGCTAACTGAACTGTGGAGATTTTAGCACTTGCCGGAACTGAGAGTGACCGCTTGTCCGTTTTCAAGGATTTGTAGTGGTGTTGGACTACGGTGACTTTTTGAAAAGATAAATCAATATTTAACAGATAATTTTGTTTCATTTTGAATACTTCTACACGTGACAATCAATTATGTGTTAATACTTTTACATTGACTTATGGTGTAGAGCAGTGTTTCCCAAACTTATGACTTTTGTGTACTCTTTCTAAATTTTTCGCAACGCTGTGTACCACTAATAAAAAAATGAATGTATATTTTACTATAAAAAAATTGCACGAAAGTTAAAAATTACAACTGGCTGTTGACTCCACTAATTATTAACTGTTAACTCTGCAAAAAATAGCCAGTAGAAAAATACGTAACCATAAATTTTCATGGCTAGTTTTGTCTTTAAATAAAATGTTTTGAAATTTTCGTTTGTTGCAAGATATTTCACATAAGAACGCGTACCCCAGCTAACCTGCTCCCGTGCCCCTGGAGGTACGCGTACCACACTTTGGGAAACACTGGTGTAGAATGATCCACTTGATCAAAAATATGATAAGTTAAAATTTGTGTACTTGAATAAATTGCATGATATTCAGTTACAAAGCATATGGTAGTTTATATTAAATTTTAAATTTGCTTGTAAGTGTTTTATATAGTAATCCTTGATCTCAGTAGTACAAATAGTTTTTTCTTTGAAATTACCCCTGCTTTTGTCAACTTTAGATTAGAATACAATTGGTAGTATTTCGTAGTCTAACTCTTCATGCATATCTAGTGAGAACGCATTAATTAATTATTTGAATAACCTTATTTCATAAAAAGGAATCATTTCTGCCGACCGGCCTGTGTAGGGGGCAGAGAACTGTCCTTGCATCAGGAAGGTCTTGGGTTCGAATCCCGGTCAAGGCAAGGATGTTTCTTTCTCTCTCTGTGTGTTTTATGTCCTTTCTCCTTTGTGTGTGAATGTGACCCGCCTTATAAACGAGCTGTGGTTGTGTGAATGGCGTAGCAGAAGGCGAATTCCTGGCCACAGATGGCGCCACTGAAAAGCAGGAACAATCGCACCCCCACTGCCTAAACAAGCATACGACAAAAAAATAAAAGGAATAATTTCTGAAAAGTTCAAAATTCGCTTCTTTTCTCCAAATAAAAAACCCATCTTGATTCTCATTACACAATATAACTTATATTAAGTTACTCTGTCAAACAATTGGTTCAAGATTGAACAATTTCCCCCAGAACAATATTATGGTGCAAACTTTAATAAGGTGTTCAATCAAACCACATTTTTGTAGTTCAATTGAATCATAGTATCATTCAATAAAGTTTCGGCGAGTGATAATATGGTTAAACTTAAGTTATGGTTCAACTCCATATTACGGATGTAGCAAATTTGAATGATATTAAGATTCAAAAGGCTCTCGAATCTTTAATAGAGAATGCATTACACAAATAGTAGACACAATCGAATCTATTAATTTTTCACGAGCATATTAAGTTTCAACAATGCAATAATATAGTTCTGCTTAGGTTATGTTTCAGCTTCTATGGTTCAACTATAACTCTAATCTATATTAAGGTTTCAGAAAATTTGAACGATATTATGTTTCAAAATGCTCCAGAAATTTTTATAATGAATGCATTACTACACAAATAGTAGACACAATCAAATTTATTAGTGGAAAATGGTTTTGACATTTTCCTTTTACTGAATTTAGGAATATCTGATTAACGAATATACCATGTAAAAATATTTGTCTTATAGTTGCTACTATTTTTGCTGCCGAATTAAACTAAATAAATTTTTGAGTACTGAACTGTAGTTATCGATGATAAAATCATATAAAATTTGCAAAATAACAGTTGTTTGAATGAATTAGGGCGAATGTATTACTAAAAAAACGTGCTTTCTTTTTAAACGAAATCTTTTTGCAATGAAGTCATTAAATTGATTCTAGTGCAGATGAAAATATGTGTTGTCAGTCAACAAAAAAATGAATAAATAAATAAAATAATAACAGTGAAAAAGCAAATTAAAAATTATGACTACATGCACTGTAAAACTTTTCAGTTTACCTCAACACCCAAAATAGTGGCAACAATAACCAAAATAATTTACAGTGTAGACACAAAAGGAAGTTTACAAAACTCATTTTTCCTATCAAAAATGGTCTTACTTAATATCCTGACAAGGCGAAAAGTAATTCAATATACATAGCTTGTTTTCGAAAGCAAAACTTATTAGAATGTCAATTGTTATTTCTTTCACTGTGCTAAATGAATGCAAAATTAGATCAAACAAATAAATAAATCTTTAATGAATGAAAATTAGAATTTTTTTTATTCATTCGCCCTTCCTCTAACTACACATTAAATTGCATGTTCTAGTTTAAATTCACCAAGATGGTGAAAATAATGTTAAACAAGCAATTCATTTAATTGAGTCGTACCAGAGGAAATATGTCTTAGGAAAACACAAAACTATTATTTGTACACAGCCGAAACGAATCCGTACCGAAAGCAAAATTAACAAATAATTAATTTTCTTTTAAGTATTTTTTTCAAATGGTTTCTAATGATAAGGATCACATTTGTACTTCGAACTATTGTTCAAGTTTTTTTATTTCTTCACAACTATTATGTGATTTTTCATGCAGTTGTTACATTAACAACGAAACAATGATACTGTTTGCTTTACTGTCTTGGATCTACGTTTGTGTTGTAGATCTTAATATATGCTGGATTTCTAAGATTACCAGTTAAGCTGGATTTCTAAGATTACCTAAGGTATAAATTTTTCTATGGAATTTTGTATCAAATCTTTTGATGTATCTGAACTTTATACATTGTACAGTGATTTCTTGGTAACCGAATGGAAAATTTTAAAACTTAATACAGTACCTGTAGAAGTTTCTCGAAAAAAATGGTCAAATAATAATTCATTTAATTGTTATTTTACTATATTCTACCAAAACAATAAACAAACTATAAGAAATATAGTATTCAAACTATTAACAGTGAGAGAAATCGTTTATTGACTGTCTTCACCAAATACAGTTAAGCAAGCAGAATTTTGTCCGCGATAATTAGGCTTACAATATGAAGCTACTTATTTTTAGGCAACAGGGTACTTACTGTAACCGTCTGTAGATCTTATGAATAAGTGTAGGAGGTTCGAATCCCATCGTTGACATCACTTCTAATCCTTCAACACATGAAGAGTTTCCAGTGACCTGCTATCCTTAATTGGTGACCCTGGACCATTATAAAATGAAACTTTCATTCAAGCATAGATGGCAGCAGCACAGAGTTGCTTAGCACAATAAAGTCCAGTATTTCGTAACTCTTATGATAGATGGCATCACCAGAAAAATTAATTAAGTCGCATTCCATTTTTGGTGAAACACAATCTAACTCCTATGTCTTGTTAAATTTCCTTCTTACGGTTCTTTAGCCATACCAATTGTTAATTATTACACATTGTTTATATTTTTCCTCTATTATCAGCACCATTTATTACAAACATCGTAACTAGTTTTAAAATTTGGGGAGAATAAAAATTAGTGTTTTAAGCAAACAGCAAATTTATATTTCTGTTAATTTTTCTTTAGTTTATTTTCTAAACCATATTTTAACTCCCGGCATAATTTGAGATTTTTTTGCATAGTGCTTGTTTAGCGTTGTTAACCGTTAACGCTAACCTTTTTTTTTTCTTTCCCATAGGAAAAATCTTGCACAGGTTTAAATTAAACTAATTTAATTCTTCAATAAATTCAGATGTTGTTTTCGGATTTTTACTTTTTTTTCTTCCTGAAAAACTAGAAGTTCCATGCAAGCAAGAAATGCAACTTATGCTTAACGAAATAAAGTTTAGCGTTAAAACCGCGTTTTTAAATGTCTCTGCCAAAACGTTTTTGCTTGAAAAAATCTATTTGGAACTTTTTTCAGTCTTTAAGATAAAATAAACTGTATATTTTAACGTTTTGTTGATATACATTAAATTTATAACTAATGTTAGAAAAAAAATAAAATGCGATGAATTTATTTGCATTCATGAATACAAATTCATTCTGTCAGAAATATATTGGAAGAAAAATTCCCTGTTCAAACTAGCAAACAATGATTGATCGTCTCTTTGTATATTATCTTAAACTAGTATAACGTAACTGGACATTTATGATCTGCAGAGAGGATATATTGAAGAGAATAAACTTTTCTTCTTTAAAAGATGAGAAATTTATTACAGATAATATTTCGAAGAAGCTGCAGTAAATCATTAAATTAAGGACACGAAAAGAACGTTCAATTTCACGTTTATGCAAGGCAGATGAGTCATTAAAACAAAACTTTCCCCGAGTACTTTTCTTAAGCAGCAAATTATTTTCAGAATTATAAATTTATAATTATTGTCATTAGTGAAAATGCGTGACTACATCAATAAAAAATATCCCTTATATATAAATGGCTATCATTTAAAAATGTTTTTAAATAATTAAGAATATCTTTAATGCAACCGAAGAAGTTAGTTACAAATTATTAACTCAATTATTATTTTTTTCCTTTAAAAGCATTTTAAAAATAATTTATCGGAATTATTTAAAAAAGAAAGTTGATTGTAATTGTTTCGAATATTATCTAAGCATTTTAGTCGGATTTTTCTGACTGTTCTGAAATTCATTTTTAGCGTATTTTTCTCTAGATAGTATATTTGGTAATGGAACAGAAGTAAAACTTTCAGATTATGCTGCAAATTTATTTAACAACAATCAGCTATGGAAAATTGGTTGAGTAGGCATGAATATTCATAAATTTTATTGCAGCACGGAAATGTGATTCTCTTGTGAAGTGTTGGAAGTTAGCAAAATTATTCGTAGTTGTTTAGTTATTGAAAATATGGTAAAATATATAATGCTAAAACATTGAAGGTATGGTGAAATGCACAAAAAATAAAGTTAACATTGTGCAATATAAACACCAAACTATTGCGACCATATTTCCCACATTGCGGCTGCCTACCATATTTTGAGGGTTAAGAATCCGATTTAAAAAAAAAAGATATGTTTATTCAGAGGAAGTACATTTTTGTGTCATGATTTTTTAAAATTGTCAACACTAATTAATTAGCTTAGTTAAGATTGGGCATTCGAATCCTAAAAATTGAGTCCTAGATCATGAGAATCTGACCATTAGATTAAAAGTTATTTAGGGTGTTCACTTTTTGTATTTTGCACAGTGTACTTAATTTCTATTCCCAAATTTCCGAAAACGCTTACCGCACAACGTTATTGCATGTATCTTCCACAAATCGATGTGTATGTTACGGTTAAAGTTAATCCGGTATTATTAATAATAGTTGGCTATTATAAAGAACAACCGGTTACCATTATTAACCAAATAATTACATTGGTCGTAACATATAAATGCATGATAACGAATACCATATTGAATTGCAATCGCCAATGATTATTTAAAGCTAAGAAATATTCTTGAAGAAGATCGAAGTTATATGCCACTTTGTGTACCTAGTGACCTAACCATATGTTTGATGGAGGCCAAGAGGCCCAATTCTATCATTGCTAAGTGCTTGATAAGATAGAACCGCTTGACCTCGATCATATCAAGCATGCATCAATGCTCTGAAAAGAATCATTTATCTGCTGTTACAACTTTCCAGAAACGTTAATAATTTAATTATGATTATTAGTAATATGGCTCGTTGTGATAAACATACAGCTGTACAAGATGGTCATTAAATTAGCAGCCTTCAACTGTGTTGTACTTTTTTGTGTTGTGATTACTTTATTAATTTTGTGTTGTAACTACGGTGTTGTAATTATGATAAACTCGTATCAACTTTCAACTTTACTTTCAATTGCTATAGGGCATATACATTTAAGTTCTGGGTATTTCGTTCAGTTACCGCTCACAGTCGGAAATATATAGAAGCAGTTAAATGCATTATATTCATTTTTATCCAGAAATCACACTTTTTATTCTTGTAACGTTAATTATGGACTTCAGGGTAGTAAACAGTTTCATAAATGATTGAAAAGTATATCAAACTGCACTGAATAATAATACAATAAAAAATGTCCACCTAAAAACTTCAAAAATGTAATTATCATTAATAAATTTAATTATTTCAAAAATTTTATTAAAAATTATTTTTGAAATGTATCGCTATCAAAATTAATAAATAATCACAAGAAACTTTTGCGGTAAGATACAACAAGATAAAAAAATACTGCATTCGCTTCCAAAATATACATATTGAAAAAAACAGTCAACATGTTTCAAGCGCTCAAAAATAGGCTCCCATTTTCAAGACTTATTATGCATGAATGAGTAAAAACAAAAGTGATTTTAAAAATAAAACGCAAAGTTGCCATTGAATAATGAAAAATATAAAAGTGAGAAATAAAATTAGAAAAATCACAGTAGCCATAAGAGAATAACCACAGTGGAGGAGAAGGGTAAATCAGGGTAAAATGCATTTCTACGCAGTAATGACAGCTGGTTAGAAATTAATGTCATTGACAAGGGCATCAGCATTCATATGAATAAAACAAGATTCCAGGGCATCAAGATGAGCTTATGTGACTGAGGGGTTTAATCAAGTTATATCAATATCATTGGCTTCTCATAAATGTAATGTATCAAATTATATGCATAAAAACATAGTACATATTGAAACTGAATTATTTGGTATTTCACATTTGTTATCATTAGAGTGTTATTGTAAGCGTGATTATGGTTTTTAAAATTTTTATAGTAGAATTAATAATAAAGGGAATAGTTCTGAAATAGAATAAAAATTATCACCGAATAAGAACATTCTACAATTTTAAACTCACTTTTATTCCTCTTATTTGTATGCCGAGCACAGTAGGTATAAAGCTTATCTTGGATTGCTGAGAGTAGAAAGTATTGAAGTAAACAGCCTGTTTAGGTATTCTTCACACCATAGAGTAGGCCATTAGAATTACTTGATGCTTCTAATGAAAGAAGGAAATTGTTGGGAACATAGTAATTTTGAAGATTGTTTAGCTTAAGAGAATTGAATATGTTTGTAACATGAGACTTTTGCGTAATTGTAACGGTGGAAATTTATAAACAAAATAATTTCTCTTAGGAAAAAGTGTAAATTTTTTTGTTAAATCCTTTTGCTATGTTCACTGAGAGAAAAAGTATGGTCAAAACTATTTAAATGTGGTAAAATTTAACGTGTTCTTGACTCTATGGGAACACCAAAAAGCTTGGTTATTCTTAGCAAAGTGAAAAAAATTGTTAAATCTGACAAAATTTTTAAATTATATCATAATATCTTAGAGAATGTCATAAAAACCATTTATTCAGTTAAATTTACTTTTTAATTTCGTATGTTTTACTCTGTGTGTATAATTTAGGAAATTCTGGTTAACTGTTAGCAAACGACGGAAAAAAATACCAAATAAATGGTTTAAATATTATATATTTTGGTTCTATTAACCAGAATTATGACTTTTTTTTACCAGAAACTTTATTATCATGCACAACGGTAATTTTGCTAGAATTTTTTTTGTTTTGATATTTTATACAAATATCTGAAAAAAAAGCTTATTGCTTTCTTAAAAAATATTTAAATTATAACCTTGTTAATGAAGACAAAAAGGTACTTTTTGCGAAGTAAATTTCTATTTATTTGAACTATTTTAATTCTTTTTGCTCTCAAATTTATTTTACCGTTAAATAAAAGACATGTTTAAATTATTGAACTATATTGGAAATTATTTTTGAGATAGAATTACTTGTACGAATAAAATATAATGATGCCATGTTCCATTTTATGAATATATTTCGGGAGTAAAGTTGTTCACAATAAAAATAAACGATGTTTTTTCGCCTTAAATTTGAAAATACAGAATAAAAATGCAAGGAAAAGCATCGAAAAGTAAAATATCAGCTTTGCACCGTCTTCTTTTACAAAAGTACCAAATGATGTTCGTTGCCCGATTCTTCAAAGACTGAAGGGGAAGTTTCTTCGTTGAAAACACCCCTTAGAGAATAGTAAGGAATCAACAGCTGAGCACCAAGGATTTGAAAATCAAGAAGTAACTTTTCGATTTCGGATAAAAAAGAAGAGTGTTGTAAGCGTAACTCTTTTATAAAAGGTGAGTGAACTGGAGAAGTCTTACAAAGGATCTGTCAGCGTCTGTCTTAGGTATTATTATGCATTTTTTTGGAAAAAAAATAACATAAGTCTCTAATATACGTCGCTTACAGATGAGTATATCTAAAGGAAAATTACATTATTATTTCTTTAAATTTAGCATATTTTATTATTACATTTCGGCTCTCTTTACTCATAAACTCCAAGTTAACTTCGCAGTTAATTTAAATAAAAATTAAAAATTCTGCAGTTAAAAGACGCCTCAAATTCTTGAGGCATCGACAGTTTATCAGTTTATTCGACAGTTTATCATGCGTAAGGTGTTCCATGAGTAGAATCGTGCATCTTTCTTTATTAAATAACGCATAATGGAGTAATAAATGTATCAATATAGATTTGCTTCCTCAGATTTAGTTTCAGATGGGATAAAAAATTATCTTGGTAAGATAAATTGGGATTAAATTTATCCAACTCGATTGGGATAAATTTAAAATTTTACTAATTTTTTGCCCGGTAACCATCGCGCTTTATCTACAAACTTGTTTTTTAAATTCAGATTTAATTTTTAGATGCAATAAAAAATTGTTAAAATTTTTTTCCAAAGAGATTATTTCGAAATAGTGCAAACGGTTAATTCATACTATTGCTTTACGATTCTAAATTCTTACAGTGTAGTAACACTTCCCAATTTGTCCCGTTTTCGTTTTAAGAGTTTAAAATAATTCCTAAAAATTTCTGATTTTGTAATTGCATTTCTTCAATTTTTGCTTTCTATTTGGTTTGCTTACGCAGCAGGGTCTTTTGCTATTAAACTACATGCTCAATCTAATCAATCCAATCTATTAGTTGTGTACAAAGTGAAAAATTTTATTATCAAAATTTTGCAAATTTACTTAAGTTTTAAAGTTATAGATTTTTATTTGTAAATCCAATAAGACATTGTCGTAATTAAATACTGCTTCTTTATACCATTTCTGACGTATGCGAATTTAACTTTGAATTTTTGTATGCATCATTTTAAAACAATATAAATAAAGTAATAAACAATAAAAAAATTTAAAAAAAAACAACCTTTCTATGAGTCTTCATTACGAAAAAGTAATAAATAAATTATAAAGCATAATTTGTAAAAATGGAGTTTATATAGTCACGGTTAATTTTCCAGGTATCATGTACATTTTATGTAAAGTTTATCTTGAAATGTGTCGCAAGAGTTTCTTATAAAAATTTTAAAGACAGCAGATGAAAAGTCAGTATTTTATTTGGATTTATTATTATTATTTGAAAAGCACTGACTTCTCATTTGATTTTTGCAAAAATTTTATTATAAATTGTTGCACTACATTTCAAGAAAAACTTTAAAATGAACATAATGCTTGAGAATTCAGACGAGATTTAGAAACTCGATTTTTCTAAGTTACACGTAATATTTTATTAATTACTTTTTCATGTGAATAATTTTGAAAAAAATTTAAATTATTTTATTTTATACTTTTTGTTTTAGGATTTATTACGTCTGTGAAAAGAATTCTACATTATTTCTTTCAGGAAAAATGTTTTAAAATCACAAATCTAAACGGAATAAACAAATGGCTTAAGATAACTTTAGAAATGCTAATTAGGTAACGTAGCACCTATCCACATGCCATTTACATTGATGACAGAATTAAGAAACGCGCGGTAAAATCTTAAACAGAATCGTTTACAATTCCGTTTATAACAATGCCTAATGTTAAACTATAGCGAACAAAATCATTTTTCAAACATTAAATACATACCTTCTCTGTATTTATAAAATCTGCCTGGATGTATGTTAGCTAATAATTCGAGAACTATAGCATCTGTTTGAATCGTGAAAATTTTCAAGGGGTGGTTTGTAAACAATTACCTCTTTTTCTGCATTATGTGGTTTGAGAGCTGTATCGAAAATAGCAAGTTTCATTGATGAAAATCATAGCCATACATTACAACGTGGGATGGCTCAGGGGATAGAGCATTCGAATTTCTAGCAATGATTGGTCGATACGAATGTGGCACCTGGCTCGCTCCGACCACAGTGCTGGACGGATCATGGGTTAGAGTCCTCTTGCCGTCTGACTAACCATTGGAAATTTTTTGTGGTTTTCCACTACATGTAACGTAAATGTACCACCACAAAGTCTTCTACAAAGGCAAATTTCAGCCAATAATAGATCCAGAAGTTCCCTTGTCTTCTGGATTGGGTTAAAAGCTACAAGGTAACACAGTTGAACAATAGTAGCCGTAAACTTAAAATATGGATCGGAACTTCAACGACTGTTATGAAATAAAATATTTAAAAAAATTAGAAGAAGACGAAACCAATGGACAAAATTAAATATCCTTAAATTTCTCTAAACGCATAGTTTAAGTGCAAAAAGTATAGCGCATTTGAAACAAAGTATGCAGCCTAATATAATTAACCGAAAATTGAAAAAACATTATATTTCCCCGTCTCTGATTTTGTTAAAAATGAATATGCCAATTTTTATTCGCCCAAGCGGCATTTTAATTTTAAAGTTTTTAAATGTATTAAATTCTAATACTAAACTATTTTAATACCAACTATTAATAATAATAATTTATTGATCAAGTCTTTTTTGATCTCGATATTTTTTATTCACAAGTTTTATGTAATTATTCTTTAAAGGAAAATATCATAAATTTTATTAAAAAAAATAAATCAGTACTTACCAATTATTTGTACCGTGAAGCCAAGTTCGACTTATTAAAACCAATACCGAAATTAGATAAATTGGGAAAATATCGTGATATATTTTTGACAATGCACCGCGGAATTAAAATTTTGTACTCATCAGTTATGTGTGTTGATGATTGTGTGGGGAACAACGCGAAAAAGCTGTCGCCAACACATGGTACTATAATTGAAAAGTAAAAGATGCGAGGTTGGGTACTAATAGCAAATAGATGCCCCAAATGTGAATATGTGGCGTAACTACCACTATAAATATTAAATACCAATTCACTAGTATATAAGACATGTAAACTTGATTCTATTATGAGGTACCTTTTGATAGATGAAGGTTGACATAGTCAAATAATTAACTCTCATTGGTGACCTGCGAACGTGATATGAATATGCAAACATAGATGGATGATCCACATTGGAAGGGGAGTAATGTGGCGTAACTTCAACTATAAATATTAAATACCAATTCACTAGTATATAAGACATGTCAACCTTCATCTATCAAAAGGTACCTCATAATAGAATCAAGTTAACATGTCTTGTATACTAGTGAATTGGTATTTAATATTTATAGTGGTAGATAACGCCACAAATACATCATGTATTTGAGTACACACATTTATGACTTAGATCAGTTAAGTCTCAACTCTTGGATCTCAATATTAACAAAAGAAAAAATTTTAATAGAAAAAATCTTTTTTCTAGGATTAAAAAGGTTAAATAAACTGGATGGCAAGCTAAAGTATATTTTAATTACCAATTAACGCATAAAATAAATGTAAAGAATGATTTTAAATTAACATATATACTGTTTTCCAGTTCTTGAATTGATTAAGATAAATTATTTCTTAAAGTTTATTTTTTGCTTTAAAATGTATGTGTGCTCTTTAAACTCAAAGAGTTTTATAACAGGTGAAGTTCATTTTGTTTTGGCGATAAAACTGTTACAAATGAAATCCTTTGGTTAGTATAATTATTAAAACCAAATAAATGCACTGTTTGATTTTGTTAATTTGATTTATTATTCATTAAAAGCGAATTTGAGACTACTGGCATATTTGTTTTTTGTTTTTTTATTGTTGGCATATGTTGTTCTAAACTTCTTAATAAAAAATTCATCATGATACCATACGAACATGCAAAAGAAGAAAATTAAATCCACCCTCCCTTGTAAGATATGAATTTAATATGACATATTGTCTTGATTTTTATTTGTATGATTTTAGATATCGAAATACTTGAAAGTCTACTTATTTAACAAGGCCGATCGGCAGAGGAGGCTAGTCTCTTATGAATAAAATTAGTTTTTAATATCAAGAACTACAATTTCTGATCACTCTGAAAATATTTCAAATACCCAATCGAGTATTTCTGCAAATTAATTCCATATGAAAAGTTGTATAATACGTTGCAAAGAAAAGAGTAAATAATTAAAAGAAATAAGATTTATTTTCTGCATACTTTTGTTGTACTTTAAGTCGATTTTTTGTTAAAATTTCTCCGTATTTACATTACAGCGAAATTTTAAAGTGTTGTGGCTTTCGTTATACAGAACTGGAATTTTTTACGAAAAATTCTAGATAAATATATTTAAATACAAATATTTTAATACAAATTGGATACATATTTCTTTGAATAAATCGCAAAAAACCCAATTGACATCACACAAACAAACTATAATTATAATTTAGTATTGACGAATTTTTATTACTTATTGTCTTAGCACAGAGGAAAAGGGGGAAAAGCATGAAAAATCGCAAGAACAAGTTACAATAAAGAAAAAAGGGTCTTGACCAATAGGGGATAAGGAACAAGCTTCGACAAGATAATAAAAAAATGAGATAAAAACAGGCATTGAAGGGTGAAATTCCCATGCGAATTATGATATAGATAATAAAAATAAATAGATTTCCAAACATTAGGAAAACTCATTTACTAAATTATTAATATTTCTCAAAATATGAAATGGCTCCCAGAATTTTAGGTGCATGGGAGTTTTTTATTACTTATGGGCCTATTTGGATTTTACTTGTCTTTCGCGTAAAAATATTTTGACTAACCATTATAATTTTTAACCAATTGTTTTGGATCGTTTCTTTTTAGCTTTTTCAAAATCTATTTTGTAAAACTTTATAACATGTGAATATATATGGGTCATTCTCACAAAAACAGTCATTTTCATGTCCCCAGTATATTTTATGTTTGTTTTACAACTTACGAAAAAAATTTTTTCGGGGAAAGTGTCCTTCAGAATGCAAGCTAACAAAAGAATAAAAATAAAATTATCAATTTTTATTTTTNGGATATATACTTTCTTTATAATGCCATTACATATTTCTATTAATATAGAAAGTTTCAGAGCTTTTTATTCACTTTACTTTTTTGGGATTTTATGAACTGAAAAATGACAGTTTTCGTGAGAATGACCCATATATGTAATTATGTGAAATTTAATAGGATATTTGTTGTTTTCTGACTTTTTACTATCATATATTTTAAAATATTAAAAATAATGAAAATTCCTAAAGAGCCGCAACATTTATTAATAATTACAATAAATATTTCGATCAATATATAATGTAATCTATTCACCATCTGTAATCATACAATCATTTGCTAACAACCCTTTCGCATTATTAAATAGATAATTTGTAATTTATTTCAAGAAATAAATACGCTTCAAAATCTGCTCCAAAAATATAAAAATAATGAACTTAGCGAGAAAATCAAAATGATTTTCCATTCAAAAGGTTTCAGTTTCCTTGTTATTTTTTATGACTTCAATATCGCCGAAAGAAGGCTTTGAATTGTTCAGTTCCTTTTTATTGCGTCGCAAATATTTTAAAAAGTTTATTGCTTCTATGAATATAGCAACAGGGAAATACATTTTTAATAACTATTTCTAGAGTAATGGCTAAATTTATGGATGAATAGCTCAAAATATTTATTGAAAACGTTTACTTTGAAGTATTAAAATGCGCAGCGATATTTAAAGTATTAAAACTACTTTGGAAAATATTAGCAAAATAAATATCTCAATATATCAGTTGTCATGCATGAAAAAAGAGCATTTGGGCAGTTAAATAATTGAAGAAAGCAAGAAGTGAGAATAGAAAATTTTAGAAGAAAACTTTTGAAGAAAGCAAGAAGTGAGAATAGAAAATTTTTTGTGGAAAAACAAAAACAATTCTCAAGTACACTCTATAACAAAAAAAAAATCGACTCACCAAGAAGCAGTCATCCGATTGCTTTGAAATTTCGTATGCATGAATGTTTTGAACAGATCAGGCTGGAATGATGCCGACTGGGGAAGTATAGTCTTTAGCGACGAATCCCGCTTCCAACTGTGTCCTGACGATCATCGAAGACGTGTTTGGAGACGCACAGGGCAGAGGGGGGGATCCTGCCTTCATTATTGCACGCCATATCGGCCCTCAACAAGGCATTATGGTCTGGGGTGCCATTTCCTTTGACAGCCGGACCCCTTTGGTCATCATTAGAGGTACACTTACTGCACAGCGGTACGTCGACGGATCCCTAAGACCTGTTTTGCTACCTTTCCTTTTGCAGAGCCCTGGGCTGGTTTTTCAGCAGGACAATGCCAGACCACATACGGCACGTGTTGCTGTGAACTGTCTGCAAGCTTGTCAAACTCTTCCTTGGCCTGCCAGATCACCAGGTCTCTCTTCCATCGAGCATGTCTGGGATATGATGGGAAGGCGATAGCATCTGGCACGGAATGTTGATGACCTCGTTCGACAATTGGATCGAATTTGGCAGGAAATACCGCAAGAGACCATTCGGGAGCTTTATCTGTCTATGTCACGCCGTGTGGCAGCTAGCATCCAGGCTGGAGGCGGGTTAACACCTTATTGAACTTGTTACTGTAACTCTGCAATAAATTATTCAATTGTTCTGAAATTTTAATCATTTACTATTCTGTACATTGTCTTCCTATCCACCAATTTTCGTTTCAATCGGACATTTCCTTCTTGGTGCGTCGATTCTTTTTGTTATAGAGTGTAATTGTTTATTTAAATAAACGTAATGGACAATCATATTAAAGATCTTACATAATTTGAAGAAAAAAATTTAAGATATTCCGCAGTTACTGTCCTTAATATGTTGTACCAGAAGTATCAAAAATGAAATCAATAATAGGCAAATTAGGCTTCTCAAAGAAGCACCTGGTATTAAAACTACTTTAGATTATTTTAATCCCTATTAGCAACTATAATAACTTAATTTCTGATAAGGTTTTTAAATAAAAAACTGTACTAAGGACTGTGATTGAAGAAAACCTTAAAATGCTACATATTTCTTAGCGAATATCTTTTCATTAAAAAAAGTTAATTGAGAAGATTATGACTTGTACAAATTAGTATTTAATAATTTAATCAAACGTTTATTATTAAGAAACTAAACTTAAATATCTTATTGTCTATATAGAAAAAAATGTGACTTTCAGCATATAATTTAATTACTACACTTATATTTGACGTAAAGTATTTCAATTATTCTAATATTTAAAACTAGAAGTGCATTTACGCCCAAAATTACTTTATAATTCACGCAAATTTTCAAATAATCTATTTTTGAAAGCACTCATGCATACGTTAATTCATTAAAAATATGTTCAGCCTCTCCATTCATATGTTAATTGCATTTCTGAAAACTTCTATTTATCAAAAATGTAAATTCTTGGATTGAGTTGGGCATTAAGAACCAGTCTAGTCACTGCGAATGAACAATTAATCAAGTCAAAAGCCAGCTCGGATTTTAAAGGGAAATGTATAAAACAATGCATTTCAAAACTTTCCATTTATTCTCTTAAAGGTTAGACTAATTTCAATCAAAAGCTAAACAAAAGAACTTGTTTAAGTTATTAAAAGTGCATATAATAATATAATGCATTCTTAGATTGTATTGAAATTAAATTTTAGATTAAATTCCTAAATTAAATTAAATTGCAATTTTTGCCTTTAACAAATTTTAACAACTGCAACTGATTGCAACACTTCTAATTGCTGTAGTTTACATTCTTACTGAAGGTATCATAGCATTGTATTGAAACATGTTAGATTTTTGATGAAGAATTCTGGAGCAAAATTAAAGAAAATTCTATGTTATCTGAAAAATCCAAAAACTGATATCCTGCATTGAGAAATAAATGTATGGTAAAACCGATTTTTTTTGTCGTATGCCTGTTCAGGCAGGGGGAGTGCGATTGTTCCTGTTTTTCAGTGGCGCCATCTATGGCCAGGAATTCGATTTCTGCCACGCCATTCACACAACCACAACCCGCTTATAGGGCGGGTCACATTCACAAACAAAATAGAGAAAGGGCATAGAACACACAGAGAGAGAAAGAAACATCCATGCCTTACCCGGGATTCGAACCCAGGACCTTTCTGATGCAAGGACAGTTCCCTGCCCCCTACACAAGCCGGTCGGTTTTAGGCAGAGGGGGTGCGATTGTTCTTGTTTTTCAGTGGCCCCATCTATGGCTTCTGCCACACTTGCCCATCTATGACTTCTGCTACACCCATACATCACACCCGTTTATAGGGCGAACCCATTCATATATCCATTCATTCATCCACAGATCGTAATTTTGACCTGAATCAGAGAACGATCAATCTCCAAATCAGAACCCCCAGAGGTATTGATTTGTTATGGGAGCATGAAGGAATTTGAGACTCAACAGATTCAACGCGCATCAGTCACCTTAACTACACGGCCGGCAAAGATCGAACCCACGACCTCTTGGACATGGGCCCAGTGCCCTACCAACCAGGCTATTCCGGCTTTGTAAAACCGATCAGAATATGGTAACATTTACTAGATTTTTGGTTCTATAGGAACACCAACAAACTTGGTAATTTTACCGAGCGCTTTGGTATTGATTTTGAAAATAATAATTATAAAATATGGCCTTATAATATGCGGTAAAATTTTGTAATTGTGAACAAATTTGGTAACTTTAGCAAGATACTTTAGATCATAGCATAAAAATGATTTATTCAATTAAATTTACTTTTCAGCTTTGAATTTTTTACCAAATGTGTGGTATCCTAAGGGATAAATTTGAAAACCACAATTTCCAGTTAACAGTTACCATGATTATGATTTCACTAAGTAATGTCTCATATACGTCAGATTTATATTTGTTTACATTAGTTTTCTACAGGATTTGATTATATCAATTTGAATAAATATCCTTTATACGTTTTGTAACACGCTGGTATATCAGACATTACTCGTTATGACGTTTAAATTTATGAAGCAAATGAAGTGTTTGTATTATCCAGGAATATTTATCGATTAACTAAAATAACGAATACTATTAAGAAAGATAAATAAAAAAGTTTTATAGGGAAAATTTTGACATTAGTTTTCTAGATACTATTAATTTAACTGTTATTTTTTTTATTAAACACCAAAATTACAAAATTTGGACAATTTAATAGCAAATATCCGTTAAAAATGAATAACAAATAATGTTTATCACTTTCAATCACATAATAGACAAATTTGACTCTTCAACGTTTCTTTGGTCCTTTTAGAGTTTTAAACATTGTATGAAAACGGTGTTAATTAATTTTAGAACTTGTCTACCAATTGAAACTTTATAAATATTAAATGCTAAAGAAATTATTCCGCCATAGTTGTCTGTTAGCAACTGAATATTTTATTATGCATCCCAATTGCTACGAAATGTAACGAACATTTAATTTTGTTATACTCAAAGTATAAATATTGTATGTCTTTTAAATATTTATAAATTTCATTAAATTAAATTAAAGCCCAAAACCATCATAATAATTCATTTAAAGAAATATTTTTTTTTTACTTAGAATAAATCACGCATGCATATTGAAATATAAAAAAGGATAATTCATGGAGTTAGGTGATGCAGCAAACTGTTATAATAATCAATTTTAGTTTATTTTGTTTTTAAGACCTAGTACTAGAAGAGACCTTCTTAAAACAAATAGCATTTTCTTCATCATAAATCACTCAAAACTAGGCCTTCTGAAGATTTTACAAATTAAAAACATGGATGCCCCATGTATCATGCCCAATCGAAGAACCGTCCTTCATTTCCTCTTCAAAAATTCTCTCCATTAATCACTTTGCCCATAAGAGAAAAGAATTTATTAATGGCTGAAGAATTTCAATCCTCTATTGATTATTTATTCGCGCTCTTTCATAAAGAGAAACAGAATTTATTTGGTATAAAGAATTCAAATTTTTTTAATTTGAAAATAAAATAAATTCATAAAACTGTGTGTCATTAATTTTATATACTCATCAATAATAAATAACTTAAAAAATAGTAAATATATATTTATCAAGTCGTATTTAGTTTATTATTATTTGTTTGAATTAATTAAGAACATATACAGGCTGATTTTTTTTAAATTCTAATCAAATATTTGTTCCATTAATCCACATTCGTTATTCTACTCAAATATACAATTAATAAAATAAATATACTACAATTATAAATTTTTAATATGCCATTTCTTAGTTAAGAATAATAGGTCTATTAATATGAATTAACATTAAAGAGGATAAACAACGTGAATAAAATACAAATAAATGATATAAGAAAGAACATACTATAGTTTCGATTCTACTACGAGTAATTTCGTGTTTATACACCGAGAAAAAATGTATGCTCAAAGTTATAAGGATATGCCGACCAGGTGGCTGAGTGGTTAGCGTGCCTGACTGCGGAGCCGATGGTTGCGGGTTCGAATCCCGCTCAGGGCATGGATGTCCTTTCTCCTTCTATGTCCTTTCTCCTTTGTGTGTGAATGTAACCCTCCCTATAAACGGGTTTGTGGTTGTGTGACGTGGGCGACGCTGCTCCACCGCCGTGGCTTCGCCACAGGTGCCCACTGGGTAGCGAGAAGAGAGTAGCAGTTCTGGCACTCCTGGCCAAAGGAACAATACATCCCAAGTGCCCGCCATTAAAAAAAAGTTCTAAGGATATGATAAAATTTACCCAGCTTATAGCTTTATAGGAAAAGCAAAATGCTTATATTTTTTACGAAAATGTTGTGGCAATGATATTGTTAAAATTACCAATAAAATATGACCTAATAATGTGTGATAAAATTTAGTAAATGTAAGAAAATTTAGTCACTTAGTCATGATACCTTAGAGCATGGCATAAAAACCATTTATTTGGAAAAATTTACTTTCTAGTTTTGTCTTTTTTACTGAATATGCGGTAATAAGAACTATAATTTTGAGAACAGGAATTTTCGTTAATCCGTCACCATATAAATGGAAATATTGTCACATGATAGGTTTAAATACTGTATATACAGTACGGTGATTTTTTTAAGATTTTTCTCTGTGTTGGATCTCTAAAAGTGAAGTTAGTATGTGCATTTCTGTAAAATATTTGTGACTTTTTCACGTTGTTGAGCATTATCCGTACGTAGCAGACAGTATGCATTATTTTCATTTGGGCAAATCATTATTTTCATTTGGGTGCAGAAACATTTCCCGGAAATCTAAGCTCACTTTGTTTGGTCAAATGATCAAAAATTATAAAAATTTAATTCAATGTTTGATAAAATCCCATAACGGTAGCAAAATTACAATCTTCAGTTTCTTTTTTTAAAAAAAAGAGGGAATGAATGTTTGTTGCTTTTTTTTCTAAAGAGATTATTTCGAAATTGTGCAAATTGTTAATTCGAGATATTGCTTTGCGATTTCAAATTATAACAGTGTAGTAACACTTACCAATTTGTCCCGTTTTCATTGCAAGTATTTAAAATAATTTCTAAAAAATTTTTATTTTGTAATTGTATTTCTTCAAATTTTGCCATCTTTTTGGTTTGTACACACAGCTGGGTCTTTTGCTATTAAACTACACGCTCAATCTAATCAGTCCAATCTATTATTTGCGCATAAAGTAATAATTTTTGTTATCAATATCTTATAAATTGCATTAAATTTTAAAGTTATAGATTTATTAACACTTATAATACTTATTAACAATATTTGATACAATCCAATTAGGATAGCAAAATTACAATCTTCAGTTTTTGATTTTAAAAAAAAGGAGTGAAAACTTCAAAGACATACCTAAAATATAATTTTATTAACCCCTTTACTTAAATGTCCGAGATAACTAGGGCTACAAAAATAACTGTTAAGCTAAGGCAGTGGTTCTCGAAGTGTGGTACGCGTACCCTCAGAGGAACGGGAACAGTTTAGCGGGGGTTCGCGTTCTTATGCGAAACATCTTGCAACAAACGAAAATTTCAAACGATTTTATTTAAAAACAGAACTAGCCATGAAAATTCACGATTATTTATTTTTCTAGGGGCTATTTTTTGAAGAGTTAACAGTTAATAATTAGTGGTGTCAACAGCCAGTTGTGATTTTTAGCTTTTGTGCAATTTTTTGTCGTAAAGGTTTGTAATAAGTTATACTTATTTTGATTATTTTTATAAAATATAATTTTTATCCCTATAACTGTTATCACGGCAAAAACGATATCATCTTTCTCACTGATTCAAATAAACTTACTAACAAAATTTTGTACCAAAAAGGAAAAATATGCATATTTTAAAAAAAATACATTAATTTTTTTATTAGTGGTACACAGCGTTATGAAACATTTAGAAAGGGTACACGAAAGTCATAAGTTTGGGAAACTGAGCACTGAGCTAAGGGATTAAGGTAGCATTGGAATACCACATACCCTAAACTTGTATTTTTATAGATTATTTTAATGTTTTCGAAAAACTGGTTTTGCGTGAAGGGATATTTTACAAATCATTTAAACTAATAGAAACAATAAAATAAAACCATATAATATGATGTAATCCTTATGCCCATCTAAAGAATAGTTTGGAGGAAATATTCAAATCCTAGTGCAAAACAACACAGAAATAACGTGATAAGTACAAATAAGCAAGCTGGATAGTTAGGTTAACTCTCAGCTTACTTTATTTGTTTGTTTGCTTACAAATGCGTTTTGCTTGGAAACGATTGTTTTTTTTCTTCATAATTTTTTCAATATATTGTTATTAGAAATTTTATTTTTACCTTTAAAAAATACTATTTCTATTTCATTGGCATTTTACTTAATATAATTTCATAAAGGCAACTGTAAGATAAAATAAATTATGAAATAATCTAAATAGATCTAATCTAGTTAGATCTAAATATAAACCGAGGTTTCCAAACTCATAATTTATTATTCTCACCCGCTGTTTCGACATTAATAACGAAAGTTCAAAATTGAAAACTCTCATATTTATAAGTCTGATCATCTTTTCGATATCTGACTAAAATGAACTTATATTACATAATTTTGAAATAAATCTTCAATTTTAAGTGTTTAACACTGGAAAACGGGTTTAATTTAAATGAAGATGTCGGCAAAAATATGCTACTTACAATTACTTACTATCACATGATAGATGTTACTCTAATTGCCAAGAAAGAGTAATAAGTAATTTCAAAATTAACTTTGTAACTTAATTACTACAAAAGGGATGCATTATTTAAACTCCTGTACAATGAAAGAATTGGCGTTTCTATTACATAAATATTTCAGAGAAATATTTAAAACGTTATTATGAGGAGAAAGCGAGTGATAAGCACATCCTAATTGCAGATTGTCACGCACTATTAAAGAGAAATAAATTTCAGAAGGTTTAAGAGTTATAAATATAATTCATTTTGAATTAGTGTATACCAAATTATTTACATTTTTCTGAATTTTTAAACTTTTTTTTCAGTAAAATCATTAAAATTTTCTCAACTAACACAGTTTTTTTTTCTTCTTATGACGGCAAACACTGAACAACTTCTTATAACGGCAGACAAGAGAGAGAAACATCCATGCCCAGAGCGTGATTTGAACCCGCAGCCATTGGCTTCGCAGTCAGGCACGCCAATCACTCGGCCACCTGGCCGGCTCAACTAACATAGTACTGCAGTACATTTAAATCTGAATAACTGCAACAACACCAGTACACGATACCCCACATTTTCCCCGATTAAAATTTGTATAATATTTGTAAATTATTAAAAGCTGCTAATAAATATTTTGAAACTATCAGAAGAATTTAAATTAAAATTTGGCATAGCCTGAAAAATAGGAAAATGGAAAATAGTTTGGAAACAAAACTTTGCTTCAGAAGCCTGCTTGACCAAATTTAATCAGTTGCGTACAAAATGACTATGTATATAAATGAGAGATTCTAATAACCAACCAATTCAAATCCCTTAACTGATTACACTTTAATTGAATCCTCGCATTCAGTTTTAATATTTTATTTTATAGCCGTTGTTGAACAGCCGACCCAATTTTTGAGTCTAAACGACTAAAGTCCAACTCCGTAACCTTGTAATTTCGAACCCGATCCAGACGACAAGGGAACTCCTGGATCAAGCATTGGAAGAAATTTTGCCTTCATGGAGGACTTTTTGATGGAACTAATCCGCATTTGCGTTACATGAAGAGTAAGACCACGAGAACCTCCTAAAGTTAGACTGACGGCAAAGGGACTCTAACTCATGATCCGTCTACCATTGAGGATATTTCAAGCCAGCAATGTTTTCGGTGCAAGCAGAATGAGGATTCGTTTCGACCAGCTACCATTGGGATTTGAACCCGGGTAACCTCATTGGAAGGCGAACGCTTTATCCCCTGAGCCATCGCGGTTCCAGTTTTAATACTGAATTTTTTTTTCGAATCTGTTCGAGTTAAATCTTTTCAATTAAATGATTCTGTATAGATGTTGAGTTAACTGATTCGAATATCATTCACCAGATCATCGCATAAATACCCAACACATTTATTTCTTAGCTTGGAAAAAACAAGCTTCTTAAATTTCAACATGGATAGAGTACAATCGCTGGCATCCAAAATTTAGCAAAAGCAATTTATTATTTTAAAACAAGCCATTTTATGAGCTTGCTATGGCATTTCAGTCATTTGCAATACGTCTAAGACTTTTTAATGGTATAAAATATAGTTCATATTTTATTTCTGGCTCCTTGCATATATATACAAAGAGAAACACGTTTGAAATATGTGGTTGTCAAAACATTTCCTGTTGATACCATATGCCGATGACTTGGAGAGAAAATACTAGCTTATCAGAAATGAGATTAAAACTATATATAGCATTTGATTCCAACATATTTTTGTTAACAGCAGCCTTAAAAGTTAACCTATTATGTTGCAAATTTCAAAACTTTGCAAAGTTAATAACATCTACATCGCCTAATTACTATGATCGCACTGAAGAGACAAAAAAATTGATGCACTTCCAAAATACCGAAATCAGTTTAATCCATGAGTCTTGAAAGCAGTTTACATTTCTATGGGAGTGAAGTGATTGGACTAGATGGCTTGATACAGTTGAGAAAACGTTACGTGAAATTGGGGTCAATCGTTGGAGAACTGTGGCTGTGAACAATTCCGGATGAAAGAAATTTATGGAGACAGCCTTGACCTGTATCAGGCTGCAGAGCTAGAGAAGAAGAAGAAGGGTGTTGGATACCTCTTCTGAACAGCACAGTTAAAAGCATTTCAATTGTTGCTCTATAATGTGTTCGTGTCTGGGAATTTAGATGCCACAGTGGAGGTGTAAAAATAGTGTTCCAAGCGCCTCCCGGTAGAACCTCTTGACTCGTGATCACGCGAAGTGTCACGTCACATTCATCATCGAAGTCGGTCAGATTACACCAAGGATATGAATGGTTGCATGCGATTGACCAGAATGCTTATATATTTATATTACCCATCAGAGTAGCATTCTAAATGTATCAATGTTTCGTATCACGCCAACTTCACACGCCCTTTCCTAAGCCAAGAGCCTCCATCAACTTGACCCCTTTCGAATTGACATACAGGTTCATGAAATTGTACCCGTACAGGCCCCGATCCCGTATTCATGCCCGTACATGTCGATCTGCCTGATGCAACTGATACGATAGAAAATCATAGAGGTCAAGGACAAGTGATTTGGAAAGCATGCAATACCATGACAGATATAACATATTTGTTACAAGAAATGTTAGCTATCTTTTAAAAGGAATGATAAGACCGCCAAATTATGTTCATACAAGTTTCTTTTTTTCCCACGATATATCTTTCTCCTCATTGTTAATGGGACAAAACCTCCTCTTAAAGCGAGATTATTTTTTAACCTCAGAGACGTTGAAACGAAGTGTACCATTAAAACTACATTGTACAATGTAGTGTACATTTAAAGATTATGTAGCTGTAACAATGTAGTGTACATGTAGACAATGTAGTGTATATGTAAAGATTTTTTAAAAAATCTTTCTTTTTTTTTGCTCAAACCTTTTAGATAAACTAACATAGCTGAACCTCAAGCTGAATTTACCACATTTAATATCCTTCACTCGGGTTTTCCTGTCACGTCCATGGAAAGCTCCCTACTTCTGGGAATGATGTCTATTCTTTACTAGCTCTTTCTTGTGAAGTTAGTAACCGAGATTAACGTATCAACCTTTCTAATTGGATCATTCATCAGATTGAGCTACTCAGCAGTCCAATCACAATGGATGTTACTTACCTCTGTTTTGGGCAGTTTATTGAGGTAAATAGTTGAGGGTATTAAATAGATGAGCAAGAGATATATTTCATGAGTTTTTGCTTTTGCCTTGGAGAAGATCTTACCTCGGGACAAATAATAAAATTAATTCATAATAAAATTATTCGAAAGAAGTCCTTTACGCAAAAATCTAGAACAAATTGCATTTTTGAATTAAAAAAAATAAAAATTACATTGTTTATCTACAGAAATAACAATATATTCTTATATCAAATGTTTTCGTAACTTTTATTTTATTTTTCATTCATTTTTGCTCCACAACTGCTCTATCATTTCTTTTAACGGTAAAATCACAAAAATGTATTAAAAATAAAAAGTTGATTAATTTAATAAATGTGTAAATACTTTTAATTACAATTTTTCGCATTCATCCACATTTTTTTATAGATTTCATGTAATGCTTTACATTTTAGAGCTATTATTTTACTTTAGCTTAGAGCTATTATTTAGCGATTACTTTAAAATCTGCTAGGTTTATCATCATTGAAAGTTAAATTGAAATTTAGCAAAAAATTTTGAATTGTTTTTTTAAAAATTCCTGTTTTGCAAAAAAAATTCCTTAATTATTATTATTTCACTGTTTAAAAATGTTTTCTTTTCATAATCAATTATTAAAATTGTAAGAATGACTTATATAAATCTTTTAAAAAATACCGCTGTTAAATGCACATAGACGTCATAAATTTTTTTTTTATTCAATTGTTATTTCAGTATGTAAGTAACTCAGATAATTTTCAGAAAATTTCAGACAAAATTTCCAAGCTGTCATACAAAAAAAGATGCTAAATGGATGAAAAAAGATGCTTTACAACTGTTGCTAAATGGGAGCTTTATAATAAAAAATTAGAAGAAAAACTGAGAAAGAGAAATCTCTTATATTCACAGAATCTTTTAATTTGAAATGGTTTCATATTTTGTTTACTTTAATAGCAAAAATTTTTTTTTGCAGAAGAAATCAAAAGCGTTTTTGTTTTGTTTTGTTTTTTATTACCAAAAAATAAGCAATGCTTGCATAAAGAAGAAATTCAACTTGACAAAATGTTGAGAGATTTTTTCAGAAATGAATGAAAAATACATTATTGAGTAATAAACAATATTTTTCAAAAAACATCATTGAATTGTATTTGGTTTCAAAGTAATCACGGAATTTCGCAATCATCTGATAAATGATGACGTTTTCAGTTTTGTATCAACTTAAATAACAATTTGTTATGAAAAGGGTAATTTTGTTTAACTTTTTTGTTTAATTATTAAATACATTAACCCCTTAACGATCGGTTAACTTTCAAGAAAACGGTCATAAAAGTGCCTATTTTTTTGGCTTTTGTATTTGTATTACGTATTTGGTTAGTACTGACATCTAGTTTAAAATAAACTAACTATCTATAATTACATTAAAAATATCTTGGTACTGCCATCTAGTGTGTAAAATGGGATATAAAATGTTTTCCGGGAAAACAAAATGAATTAGTTTTATTCTTATTGGTGTGTTACTACTGAACACTCCAACCCAGAAATATCACGGGAGCGAGAAATAGAGGGCGAAACCTCTCCCCGTCATTTTCACGGGAGCGAGAAGGACCTAATACTAATAAAATTCTTTACATTAGTGTTTATAAAATGTTTTTTTACTCACTATGTTCTCCCTAGTCTGGGTAAAACACTTATAATGGTTAGAGTATCTCACTACGAGCTCGAAGGTCCTCGGTTCGAATCGCGCCGTCAGCCAACGAGCATCTCTCTCAAATATTTCTTTCTCCCCATCACTTTTGAGACTAGATATTTTGCTCAAAAAGGAACATAAATTGTTTTAATTTTGAATGCGTGGGATTTTCAAATTTGATTATTATTTGTTTTGGAGCTTTTATAACAGTTATTGTTGATTGTTAATTATTGTTGATAACAGTTATTGATACAGTTATTGTTGATTGTTAATTATTGTTGATAACAGTTATTGATACAGTTATTATTGATTTTTGCTCAATTTTGAGAAACCCTTTTTTACAGTGTCTCATGTAAAACCATATCAATAAAGGCAATTATATTTAATTTAATTATACACATAACTGCTTTTTAACTTTTTAAAAAATTATATAACACTAAGCAGACCCTGTAAATTCTTTATTAGTT
Organism: Parasteatoda tepidariorum; assembly: GCF_043381705.1. Taxonomy (NCBI): domain Eukaryota; kingdom Metazoa; phylum Arthropoda; class Arachnida; order Araneae; family Theridiidae; genus Parasteatoda; species Parasteatoda tepidariorum. Next base: position 42,972,805 of record NC_092210.1, on the reverse strand, counting down.
TATCCTCTAAGTGTATTTCAAACATTCTTTTTTTAAAAAAAATTTTATGTTGGTAGTATATTTAGTGTTATATGAATGACAAACAATGCCAGTTTGATAAGGAAATAGTTAATTAAACGTTCAGTCAGAAAACTTAGACTAACACCTAATCTAAATGGCAGTTTGCTGTTATCTTAATTAGTTGTTGCAGGAAAGGAAATTATCTAGGAATTTAAATAATTAACTATTAGAAAGAGACATCAAAAGTGAAATATAATTATTTTCGGAAGTATTTTTAAATATTTGCAAGAAACTAATTTGATATTTGAAGATAATAAACATAAATTCTAAACCTCAGGAAATCTAAACAGTTATTATAATATTTTTCTCTTTGGTTTAGGGAGAATAATACAGTAAAATGATTTTTAGTAAATAGTATAACTAGTGAAACGCATAGATAACTAATAAATAGAAATTTATAATCAGTAGATATATAATTTCAGATAAATTTAAAGAAAAGGAATTTATCAACGAATTATTTATTAAAGAAAAAATTAAATTGAATTATTATCAAATTATTATTTCAGAGGAATTATTTATTAAACAAGTATTTTAAATGAATTATTCATTAACGAAGAAATTAAAAGAAATTATTTTAAATTAATTATTTATCAAAGAAGAAATTTAAACTTAATATTTTAAATTGCTCAGATTTAAATATTTTCTAAACAAGATTCCTTGTTAAATGGGAAATAAATCGATGGCTTTTACATATTGAGTATCAGCAGTTCGAATGGGCAGCAATAGCCTGGTCGGTAGGAAGCTGGGCCCATGTCCAAGAGTTCGTGGGTTTGAACCCGGCCGGCCGAAGTCTCCCCATGTAGTAAAGTGATTGATGCACGTTAAATCTGTCGAGTCGCAAAAGTCCTCCATGTTCCCATAACATATCAATACCTCTGGGGTTATTGGATTGGAGATCGATCGTTCTCTGATTCAGGTCAAAATAACGATCTGTGGATAAATGAATGGATGCATGAAATTGATTATTATAACATTATTTAATACAATTGTCAGTCTTATGTAAATCTTCTTATGAGAATATAATTGCATTTAATACAACTAATATCATACATGTCCTTTATTACAGTTTACTTCTATTTCTGAGGAATATTCAGCATAGTGGAAACGAAAGCAACCTTTCATCTTACGTCCTCGTGCCTGACAATTTAAAAACGTAAGCCAAAATTGACGCAAGTTATTCATGAATGGAGTAAATACATCTGAGCTTGGTGTAAGCTTCCTCATTTGTTGGAGTTTATTTTCAACTACACTTTTTAAAGAGTGCATGAGTGCTCAATACAATATTAACTTGAAAAAATACACAATATTTAGAGTTATTCAGAACCAAATTCGGATGTGTGCCTTCTTTCATTAGAAAAAAAAACAAGCTGCTATTTAGTACTTTCATCTTTTAAGATCTTTGAAATTTAAAAACCTTGCAAAATAAATAAATTTTATCTAGTTAAATAAGAATAAAATATGATCGTATTCAAAGAAATTTAATTTTTGTTCAAATATATCTCTCAGAGCTTCACTTCATTAATCTCTTCAAGTCTTTAGATTAATAATGAAAAGTATTAGTTATATTAGGTCTTTAAAGAAAAGTATTGCCTTTTCTCTTATTTCAGCATATTTCTCTTCGGATAAAACAACCATATTTAAAATTTCTACAGCTTATGAATATTTCATATCTTAGTAAAGATCGAATGTAAGATATTTAAATATCAGAAATGCCCTTATTATCATAATTATTCATAATTCATGATATATTTTATAAAAATGTTTTTCAGAGTAAGATCGATTTCTTTCAAAGCGACGAGGATGCTTACAAAGTCAAGTCAAAATAGAAGTTTAAACAAAATACATTATTTTAATTTCAGAAGACATCATAAAGCTAATTACATTTGCATACGTTTTATAAAAATGTTTCACAGAGAAAGAAAGAGCTGTTGTAAAATGAAGACGATATTTTCAATTCAAATAAAAGTAAAAATACAAGTTTAAATAAAATACATGCTTTTAATTTCAGAAGGCATCACAAAACTAATTACATTTGCTTAAGATTTATAAAAATGTTTCACCCAGTAAGAAAGAGCTTTTGCAAGACAATAACGATTTTTTTAATTCAGATAAAAGTCAAAATACAAGTTTAAATAAAATAAATTATTTTAATTTAAGACGATATCACAAAACTAATTATATTTATTTACGTTTTATAAAAATGTTTCACCGAGTAATAAAGAGCTTTTGTAAAACGATGACGATATTTTTAATTCAAATAAAAGTCAAAATATAAGTTTAAATGAAATAAATTATTCTAATTTAAGAAGACGTCACAAAACTAATTACATTTGTTTACGATTTATGAAAATGTTTCACCGAGTAAAAAAATCTTTTGTAGGACAATAACGATATTTTTAATTCAGATAAAAGTCAAAATACAAGTTTAAATGAAATAAATTATTTTAAGAAGACATCTCAAAACTAATTATATTTGCTTACGTTTCATAAAAATGTTTCATCAAATAATAAAGAGCTTTTGTAAAACGATGACGATATTTTTAATTCAAATAAAAGTCAAAATACAAGTTTAAATGAAATTAATTATTTTAATTTAAGAAGACATCACAAAACTAATTACATTTGTTTACGATTTAGAAAAATGTTTCTCCGTGTAAAAAAATCTTTTGTAAGACAATAACGATATTTTTAATTCAGATAAAAGTTAAAATACAAGTTTAAACAAATTGCATTATTTTAATTTAAGAAGACATCACACTAAAGCTAATTAAATTGGTTTCAGAACCTGAATCTGAGTAGTTACTTTTAGGTTTTAACAATCAATTTCTAGGTTAGGGGAACACTTTTTAGTTCGTGTATAAAATCTAATTTCATTCTTAAATATTTAATGTTTCCATTTTCGAAATTGAATAGCTCATCTAAACGTGCTTTCGACTCAAAGTAAATCTTTGTTTTTAGGTTTGCATTTTGTTCATTCTTTGTATTTATAACTAAGTAAATATAAACAATGTGGCATTTAATCTTATTTAATGTTGCTTTACATAATGTAATTTATTGAATTTTCAAACTAACCCCTCATAAAAATATTTTTCAATTCTTCTTGCCTGTCAGAATAGAATTAATAGAAAAGTCTGTAAAATGTAGATTTTGGTTTGGAAATGTTTTAAGCATACATTTTACGCAATTTGTTTTTTTAAATTTTGCATACATTTTGAAATATTTTTTCAATATAAAATGCTTTTCAGAAAGACTAGGGCCTAAAATATTTATATTTATTCTAAACAAAAAATTAAAAAAAAGGAGGTTCTGATAGTCAGAACAAATTCTAGAGAATTTACTTAAGAAATTAAAAATACTTCTATTAGTATATAAATAAGACTTTAATCATTAAACTAAATATATTTTAATTATTAAACTGTAAATATTTAAATTCATAGATTAAAGAGATTTTAATAAAAAATTTCAAAGAGATTTTAAAATAAACAAAACAGGATTAAACGTATAGTTGTTTGAGTAGTAAAAACACAGCACTTCTAACACAAACATAACTGAAAATGATAAACAAACCACAGTTAACTTGATATTAGAAGCACAATATAAGTTAGGAATAATTTTACTTATGAGATATTACAATACTTTTTAATAATATGTATTCGCACAATTTAATTCTGGTTACTGATAAATAAATTACGATGAAAGATACAAAACTGAAATCTTTTTTTGTTTTTCATTTATCGAGTAAGCAGTAATAGATAACATTGAATAATTTCAAAAATCTGAAGTGGAAATATAAGCTACCATAGCAGAAAAACTTCAGCAGCTTCAAAAATTATTAAGGTAGAAAAAGTGGAGCTTAGGTGGAAAACCAGAGACTCATTAAAACACCAATCAACACGAGAATAATGAGGGGAAAAAGAGATTTAAAAAAAGAAACGTTATGCTTTATCATTCACGCGTTGGTTGGTCTTGAAAATGGACCTTTATTATGAGAGCTCGAAGCATGTTAACTTTTTCAATTATTATTAAAGTGCAATTTTTAAAAAAAACTTTTATGAAGTTTTTCAAATATAAGAAATAAATAAGATGTTTTGAAAAATCTTCTAGAGATCTTATGGAGAAAACATACTGCAAAGAAATAGATTAATATAAACCATTTGGAAACAGTTCTTAATAAAGTTTCATTTCATTCTATAACAGAATCGATTCTGAGTTTACGATTATCAATGTTCATCTCCGTAGCCTTGTAATTTTGAACCCAACCGAGAAGACAAGGAAGCTTTTAGATCATTGGAGCAAACTAGCTTTCGTGGAGGTCTTTTTGCTGGAATTAATCCGCGTTTGCGTTACAGGGAAGGGAAACCCATGAAAACATCCTACAGTAAGTCCGGACGGTGGCGATCCATGATCAGTCCACCACTGAGGATATTTTACGTCAGCACTGTGATCGGTGCGATAAGGAGCAGAATTCGTGCCAACCAACCACCTCTGGGATTCGAACCAGAGTAACTTCACTGGCAGACGAATGCTTTCAACCAACTATAACTTAAATGGAAAAGAAGGGGTCCAGAAACTAGTCGGCGACAAACTAGGGTACTACGACCCCTGCTCGTTTCTCTCACAAAATTCCCACCAGAGCTTCGCAAGCATTTTTGTTACTTAACAATAAATGGATTGTCACATATTCTATAAAGAGACCCAAAATTTTTTACTGCAAAATAAATTTTTTTTTTTTAGTTTCTATTAGATTCCACAGTTTCAGGTTCGATATAAATATTGCGACATCAACCGCAAGCGTGTTTTCTAATTCCTATTTTTCGTTCGCTTATAATTTTTAAAAAATCATTAAAAATTTTGCATCAGATAACAATGATCCAAAATATTCGTTATTCATATTACTTTAAAATTTCTAATAGATATTTTGTTTCAATTATTTTACTTTCATACATGAACTCGAATGAAATTTTTAAAAATTAAAGTTCATACAAAAAGCCATGTTGTGTTAAAATAAAACAAAGTAGTAGAGTTTAATATTTTTGCAAGAAAAGGGGGGAACTGCATGTTCTTTACAAAATATTGTAGAAGAAGAACTAAATGCGCAAATTTTATTTCAGATTAAGTTACTGGTTTTTGAAAGAGATAGAACTACTTTTTTCTAAACAGTTTTTCAAAAGTCGGAAAAAGTTTGATTAAAATAAAGCAATAATTAAACTTTCAAGAAAACCAAGAGAAAAACTTTGAAGATTATACCCTTTTAATATATAACCTCGATTGGTATGTTTATGACGAAACATCTCAAAATTATAGAATTTTTTTTGATGCAAGTTGCAATATTTTCACAAAGAATTTATTTGTATTGGAGTTTTTAGTTTTCTACCCTAAGTTTTTTTCATCAATGTTATTCACCGTGTTCTGCATATATGTGGTCTGTACAATCTCACTTTATATAATCTATGTTAACGTCAATGTATAAAAGAATGGCGTGTTATTTAAAGTTAATATCAAACAACAAGGTATTTTATTTTATTTTATAACCATCATCGAGCAGTCAACTCAATTTTGAGTTTACGACTATCAATGTTCAACTCCGTAGCCTTGAAATTTTTTGCCTAATCCAGAAGACAAGGAAACTCCTTGATCAAGTATTGGAAGAAATTTGCTTTCGTGGAAGATTTTTTGATGGAACTAACCCGCATGTGGTTACATAGAGAGAAAAATCATAGAAACCTCCCACGGTTAGTCTGACGGCAAGGGGGATTCATCAACCACTGAAGATATTTTACGTCAGAACTGTGGTCAGTACGAGCCGGGTGTGGAATTGTATCGACCAGTCATCGCTGGGATTCGAACCCGGGGTCATCTCATTGGTAGGCTTGCTCTCTATTGCTTGAGCCACCACGGCTAAACGGAAAGATTAACGTAAAGATGTAAAGCAAGATTAAGCAGTAACGAGTAAGTAAGTATCGAAAGATCACGTATAGAGAGATTAATATTGTTCAAGCTTCATTGCTCTGCTTTTCTATTAAATGGTTGAAGCAAATATCTTAAGACATATCTTAAGACAATGACAAGGCAAAATATATTAAAATTTCATATTTTCTGATTTGCTTTGCTTACATAGAATACCCATGACTGAATACCTATGACCTGTACCCAATGATTAAATTAAATAAATAATTCTCATCTTTCATACTTTGCTTAAAAACATCAGGTATTCTATAGAATCCTGAAATTTTATGCATTGACAGTACCTACTACGATATCAGTATCCCACACTCTGGATCAAATTACGATAAAAAATACCAGCACTCAGGGAGGCGGTACTTTTTTTAGAGTAAAATCCATTTTTGCCGAAACATGTTATGAAGCAAAAATCTGATATACCGTAATTTTTACAGTAATAATTTCCGTAAAATCACTGAATCACTCCAGTTAAATAAATATTACCATAAAAATTATGGTATAATATTTTAAGGTAAAAAATTATTTTTACGATGGTGCACCTAAAGTTCCGGTTAAAACTAATGCAAGAACTGTTTTAATTCCTTCGCCAACAACTGTTTTAATTCTTTCGCCAACAGTCAATGCGATTAGACTGAGAAATAATTATTAAAATTCCTTATTATACTGGAATAATTAAAGCATTAACTGAATAGTTAATACATTTAATTGAAAAATTACTTGTGTGAGAAAGTGATATTAAAGTTTTAAAAAAAATGTTCATTACGTTATTCCAACGTTTACGTTCAATACGTTATTCCTTAAAAAGCAAACACATAAATATTATTTTAAAAAATAAGTCATGCATTTTCATTTCTCACTGTCAACCACAAACTCGCTCCTTCAGCAATTTTTTTTAAAGAATTGTACTCTTTTTCACGAAATCACTTTTACATCCTAAACGACCTCTTTAAGATCCTAAATAACTTCAGCTTATCATGACCACTTTTCTGCTCGTTTCGTTTTCATTAAAAGAAGTTCACGTCTCAACTATTTTATTCCTTGACTTATATTTCTCTGAAAGTTAGAAATATTTTCATCTTTACCAGGTATTTCATGTAAGGCAATTTCTGATATGCTTTAAAATTTTTATCTCAGCATTATTTTATTGAAAATCCAAAATGAAATGGGTACTTCTTTTACATTTTTCCTCACAGCAGAATGATTTAATAGCGTTGCCAAAACCCTAATAAAAACTTTACAAAATTCTGTGACTTAAATTTAATTCGTATTTTACACCTCATCTCTATTAGATTATGTTTACATTTCAACAAAGTTTCTAACATAACCCAAAAATCTTATTCTTTCTTATTGTTTTTTTAGTTTTCAATAGAACTTAATAGCATATCAAATTTTTTTATGAAGCAGAAAAAAAAATTTAAAAGTAGAATAAATAGTGATTTAATTAAAATAAATTATAATTTTGAAAACATCATTCTATTCTCAGTTTCTTAATGATTGCATATAAGGGACATAATGACTTTTTTTTAAAAGTTCGAACACCATACAAGCTCTGAGTATGTTATTATGATAAAGCGTAATGCTTTGAATAGACAGGGTGTCCCAAGATTATTAGAAAAAACTTTAAGGGGAGGAACGGGATTCAGAACATTTGCAAATTACAATTGCAGTGGTATCTATGTCTGTTTCTAGACCGGATACATCTATTATCTGGCAATGATCCACATTCATATACAGGGATGAGAGTAGTCAGAAAGTAAAAAAGAGGAAATCCAAGAATGAATATATATATATATACATAATTCATTTTTGAGAA
>NC_092210.1:42758805-42964852 GCF_043381705.1 Parasteatoda tepidariorum | reverse complement strand
TATATATTTGATATTACAACCGCAATAACGAGTCACGACATAGGATTTTAAGCTCGTGTGAATACGAATCGCTACATAGGGTTGTAAAAGCGCGTAAATACAAATCGCTATATTGGATTTTTAAATCTCGTAAATAAGAATCATAATGTACGATGTTTGAATAGCGTAAATAAGAATCGCATTGCGCAACTTTTAAATCAGGTAAATACGAAAATCGATGATTGATATTAAAATCGCGAGAGACTGGACTTGATTTCTAAAAGGCTTGTTTGTATTGTTTTTGTTTAGACATAATAAATAAAAATTTACAAGATTAATTGAATGAGCAAATAAATATTTTCACCCCAAATCCACCTCTATTATTTTATTTACTATTATTATTTTTTTTTTCATTTGCTTTCATGCCAGACAACAGAGTCATGACGTCTGAATTGCAAAAATACGAGCTATCCGTTGGACGAATAAAAATACGGAAAATCTTATTTTCTGTGAAGAGAAAATAGCTAAAATAAGTAAAAATACGGAAGGGTGGGTTAGCAGCTAGGATGTAGTTTGAATTTTTTGTTTATCTTTGAAAATCGTAAATAAATATGATTATTTTATTTTAACGATTGAATTTTCAAAAAAAAAAAAGCGGGATATTTATTTTTTTTAAAAAAAACGAAACTTTTAGAGAATCCGAGTTTTTGATAAAAAGGCTGAAATTTGAAAGGCAAAAGGGAAAAAATCTCATCCCTGTATAAAGGTCAACCAGTTTTATCCCCAGGAAATGATTTTTTGAGAAAATTCAGAGGGAGGAATGAGGACTTCAATGCTTTCGCTCCGCGGAAAATTAAATTCCTCATAAAATATTTTAACTTGTTCAAAAATCAAAAAAATTTCCGCGAAAATTAGCGGGAAAAATGGAAAAATCTAAAAAAAAGCGGAAATCCGCGAATCCGCGGAAGAATCTCATCCCTGCATATACATTGTGATGCAAATATCCGGCTGACCGGTACCTCTCTCTGTAGGTAACTTTCGTGATACAATCTTTCTGCTGCTCGTGCATTTTTCTCCGTCACTCCTTGTATCATGCGCATATCTGCCAGCTTGGTGTTTGTAAAACAATGCATGCTCTCTTGTGGGAGATGAAAACTCAAATGTCTGCTGTGACTAAACAGGTCTGTGTCCTCTAATGCTCTTGTGAACAACATCACTCAGGAGTAAACGAAGACGCTTCCGCCCATGGATTGCTATGCAATTTTGAATCCTTGTGATGTCCCACACCAATAATCCGGAAACACCCTGTATAGTTCTTTTATAGATTATTAAACTATGTTTCAGAAAGGTAATATACTCAAATATTGGTAGAAGGATCATAAAAGATTGTCATGCTTATGGTTTGTCAGGATTGTGCCATTTGCATAAAAAATATCTTATTAAAATGAAGTTTCATCAAGCACATTTTGTCATTGAGTAAAAGAGATACAATACAATTTTAGCCTAAATTTTTTACTTAGATTGGATTATACATCAACAATATAGCTGATATAAGACAATCAAAATATAGTAGGGTAAACATGTGCAACTTATTAAATAATTAGCAGAAAAAGTAAAATATTGTAAAATTCTTGAAAAAAATTTTATTTGTTGAGATTAATAAAAATGCATTTTAAAATCAAATAAACATTAAAATAGCTTGTTAAATCCTTTCAGTGTCATATTTATTAGGCAAAAAAAGATTTTCCTTGAGTTATTTATTTAAATTTACCAAGTATCAATTTTAGGACAAAATTAAAAAATTAAATAAATTGTTTTCGCATGCAGAGTAGGACTAGACTTGATCTGAAATTGAATCACCCTCTGGGCTGGGTCTCTACCATTATGGTGGGCTTTAAGACCTCGTATTCATTTAAAATAAAAAGCATATTGAAAAAAAATCATGCTGTTATAGAACATGTTTTTGTAAACTAATAAAGCTTAATACACAGAAAGCTTAATATACAATCTAATAAGCAGGCAAAAGACTTGGAGACATGTCACTATATTTTACATAGTACAATTGTAATTAGCATCCTGTAGCCATTAGTTAACAGATTGAAGCTACTTCTATGAAAACTTCAAGAGAGTCTCATAAAAAATAGAAGAAAGAGAAATAAAAAATATTTCAAAGCAGACTTACACTTTAAATTTGTACATATGAATTAAAAAACAAAACTACACACTTGTTTCCTGTTATATAGTTTATGGATAACGCTATTATAGACTAGAGAAAATATTTCTATCATTTGTTATAGTAGATTAAATTTTTTGGAATAATAAAATAGTAACAATTCATGAACTGGAAAATAGCTCCTTTTCAAGATTTCCTCATTAAACTTCCCCTCTGCACCCCATATGTCTTATCCGATACTGTTTGTGTGGCAAAAAAAAAATAAGTGGAAAAATTTACATTAAAACTTCTTCGTATGAAATATTTATTACATATAGTTCATTTTTGGGGCAGATAAGACAGAGAAATAATAATTAGTTTATTGCATAACATTAAATCAATGCGATTGAAGAATATAACCAATTGATTAATAAAATTTCCCTCACTCTGTATGTATTTTTAATCCAGCTAAACTGGAATTATTTTTGTTAATTAAATTGTGCTGCGACTTACATATTTAAAGACATTAGACTGTATTATATAGCCTTGTTCCTTCAATACAGTTCGGATGTCCGTGCTTGGTGTGGCAATAGGATAATTTTTATTTTATTTTATAACTGGCTTTGATCAGCTGAACTAATTCTGTGTTCTCGATTACCAATGTCCCTCCACTGCCTTGTAATTTTGAACCCAACTATGAAGACAAGAGAATTCCTGAATCAAGTATTGGAAGTACTGGCCTTCTCGGAGGACTTTTTGATGGAACTAATCCGCATTTGCGGGTCCATCAGAGAGATACCACAAAAACATTTCATGGTAACTCCTACGACAAAGGAGATTCTTACCAATGATCCATCTACCACAGAAGGTATTTTTCGTCTGCACTATGAGCGGTGAGAGCTCTGAGCAGAGGTTGTATCGACCAGCCACAGATGGGATTCAAACCTAGATTCAACGCTATATCCCCTGAACCATCTTGGCTCACAGGCCCTTCAGCACTTAATGCCATCCCCTCGTCAAGAGTTGCTCACTTTTATCTCAATGATAGACCTGCCATCAATCTTTGCAATGACAGATCAGTTGAAAAAATTCCACTCATTTGTTAATCCTCATGTATCAACTTCAAACTGGAAAATCCTAAGCGGCCATGTCGTATGATTATGCGGCATGTAAAAGATCACTGGAGTGCCTTATTGGCTCTTGGCATTTCCGGCAAAATTAAATTCCTAGTGCACTTCAGCATCCAAACACAGTCTCGGTGCTGCCATCTAGTGTGGCAGAAACTAGACGTCCAAATTAACATGACCAACGCTATCTCACCCATTGTGGTGGTCCTGAAAGAGTGGATACCACCTCTGGAGAACGTACTAGGTCAGCTCATTGGCAATACTGATTGTGCAGCTCATTGGAAATAAAAAAGCTTCAAACAGTGAATGGCAGCGTTTAAATGTAGCAGTTATTTAAGAAAAGTGAAAAGTTTTTATTCAATTTTATAATATGTAAATACTTGTTATTCTACAACATATAAGATTATTAAATAATTCTATAAGAACATCTGTTATTCTATGAGAACATTAAGCTCTCATTTTTTAAATATTTCGAAGGTTTCTCAAAATAGTAATGGTTTTCAAATGTTATGACGCAAAACTATTGTGGCTTCAACAGTTCCTCAGAACGCAAAAACAAAATAAAAATATAGATAAAATAAAAATTTATTTAACAAAGCTCCTTACTTAGCTTACTAATTAAAATCTTTACCTGGTCTTTCTCCGTTTTCTTCTTCGTTTCCCGGTTTTAATAAACATTATGCTCCTTCGCGAAACTGCCAAGCAATAAAAAAATGTAAAAATAAATCTGAAACCATTACTTAATAAAAAAAGCCTGTCAAGAAAACTTGTAAAAAAATAAAAATGGTTAATAGTACGAAATGTATTTTCGACAGTAAAGTCCAATTTTCGTTTGTTAATGTCAGGGATGTTTGGAAAAGTATTTTGTCTATTGGTTTGTATTTTTGTCATAGAGAACATGAAAAGAACAATACCTAATGATTTCCATTTAAGTAATTTGATTTACTCTTTACGGAAAAGAAATAAAATGCTCAATGTCTCACTTTTTACAACAGAACTTTTATTTTCTGAATGACTACGATTATAACTAAAACACAGGAAAATTCGAGACACTCAAATATTTAAAAACTGCTTAATTAATTGTTGGTGTAACTTTTTAAGATAAAAACTTTTATCTTTAATTTCCTGCCTCAATAACTGTTTTTAACATATTGAAAAGTATATTATTTAACAATAAATAACTCAGACATAAAATTTAAGTAAATTAATTATAATAAAATATAAAAATTATTTTTAAAAAGGCATAAATATTTATTGACTGAATTTAGTTAACTTTAAATATTATTTAATTGTCAGGTGCCACAAAAATTCAGAAAAACTGAGTAAAATTAAAGGAGATGAAAATGTACATTCGGCCCATGAAATTAGATAACAGCATATGTGGGAACTGAAAGGTAATAACCTGGAAGTCAAAAAAAATTTCTGGAAAATCCAGATCTGCATAAAAAATGGTTCTGCCCCACATAAAGGGTAAGGTGCCGAGTTTCTGACCATTAAATGTACCTTTAAATATATTTCTCGAAATATTTGAGTGTTTCAGTACTTTTCAAACACTCTGGTATCTAAATCTATATCATTATTTCGAATTGAAAATAATTAAAATATTTTTTAAAAATTTTGCTTATTAAATGATTAAGCTAAATTTCATTTAATATTTTGCAGAAAACTGTGAACAAAACTTAAAGTGAAAATGACCAATATTTCAAGCTGCAGATATTTTGAATCTGCCCTAGCATTGGATCTGTATTTAAAAAGAATATAAATAATAAATTTGAAATTGCGTCATCAAATCCTTATAGATCTACTTCTTAAAAACTCACTTTTAATTAATACCCAAAATTCTACTACATATAAATAATAATGTTAAAAAAACTGTGAACACATTTTAAACGTATTTGGGAATTTGTAAAAGCTATACTTATTACAAATTACTAAATTTAACTTCAGAGAACAAATTGATTTACAGTTAGATTTCACGCTATGAAAAGCGTTGACAGGTGATCTGTCTCTTTGTTACATTTCATCTAAGTATATGACTTTATAAAAAAAAAAGCATTTCTCTCATAAACTATCACCAATGCGAAACGTTGATAATAATACTTTAACAGTTCTGAAAATAATTGCTGAAACAAAACAAAAAATGTGATTCTTCTCAATTGGATTTTAATTTTTACGAGAGCAAAACTATTATCCACAAGTTCAACAAGAATAAAAAATAGCTTGTTATTATTGTGTAAACTCGTATCTTTTCTTGCTTGCAAAGAACAGAAGTCTGGTAAAGGATCTGAACTCTTGGTATGGACAAGTGTTCTCACAATTTGTTAGCTAGTTGTATTTGTTAGCTGGTGTTCTCAAAATTTGTTGGCTAGTTGTATTTGTAAGCTAGTGTTCTTCCAATTTGTTAGCTAGTTGTATTTTTTAGCCAGTGTTTTGACATTTTGTTAGCAAGTATTCACACAATTTGTTAACTAGTTTTATTTGTTAGCTAGTGTTCTCGCAATTTGGTAGCTAGTGTTCTCACAATTTATTAGCTAGTTGTACTTGACAGCTAGTGTTTTTACAAACCTTGACAGGTGAAAACTTGATTAACAAGGATTCCAGTGCATTACAAGTCAACAATGTGATACATTGCATGGACGTAAGTGGATCATTACATCTTCTTAATTAAATCATGTGAAAAAAGGTCTATTTCGATTCAAGTGATAAAAATGATAAAAAATGGATCAAATACTGAGCCTCTAATACTTGGTCCCATGTATCATTTGCAGAGATTTAATATTACCAGCATTTTACTTGTATTTTATGTAGGTGATAATCTCTAGATCCAGATTGGTACACTGCAATTTTTCTTAACTACTTTTATATCTTTTTTATTTGCCAGATAAATTAAATACTTTAGCAAACAATTTTATATAATTTTATAGGTTTGCTGGACGTTTTTTTAAATTTTATTTTAACTATTTCTATATTCCCCTCAGCCATAGTAAAATCTGTTACTGCTGTTTGTACCATTTCATTATTCTAACGTAACAGCTAAACGTGCTTAGTAACTTTAGAACTACCTTTATCTCAGAGTGGGACCGTATTTTTTTTAATATAAATATCACGTGATGATAAGGTATAGAGATATGACATCAGCCCTACAATTAATTACATAAACTCGAAAAAACACATTTTGCTCTTATCACAAACACCATAAGTAACTTCACAAGTTATTATTAAAAGATTAAAATAAAACAAAATCCCTATTTAAAAATTAGAATAAATGCCATTGGTCAAAAGTTTCGTTGATTAAACATTAAAAAAAAGATGAAGTGTATTTTTTCAAATCTTACTCCACATTCTTAATTAAATTTCGTTTGAAGAGTAATCCTCCTGCAGCTTAGTCTTGGATAGCATATAAATATTGATAAGTCATTTTAGTTAATGACCTCGTTCTCCCGCTTAAAGGAAAATGTCTCACCAAACGAAATCCTTAAAAATGACAACCCTTCCATTTAGTTTATCAACCTCAAACTGTCAATGGCAACTTTAAACTGTAGCAGCTATTTAAAAAAGTGAAAGACATTTACTGACATTGGCAGGAAATTTTCCGAAGTGATCTTTCTGAATCTGGACTGGAATCCCTGGGTAATCGTAAAAATAATTCGGAGTCGGTTGCTATGGGTAACAGACGATGTACAGCTCCAGACACCTTCCCCCACTGTCTTCAGTCTCCGCCTATGTGAGACGAATTGAAGGAAATACCGCTTTGGAAATGGATAGGGGTAATATTGTGACTTTAAAAGTTTGCAAGTCGCAGTCTCTAACTTTTAAATGAAATTGGAAAAGCGGAAAGTAAATGTGATATAAAACGTTGGGTCGAAACATGTAGATTACTTGCCTTATTTCTATTGATTTATTGTTTTCATTTATATTAAAGGGTAACTCAAGGTTGAATCTCAACAATTTTAACATGCATTATATTTTCTTGAAAAAGAAAATTATTTTCTTAAATATATATATACAGTCGAACCTCGCTAACTCGAACCTCGATTTCACGAATTTTTCGATATCTCGAAGAAAAAAGAAATTCCCTTCAAATTTCCTATACACTCAATGTTAAAAAAAAAACTTGATTTCAAGAATATTTTTTTTCTAATCCCTCGATAGCTTGAATTTTTTTCCATAAATAGAGTAGATTTTTTTTCTAGAATTAAAAAAATATTCCAAAAAAAAAAAATAAAAACATTTAAGAATGGCTGACAAGGCATGGAATGATGTGTCTTCCTCTACGATAATAAATGGCTTCAAGAAGTCTGGATTCATTAAAGATCACGAAAGTAGTCAAACAATCAATATCGTTAATTTTGCTGAAAACTACACCGAAAATGATTGGAACAGATTGACCGGACTCATGAAGCTTGATGACATGGAATTTCATGACTTATTAAACGTAAATGATGCAGTAACAGTGTGTGGTCAGTGGGATGACAATGATATCATCACTCAAACGAAAGCTTCTTGTGAAATATCAGAAGAAGAGGATGAGGAAATCGAAGATTTACCGCCCAATGTTACTAACAAACAAGCACTTTCTGCAGCGGACACTGTAAGGAGATTTATTGAGAGGCAGCCGAATATGTCAGAGGAGACATTTAAAGCTAGAATCCACGTAGAAAGTGTTATAGACAAACTTTTTTACACATCTCTAAAGCAAACAATTGAATCTTTTTTTAAATGAAAGTGTAAAAAGTGTTTTTAGAATAAATATGGAATAGTAAATAAGGTATGTAAAGAGCATTTTTCTTTATTCTACCATCGATAACATGCGATTTTCGTTAATTCGAATTTCCGATATCTCGATTTTTTTTCTCCTCTCCCTTCAAGTTCGAGATATCGAGGTTTGACCGTATATATATATATTTCTTATATTGGCACAAGAGGATTCCTCTAAGAAACATCAACCCCTTTTCTATTTTTATGTCATTTTCATTTTTTACCTTAGACAAACTTATTTTTCACCTTTGATTTAAGCCTATTATTTTCATATGTCATAGTAATTAAAATCTCTCTATATTAAAAAATCTTAAGGGCACCTGTTAACTTAATCTGCTAAACTTATTGTTAAATTTTAATATTAATATATTAATAAAATGTGCAAAAACTCAAAGATTTATAAACGTGAAATTACAAAAATGTGTAGAAAAGTGAACAAGGATGAGGACGGCATTAAAAATTAACATTTGATAATTTGTTCGAGAATTAATAACTGTTAAACATGTTGGAATAAATACTACACGGACCGCCTTACAGGCGCAGGAATGCAATTACAGAGTTGAAAATCTATGTGCTGAAAGGGCCATATTTTTCATGAACTCAATATAAGAGTTTTTTTTAAAATTCAAATTTGCTCGAAAGTTATTGCTAATTTAAGTGCTTTTTCGTGAATTTTATTTCACTTGACTTTTTATACATTTTGCTTTGTAGCACAAATCTATCAGACTTAGAAACTTAAATTTGCGAAGGTATGTAGAAAAATGTACAAGGATTTCGATGGAATAAAAAATTAATATTTGTTTACTAGTTCGAGAACTGTTTAACTTCTAGTAAAGAAAAACCATGTTGGTCAATATTGGTCCACTGAAATGCAACAACAGAGTTGAAATTTTACTTACTGATATAGGACCACTTTAAATTGTAAACTTAACGAGAGTTTTTTTTTCAAAATTCCTATTTGTTCGAAAGTTATTGCCATTTAAAGTGGATTTTTGTAATCAATTCTTTTCCTTTAAAGAATAATTATTTATCCATTGTTGTAGAAAGATTTATGACTATTTTCTATTTCATCTGCTCCCACTTAACATTTATATTTATATACCCAGAAATAAATCTTAACATTTATGAGAAATTTTTTTAAAAAAATATAAAGACTGAAGAGACATTAAAAGAATGTTTCCAATTAGAACTGTTAAGTGATATAAGATTATCGTTTTATAATGTTAATAAGTAAAATTACTTCTCCTTTATTAGTTTTCATTGTGTATTCCATTTTTTTTCCAACTAGAGTTGATTATTTTTCAAATCCCGCTATCCTTTCATTTCGTTATTATTAACATATTAATAACATTTAGTGACATAAAACTATAATAATTACGTATTTTGTTAGCAAAATTATGTCTTTTATCGACTTTTAAAAAGTCAAGGGTAACGAACAGCTTATGTCCATGAAAGTTGATTATGATGAATAAAAGTAATTTGCGCATGAACAGGAATTGTTTTACTACATCACTACCCATCATCACTGAGTAATAGCCAACACTGGAAACCTATGTTCCATATTATTGATTAATTATTAATTCCATATTGTTAACTGGTTATAAACTTTTAAATAAATAAAGCTTAAACTGACTCCTCCCTTAATCTTCAACGATGATTGAGAAGACAGCAGGGAGTTGGTCTGCGAAATTTACGGAGTGTGATGCTCCCTAGACTATTAAAAAAGTAACTATTGTAAATTATAATTGTGCAAAGCAAAATTCTTTTATAACAGAACATGAAACTAAAACAGACTAGGCAGGGATAGCCTGGTCGGCAGGGCACTGGGCCCATATCTGAGAGTTCGTGGGCTCGATCCCCGCCGGGCGAAGACTCCCCATGTAGTTAAGTGACTGATGCACGTTAAATCTATCGAGTTGCAAAAGTCCTCCATGTTCTCATAACAAATCAATACCTCTGGGTGTACTGGATTGGAGATCGATCGTTCTCTGATTTAGGTCAAAATTACGATCTGTGGATGAATGAATGGATGTATGAATGGGTCCGCCCTATAAACGGGTGAGACGTATGATGTTGCAGAAGTCGAATTATTGGCTATAGATGGCGCCACTGAAAAGCAAGAAACGCACACACTGCCTTAAATTTGCTCGGTTTCACCAAGTAGGCTTGCTCGTGTGGCAAGTGGCATCAGAAACAACAGCACTAAAGCAGACTAGGAATATTTTTTGAACTTAAAATTAAATATTTGAAGATAAATTTTAGTCTGTGGAAATTATTCAAATTTGAATTTACAAATTACTTTGATATTCACCATTATTAATCTTTTTTTAATATTGTTTCCTTTTACATTGACTCCTTTTCGTGAAAGTGAAATCTTTCAAATCAAATTTCTACCATTTTACGTCTAACGAGATCACTCATATCTCTACTGGTGTTGAGCTCCTGATGATAACTCAAGTTTCAATAATTTCTTTGTCTACTAGAAGCAGAATTTATGACTAATTCATTGTGACATGAAATTTATTATCAGTAAGATTTCCTACTATCTTAAAAACTCAAATAAATCATTGCCTGGTCGTTAAAATATTAACCCTTAAAGCTCTTCAAAGTTTAAGTCAGAGCTGCATGTTTCGTCTGGCGGATCAGGCCAGATTATATTTAATATTTTTAATATAAAATATAATCTGGCCTGATCTATAATTATAATATGTAATATTTTTACAACAGATTTGGAATAAAATATTTCTGGAACTTAGTGACTCTAAATATTTTTATTTCATCGTAATTCATGTACATTTTTCAATGAAACTCTTCAATTTTTGTGTTCAAGTTTCATAGTAAAAGAAATATATATATAATGCTAAGTTGCACGTCTAAAGCCACAAGAGCGGCGCTAATGATTTTTTAATACCGAGCGATTTTTAATATAAAATTAGGCTCTAAATAGAATCTTAGCAAAGCACAATGATAAATTAAATTTGTGTGGCCAAGTTTCCCTATTTCTCAAAGATTTGTGAACACAGTATTTCTCGATGATAAAAACTCCACAGAGAGCTATTCGCACAAAGTAATAAATCTTAAGCACGTATGGGACTTAGTAGATTAATTCTCGTTCTCAACGCAATACAAGTAGGAATAAATACTGTTATATATAGTAATAATTAGATTTATAGAAATTTTGCATATTAATTAAAAATATATGTGCCTAAAAACTCAGTATTTTTGTTCAATTCATTTTCAGAGCATTTCCTTTTATAGATTATAAGCATAGGTTAAAAGTGTTTCTACTATAAAGGTTCAAGATTGTTTATACTATAAATTATAGTTCCGTAGAAAATGAGTAATAAAAAATACATATTAGTTATTTTTCGCATTTACTTTCAACTTTATTTAAATTTAAAGTAATAAGCAAAACATTCCTGATTCTGAATTAAGGTTTTCAGTGATGTAATCCAAAGTTAAAATTTAACTTTTTATTGCTTGCGGAGCTGGCAAATAATGAAAAGAAAAGTAATTCAACTTCATGACGAATTACCTTTTTTATAGCACTCATAAGCAAATATTATTATAGGGACTCACTTTGCATGGCTTCGAGTGGGACTCGTTATATTGCTTCCGCGTTCGCTGAATGTCAATTCGTGTAACTTTTTCCTTAAGGTTTAGAGTCATCTTAAATTATTAGTATAAGCAACGCCTCTGCACACCGGTGTGTTTCAAAGCGTGGATTTTCATCATTTTGGCAACAATCAAAACGGCATCTGAAATCTTGAAGTTTGTCATTTCTGTCATTGTAGAATGTGAAATTACGTCACCTAGTGTCATTTCAAGCAGTTCTTGTACTTGAAATGCAAATTAATAAATAATTCGATTTAAGTATGAAAACCCAGTTTTCTGAGAAGGAATAACATATTCTATTCTTTGACACAGTAAGATTACGTAAATTTGTGATACAGGCATGCCTTAGATCGGTTGTTCGGCCAGTTTGTTAAAATTAGACAGATAAGCAGTTGGTTGGCAGATCTGCTAGGTATTTTTTATTCGTTGAAGTGAAATTGATAACCAGTTGGCTGTCATATTTATGAAAATTTGTTTGTTCTCATATCATGCCTCTTTCTATCTGGTTTGAACTGGTTTACCAGCGCGTACCGTTCAGTTTAATGTCGGGTATATTTCGAATAAATATTTCGATTTGCGATGTTTTATTTCATGATTTTCAAATAAATGCAATTCGTGTTACTAATGAAGTCCAACGCATTTATTATAACCACTTTAGTTTTCACCCGCAAACAAATTAATAATTTTTTTGTAGTTATCAAATTTATAGTACATTTTGTAGTTGTTTTCAAGCTTGACAATGAAGCCTGCTTAAAGTTTTTGCAAGTTTCACCCTCACATTGCGGTTTGCGACCGCATATTCCATGGTAAGTTTCATCTTTTCGTGCCTTTTATCCCCATTCTGAATTTGTCCGTTGAACTTTAGAACACCCTATATAGTAAGGGTGATGCTTACGAACCTTCAATCTACGATTTGCTATAACCATATATTTTTTATGAGATCAAAACAACGTTACTATATAGAGGAAAAAAGTATGGACAAAAGCACCAGAATATAATAAAATTTACTGTGCTTCTGGTTCTATGGGAACTCCAGAAATCACGGTAAATTTTACCGAGCAGCTTTGATAATAATATTGATAAAATTAAAAATAAAATATGGCTTTATAATCAGTGATTTAATTGATAAATATTGCAAAATTTGATAATTTTTTTCGGTAAAATATAATTTTCCCTTTAGTATTTTTTACTAAATGTGTGGTAATAAGAACTACCACACATTTAGTAAAAATTACAATTTTGAAAAACCAGAAATTCCGGGAAACCGTTACCATACAAATAGAAAAACTACCCAATGTATGCTTCAAATACCATATATTTTAGTATTATTAATCAAAATCTATTTTGGCATTATTAACGAAAATTATGATTTTTTATTTTTACCAGTAGTTTTAATACAAAACAATACAGTGGTTTTCTTAGAAATTTTTTCTCTGTATATTTATGCTTTTTCGGATGCAAATTAACATGTTTTGAGACAAGGGTAACAGGTTCACAATAGGTTCAACAAAGGGAGCAAAATATTCCAATTTGACTATTTGTTGTACTCAACTTCTACCCGTACTTTTTTGCATTGTATCTATAGAGATTAATGAAAAAATTAAAAAAGTTAATTAAAAAAATTTTGGTGTATTAAACAGAATTCAAATTTTGTTTTCTGCTACTCTTGGTGAAATTTCAAAACCTCCTGATTTGAAACTCTGTTTTCTATTACTATGTATTTTTGTTCTTTAACACTAGAAAGACTGAAATACCTATATTGCCCAAAAGCAGTCAAAATGACTGCATTGCGAAAGAATAACTAATGTATAAAGAAATTTGTTTAAAATTAATTTTTAATATTTTTTATGTAATCTTCAGTTATATAACAAGTTATTAGTAAATATTAACAATAAAAAAATATATGTTGTACAAAAAGTCACAAAATTCTAAGAAATTGTGTCATCATTGCTTTTCTAATTGAAATTTAAAAGCAGTCAAAAAGATTTCCTCTGGCAATCTAGTGTTAAAATATTACAAAAGAATTACATTTAGGAAATAAAAATCTCGAGAAGAAAAAGACGAAATGAAGAATAATTTAAAACGCATATTATGTCATATTATGTATTTTTATTATCGTCGGTAAATATTTATCTTTAAAAAACCATGGTGTTGTTATCGATATGTATTATTAATGGCTTTGTGTAGGTAATTCTACTTTAGTTCTGAAGCATAAAAAACGCCAAAAATGTGAAACATAATTCTTTATAACCTTCTTATTGGCGGGAATGGCGAGGTTACAGAAGAAAAATGGCACTTATATTGTTTCAAAGCAGCTTGTACTTTCTTTTTTATCAATAACACATAATGCGTAGGTGGCATACATGTATTTTATTGAATTATTTGATAACAGCAAGAACTGATGTTTCATCGGGTTTTTATTTCCATTGATGTTTCGCAGGACAAATGTTGTCTTTTGCGAACGTATATTGGATAAAAATTTGGCTGTTTTTTCCCAGAAGTGTAAAAGAACTAAACTAATAAATGTAATCCTGATATCATTTCGAATTTTTGAAATATATTTTCAAATAATAATAAATAAAAAAATTCACGTTTTTTTAAGTATACACTTAATACATTTTAATCATAAACTAGCATAATCATGAATTAACTTGCAATGTTAGCATATTTTTGTCTGTTATTATTTTTTGTTAATATATGATAATGCTCTGCATTAAAGATGAATCAACCTAAAAAGAATCTGATCCAATGATCGGATCTTCCTGTACTAGGGCTCAATCTTAATGGTTCAAGTGAGCGACCTCAAATATGCTAATCAGATGCAAAAAAAGTACTTTCATGGAATAAATATACTCTTTCTATCGACTTCTTTGGATTTCTGACCCTCAAAATATAAGGAAGTTGCCGTAATCTGGGAAATATGATCTTAATAGTTTGGTTAGGAGAATGTTCTAAAGTTTGGACCCTTTGATGTCAATTTTACTTTTTACGTATTTCGCCATATGTGAAATTTTTTTCCAGCTAATTAAATTTTTTTTCCAGTCTTACGGGTGATTGTGAGCCCAAGTCAAAATTCCTGAAAATTTCTTGAGTAAATAAAAAAAAAGTTTAAATCGAATAATTAGAAAAAAATTTAAACAAGGTTTCTTCCTTCTTCTCAATATTTCTTAGTTTACTTAAAATATATTTAAATTTCTTTACATACCTGTGAAAGACCTTGAGAAGTAATTGAAACTTACAAATACGTCTTTCTTTCTTGAGTTTATGATTATAACTATTTACTGATAAAAAAGAATATTAATTTTGAATATAAGCTTATAAAGTATCTGACTCTACCTCAAAAACAAATAAAATAAGCTGTGTTTTTAAGTTCCACCTTTGAAAATCTGATTTCCGGAAACTTTTGCGATCAATGATTTGTTGAAACGTCTGAACCTTCGATCACCGGAAACTTCCGGATCACGGTTAGCGAGAAACCCGAAAATCCGGATTTTTTCCGAAGCACAATCAGCCCTGATCATTTATAAAATTCGTGTATTAAAAGATAATTCTATGCAAAAAAATTATTTATTATATTTTTTTAAATTTTATATTTTTTTATTTATATTTATATACATGTTTTATTTTATGTATTTTATTTGTTTATTTAGCAATAGTAAAAAAAAATTACAATATAAACATACAAATGTTTACATTTTAGGCAAAATACAAAATTTGAACTGAAACGCTCCTAAAGGTCCTGCGAAATCAAAATTCAAAAATATGTCATAGATTATGAGTTTCTCAAGAACTATTCTATAGTTTTCGATCCAATTTTGTACTTTGCCTACAATGTAGTTTGCTTTTTTATATCCTACAATCAAAAGATTTTTCGATTTTATTAATAAAACAATAGAAAATAATAAGCCTTTAAAAAGTATTTTTTTGCATGGAATGATCTTTGGGATAACGAATTTTATAATTGGGTGCAGAGTTTTTACGATTCATTTAAAATATTTTTGAGACAGGGAAAAATACGAGAAAAGTGACATTAGCTCTAAGGGGTTAAAAGTTTGGATAGCTCTCCTGATTATACTATGAGGACCATATACCGAGATTACGGCTACCCTCGATATTTTAATGACCACTTATCCAAATATGTAGAATAAAAGGTATGTTCATGAAAAGAAAGCATATTTTTGTGTCTAATTTCATAACTTAAAATATCGTCTGCACTAATTAATTAGCATATTCGATGCCATCCGCGTGAACTATTAAGATTAAGTCCTAGTACATAAAGATGTGATCATTAAATAGTTATTAATTTCGGGTGATTTGTCTATTTTCAGCGCACTGTACATTAAACTCTGTGTGTATATGCCCCCCCCCATGAGTGAGCATGGCAATGGCGTGGGCAATGGTGCTCGTTTCATTTATTAAAGTTCACAGGTGCCCACTGTGTAACGTAAATTTAGCAACTTTCGGCCTCTTCTGTAACGAAGAACGTAACAGTTCAGAGTCAGCCGTTATAAAATAAGTTCTAGAAAAGTTACTTTTAAATTAAAACAAAATATAAATATTTATTAAACAATATCATTTATAAGAAATATTAAATCGTTTCAATTCAATTTCTAATAATCGTCACAAAGTTGGCTGTTTAATTTTAAGTTTCTTCATTAATTCTAAACCACATACATTTTGCTTAAGCAAGAATCTATAACAAGATGTGGCGTAACTACCACTACGAATATTAAACATCAATTCACTGGTATATAAGACATGCTAAGTTGATTCAATCAAGAGGTACCATTTGATAGATGAAGGTTGGCATGGTTGATAACTCCGCCCCCCACAAGATATAATCTTTTGTTATTTTAAGTTAAGAATTTTTAGTTTACGTGAAGTATTTTTTTTAATTAACTCATCACTTTCTATACCTATAAATATTATTACATTTTTATAAATAAGAGATAAAAAAAATTATTAAAACCAAGTGGATGAATTTTGCGGAATAATTATTTTTGCATAGCGTTGTTTGAAGAAGGAACAAAGTCGAATTTTCAATTTCAAAAATTTAATTAATAAGACTATTCCATTAAGTCTATTTCATTTATTTCTGCTGTGCTGAATCTTTTATATGGAATCTAATTTAAATAAAGGGGGACTTCGTAAAGATATCGTTTTAATTATATAGAGAAAAAATTCATGGAAAGTATATGTTTAAGGAAACAAAATTCACTGTAGAATTTTAATGTAGTTTTAGCAAATCTGGTTGGAATAATAAAAGTTTATTCACTTTCTAAATATATTTTAATTAAAAAGGTAAATTCTGAGAAATACACTTTAATTTAAAAGTTATTTATAACTACATTGCGCATACTTCAAAAAAAATTTTATTTTATTTCATAGTCATTGTTTTATATTTCTGGTAGTCTCCTCCCCCCGTTCCCCATGATTTCCACCTTGCCATTTTTGTTTCTCGCTATGAAACTGTAGTTTATTGAAAAGAATTATTTAATTTTTATATTTTAGCCTATTTTTACCCAAGACACATAATTTCTCACCTTTTTTTAATTAAAATTGGACCTATGGGGCAATTAATGACAAAGAAACAAACTCGACTTCGACCAGCAGTTTTCGAGTTTAACTAACTTGCTTCCTAGTTAATTATGCAAAAAGAACGATCACAAAAGCATCTCAAAAATGCTCAACAATAAAAGGAATCGAATTATAGCTATTATGACTGAAGATGATTTTTCACCAACTTTATTTGGTTTGTAAGGAAAAACAACAAATATTTGGAGTCTATATCTGGTAGTAAAGTTCACCTTCATATTTTAGCATTTTTACACAGAACATAATTCCAATGTTGTTAACTTTCGAATCAAGTTTTGAGACAGGCTCATTTTTGCGAACTTTTCTCATTGAAACTAATCTATATTTACGCTTACACTGCAAAAAATGCTGGATCAAGTCATGGTATAAAGTACCAGCACTTACATCATCCGTAAAATCCATTTTTATAGTAGAATATTATATCGTAATTTTGACAGCAAATATATTTAATTATAATGATTCAGTGGTCATACTGTAATTATTATTGTAAAAATTATGGTATATCAGATTTCTTACGGTGAAAATTCCGGAAGCCAGTGTGTCGGTACTTTTAATCTTAATTTGATCCAGATTGTTTTTATAGTGTACACTAAAAGGAAATACCAAAATACTCCCTCTATAAAAAGGAGCACAAATTTCTGTTCATAATATCTGCTAATTTCTAAAAATTATTTTTAACTGCAACATTTCTCTAATAAGGAGCGATCTTATGAAAAAAATCCCGAGAAATAAAAATATATTTTTTTACTTCTCTAGCAATCAAAGGTCCATGGTCATTTTTTAGAAAAAAAGTGAAAAATTTCGTAAAAAAAAAAAAAAATCAGTAGAACGTGCAATAGTCATCGAACATAGTAGAATTTCGACAAAACTCGATCTCAAATATACCAACATGTCATTTCTAAACTCAGTTAATGTTTTTTCAAAGTTGCAGAGCAACAGCATATTTCTTAATACAAGTTTAACTGGTAATAATTTTCAAAAAGAAAACTATCGAATTTTAAAATTTTAATTTTATTATTATCATTCCTTAAACCTTCGTAAGTTTACGTTACTAAGCGTTTTATTTTTATGCAGTAAAGCAAAATGCAATACAAAGTTTTACACTCAGAATGATAGCTTACGAGTACTTAATATAGGTAGATGTAAAAAAAAAAGAATTTCAAAAATCTTTATCATTCAATTTTTTATATTTCTTATAAATTTGTCTGCATATATTTCTGGTAAAGGGAAAAAATTAGTGCTGTATAAAATAAGGAAAAAAAAACATTTAAAATTATTACATATATTTAAAGCTGAGAAACAGCAAACTGTATTATTATTGAATTATCTACGCTTAATACTAATATTTAAAAAATTTACATTGTTTTCTTTTACCAATATATTCAAGATAACTCTGTAATCTAAGAAACATTGCTTTATTGATCCATTTCCTGCCATAGACCAGAGTTTAATTTCAAAATAGGTAATTTGCGTGACAAAACACCATAGCACTATGCAATTAAATGCCTTCCTTCTACATATTACGAGAATTAATTTTCTAATTAAGTATTGAAAGCATCATTGCTATGAAAGTTAATATTATTGAACTGCTAAATGCTTTCCAATACTATTATAGTAAAAAAGTTATTTTTATTTTACTAAGTCTAAATAATTTTTTTCCTTTTGTAAGTTTCAAAAGTATTTAGTAGCAATAAGCAACTGATTTACTTCTTATATTGATATTTGATAGTTATATTTAATTATTTATGCGATTCTTAAAGTAAATTTGAAAAATTCGATATTAATCATATTAAGCTTACATGAAATAATAGCAATTCAACTAAAGTAAAAATAGCTTTGAAATGACAAATGATTTTTCCCTTTTATTTTATAGGTAGATTTACAGTCTGTAAAGTTTAAGTATACAATTTTAAAATTACTTTTTTTAAACAAGTAGTGAACTGGTAGAAGCATAAAATATAAATTACTGTTTTAAAATTTCAAATACAATTTTTTATAACTAAACAATATTTATCATTCTATAATTTTTTCCAGTTAAATTGTTCAGGCTTATGAAGAAAAAATTAATTTGTTTCTTTAATTTTAATTCCTTTTTATAAGTTACTGAATTTTAAAGCCTCCTCTTAAATTCCTTTATTCACAGTGACTTAAAATAAATCAACCCAAAACATTATGTTTTAGAATAAATTATGATTACAAAAATAACTTAGTCTATTACATTATTTCGTTGTTGTTCACTTGAACAAATATTGTTTACTCCCTAGACTCTTGCCTAAAATTTCAAGCGAAAAACATTTTGTGTAACAGTTGTGTGCATTTTAAAGCGTTGAATATTAAGTATTTACATAAATTTGCATTAAAAGGAAAATTATGGGTTTGTAGCAAAAAGAAGAAAAAATACCAACTCAACATGAAACAATGTATGTAATACTTTAAGTTAATGGAAATTATTTTTTGATTTTTAGGAATATGAAAACGTGTTTTTTTAAGGTTGAATTCCGCTGCGGTTTTGTTTAGTACATAATTGTTATCATTTGTTTGTTTTTTTTTCATCGAAAAATGAAATGTTTTTCTTTTTGTTATTACAATTTATTACATTCATTTTCGCTAGTTTCTCTACATTATTCGCGCAAAACATATTTTATTGATTTTTTAGGTAAACAGCATATGAATGTATTGAAGTTTCACCACCGTTATCTGGTAAAATTAAAAAGGTTACGAAATATCTAGATTAATGGCTTGCTTCCAAGAAAAGTGATAAATTGACTAAACTGTAAAATATTCCTGCATAAAGTACCGGCATTTTGGGTGCATCAGCCATAAAATCCATTTTACCGTAAAATATTATACCGTAATGCTTATAATAATTCTTATTCAATTAGATTAGTTCTGTGATTTACGGTAATTATTGTTACAAAAAATTACGGTCGATCAAATTTTTGTTCCGTAACATGTTTCGCTCAAAATGGATTTTACGGTAAAAAGTACTGGTACCCTGAGTGCCGGTACTTTTTATCTTAATTTAATCCGGAGCTTTTTACAGTGTAGCGTAAGACTATCTCTCGATTACAGCGAGAAAAATCGTTATAATGTGCATTTCTAAAAATAAAATAACTAAAAATTACAACGCATCAGATATGACGTATTGATATGAGCATAAAACGTTTCACTTTCCCTTATGCACTGCAAAAAATGCCGGATCAAATTGAGGTAAAAGGTACTGGTACTCAGGGTACCGGTGCTTTTCACCGTAAAATCCATTTTCACCGGGACATGTTTTAGAACAAAAAGTCAACTATATCTTAATTTTTACAGTTATAAATAATACAGTTATAACAGTTTTTACAGTTATAAGCAGTTATAAATAATGTAAAACCACTGAATGACTCTTATTAAATAAATATTAGTGTAAATTTTACGATATAATATTTCAGAATAAAAATAGATTTTATAGTAAAATCAATTTTATGGTAAAATGGATTTTAGTGTAAAATGGCTTTTACGGATGATGCAACCAAATTATCGGTACTTTATATATTAACTTGATCCGGAATTTTTTACAGCTTGTATATCCACTGCGCAAGTGAGTGAGTTCGTAAGATATTGACTTAAATAGTAAAACAAAAATGTATATACCTAATACAGAAAAACAAAGAATGCTTAAAATTGCCAATAAAATCATGAATAACATGACTCAAAATT
This sequence comes from Parasteatoda tepidariorum, assembly GCF_043381705.1. NCBI lineage: Eukaryota > Metazoa > Arthropoda > Arachnida > Araneae > Theridiidae > Parasteatoda > Parasteatoda tepidariorum. The sequence continues at coordinate 42,943,924 of NC_092210.1, read as the reverse complement.
AAAAAAATATGCAAAACTATAGCAAAGTCAATATATGTACAAAAGTATTCTTTCAATTTCAACTGATTTAATTCTGAAACATTCCTATATTAAAACTACAAATGAAAAAAATATTAAAAATACCAACAGTTGTCTGGGCGCTATCGTATCAGTAACGAATTCAGTTGCAAGAAGCATTATCCCTTCTGGTAAAATTTCTGGTAAAAGAACCGTAATTATGGTTATTAATAAAACCAAAATATACAGTATTTAAATATTTTTTTCGTTCATGTGGTAACGGTTTACCGGAAATTCTGGTTCTTAAAATTATAATTCTTTTTACCACACGCTTAGTAAAAAATACAAAATTGAAAGGTAAATTTAACCGAATAAGTGGCTTTGTATGCTATGGTCCAAAGTACCATAATAATATTACCAAGTGTGACAGCATTTACCAAATTTATCATTCATTAAAAAAAAATTTTTTCCAGTGCCCACCTAGAGAATGACCTTCGTCATACAGGCATCTGAAGGGCAGATTTGTTGACCACTCTTTAAGGGGAACCATATTTGGTGGGTCAAAGTTGTTCCCACAATAAGGACAGATAATACAGAGAAGGAAAGAACATCCATGCCTTACCCGGTATTCGAACCCAGTACCTTTTTGGTGCAAGGACAGTTCCCTGGCCCCTAAGCAGACTAGTCGACAAAAAATCATATTTTATTGTCACCAACCTTATTACCAAAGCTCTTTGGTTAAAATTACCGAGCTTTTTGGTGTTCCCATTGAGCCAGAAACAAGATAAATTTTACCATATTCTGGTAGTTTTGACCATAATCTCTTTTTCAATGCGATATCACTCAGTAATGTATTTCGAGTGTTTGTTTGATTATTGGACACATTAGAATCATCGATTAAACTCTTTCGCATAAGAAAAGAAGAATTTTTTTTTCTCAACAGGAAAAAACGACTGAGGAAAAAACATCTACAGTCATTGGAAACAATTGTTTTTTCTCAACAGCACAAAGCGACTAGTGAAAAAACATCTAGTCATTGGAAACAATTTTTTCTCAACGGAAAAAAAGCGACTGGTAAAAAAACATCTACTGTTATTGAAAGCAATTGTTTTTCTCAACAGGAAAAAGCGATTGGTAGAAAAAGCATCTACAGTCATTGGAAACAATTGAAATCTTTATGAGATTGATTTTCATTTACTTTTTATGCTATTGTATATTTATTAGGTTATTGTATATATACTCTACAATAATGCATTACGATGAAATGCGTCCGACAAAGTTTTTGCAGATTTTCATATAACAAGCACTGATAAATATATTAAAAAAATTAGTTGCTCACAAATTGTCTACCCCTTAGTTTAGAAACTTTGATTGATTTAAAAGTTATATACAATTAAAATCTGAAAATAGCATACATTAAAACTATTTGACTTGCAAAGTTTCATTTATTATTCAAACATAAAAGTTTACCATAAAACACACAACTAAAAAGCGTATCAAATGAACTGTAAAAAAATTCCGGATCAAACATAAAATATATAATGTAATTTTTTCAGTAATATTTATTTATTTCGAGAGATTCAGTGATTTTATAATAATTATTACAATAAAAATTATTGTATATTAGACTTTTTTGTTCTGTAACATGCTACGGTAAAAATGGATTTTACGGCAAAAGTACCGGCACCCTCAATGCCGGTACCTTTTACCATAATTTGATCCGGAATTTTTTACTGCGTATATTTTAAAAATGTATTAGATTTTAGGAGTATAAACGTGAATCATGAAATAATTGAGTAACAAGTTTTTTTGTTGTAATAAAAGGCAAAATGAAATTTAAAAAAAGCTATTTATAAAGCTAAATATAAAATTTAAAAACAGAAATGACGATATTGTGCAATTTTATTTATTATTACTTATTGTTACTTGGATATTTCAGCGATTTACTTGCTTTTAACAAAGCATTTATTCACAAATAACAATTACATATGCATTCAAAAGCGATCTAAACTAAAATAAATAAAAAAAGTTGCATTAGGAAGCTGAGATAAAGATTTTATTCAACATGCAGCATCTTTTTAGCATAATGATGAGCTAGATCATTAAAACCATGTTTTTACTTTAACTATGGTTATCAAAAAAATATTTGGAGACAATTTATCTTCTATCTTTGTATAATAAACGTATAATGGAATCATTACGTAAAAAAATCTAGGTTTTGCATAAAAAGATGAAACATTTCAAGAACGATTGTGTTTCAGCAGCATTTCTTTCTTAATATATTCTCGATTACATATGCGTTCGACTGCTAAACGAATATTTATTCTCAGGAAAAAATCTTTCTAAAAATGTCACAAATATAACTGATTTGTTTAAATAATTGGATATGTTTTTAAACTACTTCAAACACAAATAATGTAAAAATAACATTAAAAAGAATCTAATGATGTAACTATTTATGTGAATAAAGGGCTAGAACATTCATCACCCGAGGATTCGACCTTGGTTCGAATCCCAATGATGACCTAAACTGTCTCCTACTCACATCGACCATATTTTTATCTCATAGCCTTAGCATGAAATATCAACCAGCTGTAGAAGGATTATCGATTACAGTAGTCTTTGAGCTAATCATGTAAGGTTTCTGTGATTTTCTTCTCCATTTAGCATAATTCTTCTTCGTTAGATCATTTTCACTCAATTCCTGCACGGAAGGAAGTTTGTTACGATTTTCACAGTAGGCTGGAATAAACCTCAGAATAAACCTCAGTTGACTAAAATAAACCTCAGAACCCATGCCTTCACAGACTTTATTAAGATATTACAGGAAATCTTAGATTGAAGCAACTATAAACATTTGTTTCTCTTCCAATGATGTGAACCGGGTTTAAATCCAAGCGATGACTGCTCAATACGAATTCCGCATCTGGCTTGCACCGGCCACAGTGCTAACGTAGAATATCCTCAGTGGTTGAAGGATCATGGGTTAGAGCCCCTTTGCCATCAGGCTAGTCATGGCAGGTTTTCGTGTTTTCCCTCTCCATGTACGGCAAATGAAGTTTAGTTCCCCCAAAAAAGTCCTCCACTAAGGAAAATTTCTCCCAATACTTAATCCAGGAGTTCCCTCGTCTTATGGATTGGGTTCAAAATTACAAGGCTACGGAGTTGAACATTAGTAGTCGTAAGCCTAAACAATTGGGTCGGCTGTTCAACGATTTTTATAAAATAGGAAACTATAAACATTTATTAACCGGAGTAAACGTAATTTTAATTACGATTCAAGAACTGAATATGAACAGAGCTCCTAAAAAAAGCAAGTTTAAATAAATCGCGCTCTATTTAGCTACCAGAATTTTGTATTCACAAGTAAACGAGTTGAGTTGAGTTGAGGTGCTACTCGTTTACATCCTCTGTTCTTTGAGAGAGAAGTTGTGATTTCAGGCACAAGTAAGCGAACGTTAACCTTTTCGACGAACAATGTACGGGGATACTGCCATTCAGAGAAACTGTAGAGTTACCAGAGGGGTCAAGAAAACCACTCTTTTAGGCCAATGGGATGTGACTCTTTCTGTTCTAACAACCAGGGGTAATAACGCGGTTTGATCCTCTACACGTTTTTTCCAATGCTTGAAGGAAAAATTTCATTGTCTGACTTGAGCTCAAAATTCCCAAGTTATGGAATTGAATATTAGTCTCCAAGAATCCGAAGATAATTGGCTGCTTTACACCAATTATAAAGCGATACAAAATGAAAAAATCCAAAACTATTTATGAAACATAGGAAGAAACTTCTTGTATATTTTTAATAATTGATCAAGTATTTTATCTTTTAACATATACATGTTGAGTTCATAATTTTGCATCTGTAATAACAAATAACTATAAACGTAAGTTCACAATGACGTTAAGCAACAAACAAATTAATTAAACATAGGATGCCTATATAGAACATATGATGATTCAAAGTTTTAACTTAAATAAACTGAACTCAGTGGCACGACAGCCCGAGGTGGGTCAAGGCCTATTGTGTCAAACCCTGCTTTCTTGATCCTTGGCTCAGGTGTTATGTTCCAGGTGAGTGGTTAACAGAACGCAGAATCCCCAGTATTCAGTTACTAAGCATGTTTGGTACTCATATAATCTACGCATTGAATGGATGGATAGAAGGCTGAGTCAACCTTGATGTGATGAAAACTAGTGTTTAAAAGTTGCTAGATGTGTTCTAGCACTTTTTGAAAAAGTAATGAATGATACATATTGTTTAAGTATGATTCCAAAAATATCTATTCATTTATTTGTAAAAGTGTATTAGGTAAAATAAAATGCAAGTTTATAACGCTCATTACACTAAATAAACTTTAATATGTTAGGAATTGGTTAAAAGAAAAGACTGACACATTAAGTGCTAGTTTCATAAATTATTTCCTTACTATAAAATCAAAAATGAATTTTTTGTCGGAAACGAAAATATATATTGTTTTTTTCCTGCTTTGCATTCGTTTGCAGTAAAAATGAAAATAAGATTTATTTGATTTTATTATTAATCTAAAGCACAAACCGAAATATATCGACAAACGCAAATCTCTGTGCTCTCTAAAAAATATTGAATTACATTAGGTTTATTTGCTTGCATGAAGTTTTGTAAAGTTTCTATGAAACATCTTTAAAATCAAATATTAAATACGCTTCTTAACATTTGAATAAGTTATGAACAAATACAGAATATTTATGCGATTTCAAGTCAAAGTATTGTAGTTAAACTAGATTTAAAAACGTTTTTCTTTAAATTTTAATGAATATGTTTGAATTAAAATCAAACGATTAAATAAATTAAGTATTCCTTAAGAAAACAACAAAAAAAATATATTTAAATATTTCTTTACTTCCATTCTAAAGACTATTTATTTTATTTAAACAAAAATGTTACATAGATTAAATATGTTCAATAAATTTAAAAGTTTCATTTCCATAGATACGCTATCCATGGATTTTTATGGTAATATTTTTTCTTCATATTACAAATTTTTACATCTATTTTAAATTAAATATTCATTAAATTAGATGGAAATTTCGGAAAGTTACAAAGTGTACTCTATATAACTTAAAGGCATTAAAGTCGTAAAGTAAATTAAGCACCTAAGATGTTTAATTAAAAGTTAAATATAGGTATTACAAATATTGTAAAAGTGTTTGAATTTCCAGTGGCATTCGATTCTTACTCTAATGATTGAATGAGATATAAGCATATGATAATAATTATGTATTTCCTTTTCTTTCTTAACTTTAACTTAAGGCACCATTTCCTCAAAATTTTCTTAAGAAAGATAAAATTGTTAGGAAAAAAAATGAGAATGAGGAAATTTGTCTTTTTAGTTACACTCTTTTAAAAGATTCTTGAAATTATAAGTTATTCTTTTTTGAAAGATAAACAGAAATTTATATTTTCTGCTGCTTATAAATATTAGCTAAATATCCAATAATTATTTTTCTTGCATTTATATAAATATTGTTTTTTTTGTTTGTACTATTATTAACCCCCTAACCAGGGTTCGTGATTTTTTTGATTTTTTAAAAAAAAATCAAAAGAATCAAATTTTTTTGATTTAAATCGGACTTTTTTGATTTAAATATTTTTTATTTTTATTCAAATACACTGTAAGATCTTTAATTTATGATTAAAAAAAATTATAAATGTTTAATCAANTGCTTAATTTTGTTTTTATATTATTATAAAAGTTTGAAAATGGTTTTTTATTACAAAATTTTTTTAAATGCCGTAGCTACTGTATTTATAATTTTTACATACACATAAAAAGGCAATGGATTACACACACATCTTATTCAATTAGAGCAAGCTAAACTAAATTTTGAAGCCACATATAATATAACTAGTATAATATAATATAAAAACACAACAATATGATTTTCAATACACAAATTTTTCAAATCTTTTGACCCGGATAGCCTGGTAATTAGGGAGCTGGGCCCATGTCCGAGAGTTCGTGGGTTCGAACCCAGCCGGCCGAAGACTCCCTGTGTAGTTGGTGTCTGATGCAAGTTAAAATACTGTCGAGTCGCAAAGTCCTCAATGTTGCCATAACAAGTCAAAACCTCTGGGGGTACTGAATTGGAGATCGATCGTTCTCTGAGTCAGGTCAAAATTACGATCTGTGGATGAATGAATGAATGGATGTATGAATGGGTCCGCCTTATAAACAGTGTGACGTATGATGTGGCTGAAGTCGAATTCTTGGCCATAGATGGCGCCACTGAAAAACAAGAATCGCACACTCTGCCTTAAATTTGCTCGGTTTCACCTAGCAGACTTGTCCGTGTGGCAAGAGGCATTAGAACCAACCAACAAACAAACAAACAAACAAATCTTTTACAAATACGGTACTGCACGGCATCCCAAAAAACGGTACTGCACACAAGACCATATCGTACTCTTTGCCCTCGAATGAAGTCGTAATCAGTGAAAAACTAGGACCATTAATGCCATCTTTTAGGTAAATAGTGAACTAAGTATTCTAAAGTAGAAACGAAAGCAGCTCGGTCTTTACAAAATAGAAACGCTAATTTTTCTCCTGGCCAAAGTCAGTTCGGGCCCGAATTGGATTCGGGCGACAATGGCAAGGAGTTAAATTATATTTCATAGTTAGTTTCACCAAAATCATTACCAAACCACTTCGGTAAAAATTAACGAGCTTTATGGTATTACCTAACTAAAATCTTCATTTGCTTCAAAAATATATAAATTAGAAACAACAGTCAACTTGCTTCAGTTATTTTCCATGTATATATTTTTGAAGTGAATGGCGTTTTTAATCAATTAATATTAACCTCTTCTGTATCTTAGGATTATTTATCTAAAATTTGGCCTCTTTGAGCTTTGTAGAGCTCTACTCAGAGCCAGAAACACGGTAAATTTTACCATATTGTAATAGTTTTATAGTTTTAAACATACTTTTTTTCTCAGAGTTATTATTAGTTTCCAACATTAGTTTCAACGTTTAAAATGGCAGCACTCAGTGGTCGGAAGTAACGCTCCATAAGTAGTGAAACTACTGTAGTTGTTACTTTTCCCCCTAGTTTGTGATGGAGTCCACTACTTTTTAAAAGAAGTAGTGTAGTGAGTTGTGAGATACAAAAAAAAAAAAAAAAGAAATAGTAGTTAGTAGTAATTTCTTGCAACTACTTTTAACGTTAGTTAAATAAAGAAACAAATGTGAAACGTAAAAAATTTTTGAATCTGATTGGTTTAAATTCTTCGAGGGCCCGTCAACGCACGCAATGAGAATGCCTCTGTAGCCGAGAGTTAATAAGATCTGATGGTCGGAAAAATTGGTGCAAAATCGGTTCAACTTATGCTGAGAAATTGAATTTTAAATATCTAGCTTTTTCAAAATTCGATTTCGCAGGAACTATAAAGTACGTTTTTGTATCTGGCTTCATTACTCAAAATATTGTATGCATTACTAGATCGTATGTATGCTAGAACGTGAAGATCCAATCGTTAGATCAAAAGTTATTCAGGCTGGTACGTTTTTTTGTTTTTCTCATTGTACTTTATTTCTTGGAGGATATTAAAAAAAAAACATTGATGATTTAAATCACAAATAGTTTATAATTCCCCAGCATTTCTTAAATCACTGTCGAGCGAATTTTTTTATTCAAAATCATTTTGAATATTGGTGAAAATTAAGTTCTCCAGTAAATTTGTCTTCTAAAAGTAGAGAAGTAGTGACTGCATTTCGAAAGTAGTTTGTAGTTGCTACATTTAAAAAAGAGTAGTTGTAGTTGTGGTTAACTACAACTGTAATAAGTAGTTGTAGTTAACTATACAGAAAATGTAGTTTTCCCGACCACTGGTCACATCTTATTGCCACTGACTTTAAAACCTAATATCATTTAAAGTTATTTCAAACCTTATTAAGTTCAAATTTGTTTTTCGTGAAATTACAAAATGAAAAATAGTATTCTGTCATCTCCCATAACAAACCAAATGTTTCTGTAAATTAAATTCCAACTTTTCTTCTTCATCAAGTATAATTATATTTGCATAAATGAGGACGTGCAACAAAAGTTCTCTAAGACAGTAAAATGATATCACTAATCAAAAAAGCATTTGAATTCCATTTTAATTTTCTGATTAATGATTAATAATCATACAATATCAGCTACAAAAATTTAAATTTAAAAAAATCATGATTATCATGATTATTTATTTAAAAAATCATGATTATCATCTATAGAAATCAGATTCAAGAAAATTGAGATGGCTACAGCAGGCTTTGCGTCGCGCAAGTGTTATCATATATTTCCGAGGAATTTAAAACATCTACTATTGAACTAAATTCTTATTGTTTGTAAAGATATGAATCTGTAGTTCGTAAATATATGAATCTTTAACGTATAATAAATAGAACTAAAAATAATTTTTGTAACTGTATTAAAAAGGAGAACATTGGAGAGTTGATATAGTGAAGCAATAGACATAGTAGGCTTTGGCCCTACATGGGCTGTGGCGCAAGCGTATTTCGTTATTTCAAGTTTCCGAAGATCTTAAAACAGCTAGTATTGAACTGAATTCTTATTGTTTGTAAAGATATGAATCTTTAACGTATAATAAGTTGGACTAAAAATAATTTGTGTAACTGTATTAATAAAAAGAACATTAGAGAGTTGATATAGTAAAACAAACTGATTTACACGGAAGCCGTGAATAAATCAACAACAACGAGCCAATATGGTAGGTCCTTCCATTTGACTAGTAAAGGGAAATTCAGAGTAAGTCAACCAAAAAATAGAACTAATACCGACACAATCGAGGCACTCAGCCCTATTTTAACCTAAAGACATTATTTAATGCCTGATATGATAATGTTATTATTTTTTAATGATATTAAGACTAAAAATAGTTTTGAAAAAGAAAAATAGTTTAATGTAAAAAAAATTATTTACTAATTTTTTTTAAAATTAAGAATATTTTTTATATGAAATAAAAAAAGAAAATTTATTTTAAAGCTGAGCATATAATGTGTTTGTTCGATGAAGTTCTATATAACTTTAAGGCNAATTTATTTTAAAGCTGAGCATATAATGTGTTTGTTCGATGAAGTAAAATATATTAACAGCACCGACATTAAAACTTACTGAAAACTTTTCTAAAAGTCACGAACTAAAAATAGTTCCAAAACGCCAACAATACCTTCAAGTACCGAAAACATTCTTTTTAGTCTCAAAATTTTAAAGCTAACTCTTTAATTCACCCGCAATGCCCACAAAAGCGCTCGAGAAATGTTCGAAAAAAGAATTCTTTGCTTTCCGAACTGAAAGCGAAAGACGTGATTCTGGGAGAAGTTCGTTCTTGTTTACCCAGCAAATCCGTTTTCATTATTTAGACTTGGGACGAAATTGTATTAAAGCAGAGAACTTTACTCTTCCAAAGTGCATAAAACTGCATTTTATACATTATTCAATGCAAATTTTTAACTAATTTTCTAATTAATAAAATATGCATAATATATAGATTACGAAGCAAATCCTTAAGTTATATTCCCTTTATGATTTTACAGGAATTTGAGTTCTTAATTTAAAGAAAATCTTAAAATCGATTTAATGAATATAAAGTATAGTAACACTAAATAGAAATTTAGATATATTTAACTTTTAAATTTTTAATTTTATTTTATAAATTATATGTATGTTTTACTCTAGTTGAATACCCGTTCTTTGAATGTGGGGAATTAAAAAAATCGATAAATCGACAGTGATGACTATGAAATCATGCATACAATCAAAATAAAACTAAAACAATCCCAATTATTTATTTATTATTATTTGTTGCCATACCGGTGACTTTACGTGATAAAATTAAGCAAAACACATTTGTTTATTCCATCAGAATAGAGATTGATTGAATTCAGCACCAATTCGCTTGATGTTATTGCTCGAGACCATCTCATCGTAGTCAAAATTTACCACAATTTCGTGTTTTTCTCCGGTATATATTAAAATATTCCGGTATATATTATTTATTTTCTCCGGTCTGTGTTAAAACTACTCAGAATTGCTGCGGTTTTAATAATTACCCAATATATCAAAATAATAGTTTGTACCAATATTAGTGTATTTGGTACATACAACATACGCTGCAACATTTAAGGTTTGTGCGAAATACATCTATCAGTAGAAGCAAACTAAATCTAATATTTTAAAAACAAACAGAATTCGTATAAGACCTTGATAAGGACTTTAGGGCATGATTATTTCTCTATCTGACCTCTAATACACTATTTAAAATATTTATAAGTAGCTGTGAAAAAGAGTTCTTTTAATTCTAACTCATTAAAATAGTAAAACATTATCTTTGCTACCACTGGGAAAAATATTTTTTTAAATTACGGAAAATCCGTATTAGAATTCTTTTTAAAACTGCAATAATTATCATAATGCCAGTTGTAAATATTACCAAAATTAATTAATCGTCATCAGCATATGGTGATTTTCTACGGTTCCCCTAAGCGAATAAGTACCTTTTCTCCATTAACTTAACTTTTTATTACATTATTTATTTTTCATTTTAATTAGTACATACTACCAATATTAATTAAGCTATTGTGTCCAAAATATTACGGAAAGCTTTTATGGTTTTCTAAAACGAATAATCATCTTTTCTCCATCAAGTTCGCTATTTATTACTCATAATTTATTTGTCATTTATATTATTACCTATTATCAAAATTAATTAATCATCATTGCTGCCAATAATGGTTTAACGATTCGTTACGTTTCTCCTAAACGAATTAGTACCTCTTTTCCATTAATTTTGCTTTTCCATACATAAATTATTTTTTTATTTTAATTCATACGTACTACCAATATTAATTAAGCAATTGTGTCCAAAATATTATGGCAAGTTTTTTTTTGTTTTCTAAAGCGAATGATCATCTTTTCTCCATCAAGTTTGCTATTTATTACTCATAGTTTATTTGTCATTTATATTATTACCTATTATCAAAATTAATTAATCAATCATCATTGCTGCCAATAATGGTTTAACGACTTGTTACGTTTCTCCTAAACGAATTAGTACCTCTTTTCCATTAATTTTGCTTTTCTATACATAAATTATTCTTTTATTTTAATTCATACGTATTACCAGCATTAATTAGACATTTTGGTGTCAATAATGGAATGAACATGCTTTACAATTTTTCTAAATGAATAAGTATCTTTCCTTTGCTAACTTTGCTTTTTAGCACATGCTTTTTTTATTTCAATTAATTCCTTTTTACAAAAATCAGTTAGGCATTGGCAGCAAAAATAATCTGGCGAATTTTTGCTGTTCTCCGAAACGAATAAGCATGCTTTCTCTATTAACTTTGCTTTTCAGTTCATAGCCAATTTTTATATCAATTAAGAAATATTATCAACATTATTAAAGCATCGCTGTGACGTCAATAACAGAGTGGGGGTACTTTACGGCATCTCTAAACGAATAAGGACCTTTTATCTATAAATTTTGTTATTTAGTACATAGTTTAGCTCAGTTTCATTTATTATATGTTATCAAAATTAATTAATCATCAATAGTATCAATAATTGTTTGAAGATTTATTTCGTTTTTTCTAAAAGTTGATGATTAAATAATTAACAATCATTGGCATCGATGATAGTTTGAAGATTTATTACGTTTTTCCTAAAAGAATTAGTGCCACTTTTTCATTAATTTTACTTTTCCGTCCTTTTTTTCGTTTCAGCAACCATTAATTTTAAATTATTTAATTGCATGGAAACATGTTATGAAAGCATAACTAAACTCGTGGTTTCAGGTAACTTATTATACTATTACCGTAACGTTCATGCTAGCACGTTCAAAGTGATCAATTAGTTTTCCTGAGATAACGAATCAACATTATTTTATAACATTAAAAAATAATTAATTGTTAAAGAATGTTCAATAACTCCTTTTTTTCATCAACTAGAGATATAAACTATCAAACACTGATAATGTTATCTTTAAAATATTTGAAAAATAGAATCGTCAATAATTTAATTCAAAATGATATCTAGCTCTTAAGCAATGAAAAAAATTCTATTTTTCAAACGACTCTATTGAACAAACTACTTGATCAAGGGTTAAATTTAGGCCGCTGTACAAACTTCAAGATGAAAATTGTAGATAAATGTCTAAAAATGTAATGCAAATAATTATATAATAAATGATATCAAATAATTACATTATTATATTTGGGGCGAACAGTTTTAAATATCATAGAATACAGAAAAAAACTAAATATTAATGTGTGTAGCAGATATATAAAATTTTTTCATCATTTGTAACATTTAAAACTTTTCTGTTGGAAATTTTATGTTTTAAAAGTGAAACAATTTGAATCTGTAGTATATTGCAAAAAAGGATACAAAATCTTTAAATAATATCCAGAAAAAATAGCTTACAATTTATATTAAAAATTTTGGATAAATATATTTTACTTGTTTAACAACACCTTAGTTTATTTATCTAATTAACATCAATTCATTTAATTATAATAAGGTCTTTCCTCCATAAATATCGATTTAAAAAATAAATGCATGGCTCAATGTTCATTAATATTAACAAAAACAAAACAAAAATTCAATTTAAAGTGACATTATATGGAATGCAATTAAAGCTTTCCCTGCAAATTAACTTAGAAATTTTAAAAATGTTAAGGTAATAGCGTCATCATAATTAATTAAAAGATTTTTCTAAGATAATCAAATTAATAAAAAAGATGCTTAATTTTTTTCTTGCATAAATTATTTGCCTTAAAGTAAGCGAATCTTTTACGAAATTTTTTCTCTTTAAGTTAATGAAAATATTATCTTCTAAGAAAATTTGAAAAAGAATATGAAAGAGGAACAGAGAAAATGTTCTTCTTTCATATTCTTCATAAAAACAGAGAAATGAATTCCCTTTTTTAATTCAAGCAATACTACAGAATATATTTTAATTAAACTTAATTTTAAAAAATTGTTTTGAAAATTACATTTAATCTTATTCCGTAAATAAATAAATCTCACAAGGAATAAACACAAAAATGTTTTGAACTACTAAATATCTTCAAATATTATTTAATTATACTTTTTTTTCCAATATTCGAAAGTTTCTTTACAGCAACGTTTAATTATAAAATATTTTTAATGGATTTTAAAATTATAAATATAATTATTTTTGAAATAATCCATATATTCGTCGCTGTATACTTAAATTTCAGTAGTAATTTTAAAAAAATATATAATAAATGGGTATTTTAAATCTACTTAGTATTTGATTTGAAAATTCTGTGCCTGCTGTAGCATAACCAAAAAAATACATTTCTTCCATTCATGGAAAAGTTATAAGCGGCAGAAAAAAACAAATTAAACCATGTAAGCCTGACTCACGCTTCCTAAATATTTAAATTTTTCTAAAAATGTTACATAATTTTTAGAACCTAAAAGTTTCCTTAAATTAGTATACGTATAAGATCCAAGTAGTACAAATGCAGCAATCTCAAGACCACCAAACATGTTCTGAATGTTCTTGTCGATTTTCGACGAGAATGGAAGATGATGACGCGTGGCCTTGGCCAATCCCATGGTTAGATGAGGCGCACCTTTCTTCAGGTGAAGCTGTGAATAGCCAAAATTATCACATATGGGGTACTTCCAAATGTCCCGCACCAACAACAACTGCATTCTGATTATGTGATTGAATAGTGTGAATTTACTGATGAATTCATCCTCGTAATATTTTTCTTTGAAACTCTCAATCCTCCAGGATCTAAAACGTACTCTGCTACAAATGCACTGTTCATTAAACTTTTACAACAGGTCATTCTTACCTAACAGGAACGGCAATGTTAGCAGGCCGCTGTCTTCATGTAAAGCAAGATGAAGCCAGCAAAAAACTGCCTAGTGCTAACTTTTGAGAGGATTTCATGTAATATCCAGAGCTATTCCAGATGCCTGACCTCTTCGTTTCCCCTATTTAAATCCCTGTGATTTCTGGTTGTAATTATTCCTAAAAGACTGTGTTCATAGAGCTATAATTAGGACTTTACCTGAGTTGACATTCAGCATTACTCATCATGTCACTCAAATCCTTTTAGAGTTTTTTCGCGCTACCATTGAAAAATCTATAACGCGCTTATCAACACGTAATTGATGTTAGCGAACGTTAAGCACATTTTTTAACTATATAAATTTTAATGATTCTGACGGATTGTTTTATCCTTCTTTAGGCTCCACAATATAGTCATAGTACCAATAAATGCGACATATATATAATTATATGTATTAGCTCATATTCAAATTAAAAATAATTCACAAATTTTAAAACATATTTAAATTTTAAAAATGAATTTGCCATTAAAATTTATTACCGGACACTACTTTAAAGTATTTCTATTTTTGTCAATTATGCAAAAAATGACAAGAAATTTAACATTTAAATTTAAACTTTATACACTGTGTAAAATAAAAATATTGATATTGCAAAAATAAATTTTTAAACAAATCTAAAATTATTGACAATATTAGTTAAACAATTTAATGGTTATTGTTTAATGATTATTGTTTAAGTTAAACTTTGAAATAAAATTTTACAACTGTCACTACATTCTTAAAGTTTTACATGGACAGCAAAAATATTTGTAAAGTATGTATCCTAAAATATAACTTCCGATAATAGTTAGATAAGTTTTTTCTTTAAGCTTGCGTAAATTTTGCTTGCAGTATGCATGCAGGATTGTTTAGAGTTAGACTAATTCGCAAAACAATACTAAAATTTTAAACACGATTTATACTTCAATAAATCTCGAAAATTAAATACTTAGAAGCAAAGCATAATTAGACCCATCAAATTTTAACATCAGTAATATATTTTAGCAAAATTGTGACCTCTCACGACCTGTAAATTTTAGTACAAGTCATTCCACAAAATAAAACGGAAATAAAAGTATATCCAACATATTTTTACTAGTCTGATTCTGAAAATAAATTCTAGTATTTCTCATAAATTTTTCCAGAGTTCTTCCTTTTTAGATAAAATCTAACATAAAAAAATGAAAGTTCTTTCTCAAAAGTTAAAATGGTACAAGCACAACCTTAAAAATGTCCCCGACGTATCATATTGAAATGCAACATAAAGCGAAATCACCTTTTATTTCTTTCTTTACTTATGCAAAGCACAACCATCCTATTAGAAATATGAACCTTGATATTTTTAGAATTGGCATTGAATGATATTCTTTTGAATGTTATTTCAAATGGTACCATAATAAGATGGGTTTTGTCGTGCCTCGGGCAAGATTTTGCTGCGATGACTTCAAATGGTAGGTCGTGATGTTAAAATAAGCAGACATGAGGAATGCTCTTGTCGACATGAATAGTATTTTATTCAGATCTTTACACAAACTGCATTGGGTTGGAATACTAAGACAGTTTTCTTCGCTTTTTTAAGGATAAGGTGTACTGAAATGAACACCATTAATATATATTTTTACAATGTTTCTCAAAGATGATTGGGTAAAAATATTCATATTGAGAGTTGCAAGTTGATATTTAAACGAGAAACATGCACCAAAATTTTACACAAATGAGAAAAGTAGATGTACAAAACGTCAATACCTGTTAGATTGCCAGTTAAAACTTGTTTAAGTTGTTTCTAATTGAAATTGTTTCTTTTTTTCTCTGCTTTCTCCCCAAAATCAGTTATTGATGCCTTTTTTTAACCCGTTTGTGATAGTGATTTGTAGTTTCATGATAGCGTTTGTATTTTTTCTCCAAATTCTAATGTGTATACTTTTTTGTCAGCATTTTTGTCAAGAATTGAGAGTTGAAAGAGACATGTAATATGCTAAAAGAATAGAATAAATATGAATAGTTACGTGTGGAACAATTATATTCTGAGAGAGAAGCAAGAATAATATGCTAAAAGAGAAGTCTTTTTCAACAGCAATAATTTCAAAAAAGTCGGTAATTTGCTTGTGTGCATCAAAAAAAACTTTTTGTGATTAATGTAAAGTATAATTTGAGCGCTACTCTTTCAGACTCTCAAATCCTTTTACTTAAAATTTACGAATGAATTGCTTTATTTTATTTTGAACAATATTATATACATTTTTTATTAATTTAAGCATTTTATATATAGAAAAATATATTCTATTATATATCAATATTTATATCATATAAACCGAAGAGCCATTTCATTATGACCACCCTGCTAATAATATGTAGGACCACCTTTAGCCCTCAAAACTGCTGGCACCCACCTTTGCATTGATTCCACAAGGTGCTGATAGGTAGTCTGAGGTATCTGGTACCAAGCGCTCACCAACTGGTCCTGCAATTCCCTCACATTGCGAGGGGGTAGCGTGGCAGCACGAATTTGGTTTTCCAAGTAGGACCACAAATGCTCTATTGGATTAAGGTCAGGTGAATTTGGGGGCCAAGACATGACTTGAAAGTCTCTGGAATGTTCCTCGACGATTCGACCCTTATGACATGGTGCATTATCCTGTTGGTAAACACCATCTCCCGCAGGAAAAACTGTTGCCATTAATGGGTGAGCCTGGTCTGCAACTATGTTCAAGTAGCTCGCAGACGTCAGGGATTGTTCTATGAGGATTATGGGTCCTAATGTGCCCCGTGAAAACATTGGTCCTGAGCGAGAAACCATGAAAACCTGGGCGAGTCCATTGTTATAGATGGAGGGTGGTCATAATGTAATGGCTCTTCGGTGTATAATATATTATACATCATCAATATTTAAAATCAAGACCATCTAACAACTCCTATGAAAATTCAAAATGTTATGAACTTTAAGAGTTTGTACGTTGCAGGTCTTTTGTACAGAGAAGTTCAATGATTTCAGTAAAATTTAGAGGCATCGACTTTTTCTGGATTAATTTTTAATATTTAGTTAGAGTTTTTAATCTCCGACTACCTTTGTTTCTGTCCATTACGATTTTAATTAAGCATAGAGAAATAAATTCATTGAAATAAAACAAAATTCAAGAATTAAATATTTCAAGCAAGCTTTATTTAAAAACGACTTTCATGAGGTTGAGTACACTTTACAACAAATTTCTTACTAAATTACAAATACAAAAACTTTTCTTCTTATTTTCAGTTTCATTTAACTCTTTTTAATCAAACATTTTCTAGTTTACATAAAGCATCGAATCCAAAATTTTTTACTCAGATTTTGAAATTTAAAAGCATTAGTCTGCTGTAATTCATTAAATATGCTTATTCATGGATGTGTTTTTAGGTAGTTTATTATTTACGATGAAAAGTATATAAGAAAAACTAAAATGATAAAGTTTAAATCCATTTATTGGTATTGTTTGTCTATCGAATTGAATTTTGAAATTATATAAATCATTTTGATATAAAATCGTTATACACTACGAAAAATATATGAAATGCTCATAAAAATATGTAACCTTATATAGTTTTCGGATTCCAACTTTTTTACTTACATCGATTTATTTTAAGAAGACCTTCAATATCCAAACTTTAAAACTTCTGACCTCTTCTATTGGAATTGATTTCCATAAATTTTATTGGAATTTCTGAAATACCAAACTTAGGTAACGTTTAAGACTTCTAAATTTATTAATTAATTTTTAAGAGAGTCTAAAAGATGGCATTATTTTTTGCAAAAGAATTTCAAAATTTGGATAAAAACGTAAAAAGCTTATTTGACTTTAATAAAAAAAATTGCACACAAATAAACAAATAACTTTTGAAAATAAAAGTTATTTTAAAAACTTTTTAATGGACTTATGGTTGTTAATTTACTCTTTAAATTCTTTCATAACAACTGTCTCCTCTTCGTAACAAACATTCTAAATTTTCCCGACTCTTCAGAAATTTTGAAACTCACACTAAAAAAAATATTGATATAAACTAACAGAATATGGTAAAAATTAAAGTGCTTCTAACTCTATGGGAATACCAAACAGCATGGTAATTTTTGCCAAAGTAATTTGGTAACGATTTCGGTGAAATTAATAATAAAATATTGTTTTATAATATGTTTTAAAATTTGCTAAATGTGGCAATTTTTTCACAATACTTTAGAGCAAGGAATAAAAACCTTTTATTTCGTTAAATTTATTTTTAATTCTTGTATTTTTTACTAAAAGTGTTGTAATAAGAACTTTAATAACAAAAACCGAAATTTCCGCTAGCCCTTACCATGGAAAAATTTATGATATAAATGGTTAAAATAGCGGATATTACCGTTTTATGAAGCAAAATTATTATTTCCAGAAATGTATTTACTGTACAGTGGTGTAATTGCACTAGAATTTTTTTCTCCATGAAGTAAAAATATTTTTGCTCTAGACTATAAGGAATTAAAAAAAACTATTCGTTCTAAAATAGTATGGAAGCATAAAACAGCTCCAGTTCACGAGAACTTTAAAAAAAAATTTTTTTAAACATTACAGTGAGTGTTCATTTTCAACCCCAATTATATTAGTTCCTTTGATGGAAATTTTCGTTATTGTTCATCTTATTAAGGAGGAAATGAACTACCATTACTATTAAGGTCTCTCAGACAAGCATCTATAACGAAACATTTTAACATGCTATGATGGTAAGCATGATTGTATAAAAATATCATTTTATAATAATTTTTATCATGATGCATAAAATAGATATAATTTTTTAACTTTTTTTATTTATATTTACTATGCATTTTCCTTTTTATATTGTAAAGTGTGTGTAATAAATCATAGTTTAAACTTTATTTAAATTAGAATAGTAGCATTTCTGTGATGGTATTAAAAGTTAAAACTTATCATACTACATATTTAGTTCTAATCAAACCTTCATCAATTATAAATTTTGCGTCCTAGTTTAAAAGTTCATATCTCTCGTGACTTAACTTACTTTTTAAACGATGAAAGATAGAATAAGTTAAGTTTTAATTAATTTCTAAATATAGACGTAATGATGTGTGCAGCCGATAGAACAGTCATTTTTTGGTTAAGCCTAAAACACGCAACGCGGTGAATCAGAAGAAAATTCTTGCGATTATTTATTATTTGAATATAACTGTAAAATACTTGACTGGGAGTGATAAATTAATTGAATATTTATTGCAATAAAATGTATATGATGCTCTATGCAAGAAACAACCTTCAAAGAAATAAACTTAAAAAATTAAAGTTCTGAGAAAATTAAATATCAAAAATTTTGTATTTCATGTAAATTTTCTCAAAACTTCATATCATATGTCAGAAACGTTTATGGTAAAAACCAAGTCGAAATAGAATTTTTCTATTTGTGCTTCTTAATTTGTTGTATAATAACAACAAAACTCTTATACTTTAAAATCAAGACTTTGAAGTCAATATGTTAAAGTCCCTTTGAAGTCGAAAGAAAAATCCCTGTTACTTAAATGTTTAGATTAACCAATATTTTTCATTATTTTCTCCTATGATTTCTAATTCAATGACACTAGTTACAAATTTAAAAATAACTGTTCTTTAAAGTTTTGTGCATGTATTGTTTATTAGTTTCTGATAAAACTCGCATTCTTTAATTTGCAACTAAATAAATCATCTAAAATATACTCTGAAGTTTAATAAATGGTAATTTATAAAAGCCTTTTGTGTGATAATTCGTTAAAATGTTTGGTTATATTTCTTTTCCTTGCAGGTCACATGCACCCCAAGTCATTACAAATAAAAATATTTTACAGCAAGATGTACTTAATTTTTGATATTTTTCGAAATTATAATGTCCTAACATGGAAGATATGCTATTTAGATTACTTACTTTTCATGGAGTTTCTAATATAATTTGGCCGTATCTTCCCCTGCGTTTGGAGCCATTAAATTACGGCTAATGAATAGATTTGTCTTTGACCCACTGGCTAAATTGGAAGAATGTTTCTCCCCTATACACTAATTCTCTATCTAATAACATGGAAAAACCAGTTTTGCTATGAGGAGAAGGTTAAAATAAGACTTTTTACATGCAGAACCGTTAGTGGGTTAATATACTTTCTTTCCCTTACTTTGTTTGTTCTCTTCCTGTTTTGCTTCAGACTAAGATTAAGTTCCATCGTTTAATTTTCTTACCTTGAGTACCTACTGTACATTTTGTTTATTCCTCATTGCTTTGACTTACACTGAAGGAATGTGAAGAGACAGTCTCAAACTGATTAACAAATTATACAGTTAGATTTTTTCTTGATAGTGAAACACTATGTATAAACATTATTTTTTCTTTTTAGAATTGGTTTCACAAATATAAATTATTGAAAATTTAAGATTAGGCGAAAAAGTTTGTAGAGAATGAAGAGATTTTACCAAAGTCGCGATAAATAATGCTGACTTGAAAATCAAGTTTAAGATATTCATAAAATATTAATTTCAAACAGTTTCACATTTGAGTTCCAATTCAGTTAATAAATTGTCATTATAAAAATACTTCTAAAATGCAGATTCTCACATGAACTTTTGAACTTTTTTTTCTCATAACAATAGAATTTTTTACGAAGTTTATTTTTATGTTTCAGCCTTACCTTTTAAATCGCAAATATTAACGTTTCCGATTAAAGATTAAAGTCTCAAATTAAATAAACCTTTTTTTAGCCATCAATATTCCTCGTCTGATGAATATTGGTGGCATATTCAAGGTAAAATTGTAGACATTGAACAATAATAAACTATTTATATATCTTTAAAATAACAATGTAGATATTGCATAATTGTAGCAAATTACATATATGGAAAAAAATAATTTTTTCATTGGCCATTTTTTATTGACAACTTTAGTTTTTTTTATTTCATATCACTTTTGTTTATTTTCATTCGCGTCTGGCAAGTCTTGAAAATGGGCGCCTATTTTTGAAACGCTTGAAACATGTCGACTGTAATTTCCTATTAGTGCATTTTTGAAGCGAATGAAGTACTTTAATCAGGTCATATCTTACCGCTTCAGTTTTCTGGGATTATTTATTTAATAGCGTAAATAGCTTTAAATAAATAAAAAATCAAATATTTAGTTAAAATAAAAGCTGTTTGGTCTATTATAAACTATCAAGCTAAATTATAAGAATAAGCTGATATTGCACCAATCCGATAATTGCATTTTTCAACTCACCTCTTTCCCGTTCTTGGGTATTGGAAAAATCGATTTAGTAAAAATGGGTACTAAGAAAAATATGCTGTGAAAAGATAATTCTCTGCTGTTACTATACAGACTAACATTTTAAACAAGAAACAGTTAACTAGATTTAACTAAAGTTAACTAGATTTTAGTTCCGCAGTGGACTGATCGTAAAGACACCATTCCCAGTAGAACCCCGAAGTCAAACATCACTGACTGCGGTCAGTAAACGGATAAATGACTTCGTTAATCAGCCTGCGTAGGGATCGAGGATGCGCGGTATCGGTTTTCGTTAAACTGTTCTACCGTAAAGTGCTCTACTTCGCGCAGGTCGTCGGGCTAACAAAGCGGGGGAGCCATCCCCTCTGAAAAAGATTGAACTTGCGATGGTATGTCTTCGGATCATTGTCAGAGATGTTTCCTAAACCGTCACCAATAGCCCATTGGGCAGATCTAGTGCGACGTAAATAAAGTACCTACCAACCAATTTGATTTTAAATAATAATAGCTATTTTCTTCGTATTACTTAATCTAATTTAAGAATTTTAAAAAACAATAAATTTGTAAGTTTAAATTTTAGTATTTTAATGGAAACAATTAAATTAAACAAAGTCCGTTTTTTCAATAGTTCTCCCAAACTATGTCCTAAGATAGTCTTTAAAAAATTCATAAATCAATCAACCTTCAAATACTTACAATCTGGAAAACTGTTTTCCAAGTTGTCGACAAAAAGATAAGTAAAGAAGGATTGTGTTTGCTAGCATTTCATTTGCATGCATACTGTTAAAAATTCCTGATCAATTTACGGTAAAAAGTATCAGCACTCAGGGTGCCTGTACTTTTTACCGTAAAATCCATTTTTATCGGAGCATGTTAAATAACAAAAAACTGATTTATCGAATTTTTACTTTTATATTTACTGTAAAACTGATGAATCACTACAATTAAATAAATATTACTGTTAAAATTACTGTATAATATTTTACGGTAAAAATGAATTTCACTGTAAAATGGATTTTACAAATGATACAAAAAAACTGTCTGTACTTAATACCCTAACTTTATCTGGAAATCTTTACAATGAAGGGAAAAAATATTTACTCCTTTTTTGCTGATCAATTCTTGTTCAAATATGAGCTAAGAAACTCAATGATTGTGTCATAATTTAACCTATAAAATCGAAATTAATTTCAAAATTCAAAAACTTACTCTTTCAACTATTTTTGCAGCCATATTTATACGAAAAGAGAATTCATTAAGAAATTAAATAAGCATGAATGATAGAATTTCTGAAGATAAGAAACATGCTAAAAATTAATAGATATTTATTATATTTTTTAAAATGGGTGAAACTACAATAATTGTTCTAGACTGACTCCTTTACAGCAATATAAAACAATTTTGATCACATTCACTCAATAACGATCTTAATTTAATACTTCCAAACATACTATAAAAAAATATTTATTGATTTAGTGTATGGCATTCTAAAAAAATTTTCGAAGAAAAAAAATTATAAAATTCCGTTTGTAATCCAAAAAATAGTAAATATGTTTGCGAAAAACAATTCTATATCAGCATCTGTGTTAGAATTTAAAACATGAAAACATCCCTCCTGCAGTGAAAAATTTGAAACCAGCTCATTCGCTGTCAACATTAAGAAAGTTGAAGAGATTTCCAATTATAATTTGAGAAACCGAGAAGAAAAGGAGATAGAAAAAAAAATCTCCGACCACGTGTTTGGTTTTTCTCCGCATTACAGCTGATGGAATTGCCTCATCTATTGATCATCCCGGCGTCGGTCGAGACGAAGGGGGTATAGGTCTTCTTCCTAAAAATATATATATATTTCCTCCATTGTTTTTATTGCCGCCACTGCCGCTTGTCCGCCACTGCCGCCTGCGTGCAGCAGTGCCCGTCACATGATCCAGTGACGTCACTGCGGTGCCGAAGCATCTGGCCGTTGCAGCAACGGTGTTCCGACACTGTAGCATTCGCCAGTGCTATGTTCTGAGCTCCGTACCGCCCCGGTGGTACTTCTCCTAGCGATAAACTTTCTTCTCCGGCCGCCCTAAGCATGGCGACCGGTGCCCCTCCGGGCTGTTACCTCCTTCTTGTTCTGGCGCAGCCTTGCGCCGAAGAGCATAAGGAGCATATTTTAAGAAAAGTGGAAGAAGGTGAGTTTTTTGTTAACTTTTGCGCCCTTCATAGTTTTGCCCTTGTCCGGCAACCCCCGCCCTATTGTGAGCCATATGTAAAATTTAATGACACCGTCTGACTGCGGAATTATTTGCGGGCCATTTTACGCAAACGCCCGGCGGTCAACCTTAAGTCTCAATTTCATAAAATTAAACTTTAATGCTTGTTTATTAATTTTTATTCAATTCCTTCGAATAAATTATTTCTATTGCATTTTGTGTGCGACAGTTTATTTATGTACTGCTTTTCATTAAAAAAAATTATCAGTAATATGTAAGTTTATATGTAAGTTTTTAAAATATAAATTATTGAAAAATAATTAAAATTAGTTTTTTGATTCTAAAAAAAAATCAATCAAAATTAGTTTAGTGAAAAATAATAAATTTTTTTGAAAGTTTTAAATGTATAACTAGGCTCAGTATCAATTTTCATGCTATCAAAATCTAAGTCAAAAATAACAACTGTGATAATTTTTCTTCCTTTTGTAAAAATATTAAATGCAAAAAACATCCATTCATCGTTCATCCATAAGTGTATTAGTTCATATCTCTTTCTTTCTTGTTATTATTATCAAAGAATCTCCCAATAGTATTTAAATCATGAATACTATTGAGTTTTGAGATATAAATGATATTTTATAAATACTAACGAGTTTGTGTTTTTGCATTTCATTGAGTTTGTTTAGTTTTTCATTATTAAGAACAGCGAAGTTTTTTTTTCGCTCAGGAAATAGTTTTAAAAGAAATAAATTTCATCAAAAAGAAGTAAAACAAACAAGCGGTAAAATACGAAAGATAATTTCCAAAAAAAAAAAAAATAGCAATGAACACTTATAAGTGCATTAGTTATTCTTTTATTTTATTAACATTTTCTTATATTGCACTTTATTTTAAACTCGATAATTAGTTATGAGTTGAACGACGAAAAAACTTCCACAAAAAATGAGTGAATTCTCAAAATTTTAATGCATTTTTGCGCAGACAACAAAACTAAAGCATCTTTATAGTGACAAAGTGTACAATTTATGACACTACAGCTTTATTGACAGATAAATATTTTAACTGTGTGTAAATGAATCATCAACAAATTTCCACCATTTATATTTCACTTTCTGCAGCAATTTAAATTTTAAGTTTAAATAAATTAATTCAAGCATACTTCCAACTACTCTGTACCCATACCCATTAAACATCTATACTACCCCATATCCATACTCCCAAGTACTAAATATTCATTAAATTCCATTAAAGTGGGTATTTAGTACTTACACTAAAGCGTGTATCAAGTATTTCTACTCTAAACTATTGTATATATAATCTGTATAAATACCAATAATAATTTTTCAATAATTTAAATCATACACAAAAGTACTACAGTACTGCAATGCATCATGATAATAAGAAAATCACGCAATATTTATCTTTGTATCGGAGCTTTGTAAAAAGCAATATTATTTTGATGTCAATTACATATTTGTGATGAAAAGTATATTTTGAAAAACAACCTCCATTTATTTTAATAATAGTTTTTATTTTTTCCAAGTGCCTATGAATGCTCCATTCGTTCTTTTTTTTCGAGCAGAAATTTTTTTTTTATCTAGCGGACTACTACTTCATTTTCGATGGAGGTTTAGAGTGGGTTTTTTAATTGTCTCATTCCAAAACAACTATGATATCGAAACTTATTTTATCTCAAATTTTATCTTTAAAATGTTAAAGCTATTCAGAACAAATTAAATACTGTGAATGAATTTAGCGTGAAAATCGAAATATCGGTAAATCGAATCAGTTGCAACTCATTTTGAAACTATGTTGATGACAACGGTGATATTTAACTGCCAACCGTCACGAAACTTGATCATTGGAAAGGGGAAAATGATGTCTTTGCCAGCGATAATGAAAGGAAATAAAAATTCTGAGCACCAAGATTTATTTCTTATCGTCTGTTACCTTGACAACAACTCGATACTCAATACTCTCGAATTCAAGTGCATCTTCTTGAATATCTTAAATGCTTCAAATTAAAAAGGATATTTAACTTAAAAACCTTTTCCCAATAAATTTGAAATAAGGTTATTTTACTTAATAGAATTTCTTCATTGACTTTTGAGAAAATTTTTCAAATGTAAAAAAGCATGAAAATTTTTATTGATTTTTAAAATAAATTTCGAAAATGCTTTTGAATCAAGAAGTTAATCTGCGTTTTTAAAATTATGCTTTATTGAAATTACGATTAAGGTGACAAAAACTATTATTATCAAAAATATAGATTTGTACCATTGCAATGTATGAAACCAATGGATAAAATATGACACAAAGAAAATCTTAAAGAATGCTCAAACTAAGTAAAATTATTTTTTTTTAATAGTTACGCTTTTAGTTTTTTTTTCTAAATAAAGTATAACGGCCTCATTAAAGATACAAAGATGTAAACATTGATTTTAAATACCATAACGTATTTTAAAGGTCTCATATTACCTTCCATTTCTAAATCAATACTCATTACGAAATAACTTTTTTTCCACTTTAAATGATTTGAGTTTTTTATTCAAGAGGTTTAGGTATTTTTAACTCATATCAGATGGTTAAAAGTGATTTAAAAAAAGCAACTGAGTTTTAAATCTTTTTTAATTTTTTATTATTTTTTTCGTAATACTTTCTAGACTTTTCTAAAGAAGGATGATCTAAAAATGAAAAATATATTAATCCAGCAATACGATATAATTTAAGATCCATAAATTTGTTTTGAAATAAATAATAATTTACTTTTTATGAAAGCAAAATATAATGAAAGTCATAGGAACAGATATTGTTTCAGTATTGCCACAAGTACAATTAACAAAAGTGAGGTACAAAATATTTTAGCCCTGATGTTCTGTCTGCTTGAGCAGTGGTTCCAAAATGGGGTCCCGCGGAACCCTGCGGTTCCCTGAGTTAGTAGTTTTTATAACTAGTGATGAGTTCAGAAACCTCAGATTAAAATTATAATAAACCTATAATTCGTTATTTATTTAATATTTCTGTTGCCTTTAAGAAAAAACTTCAAGTAAGATGCCAATAAAATAGAAATGGCATTTTTGAAAAAAAATATTTCGAATAATATATTGAACAAATTAGATTATATTGAATAAAAGCTTCTCAAATCGATATAAAATAATTAAATTTTTAATAACGAAACATACTTCCTTATTAACCATTTTTAACATTTATAGCAGTTTTTTGTTAAGATTTCATTTCAAGGGAAACCACAATTTGACTTATTTTATTCATTTCCGGCTTCTGTATGTGCACCGAAAACAAATTCATAACTATACTATATGTAGCATAAGGACTGTGTTTATTCGCTAGTTCATATAAATTCCACTACACAAGAAGGATAACCAGAATCTTATAACAGCATTATTTTATTTTCAGCTATCTCTTCACTTGTTACACAAAAACTCTCACTTAGGTACACTGCCTGCTCATTACACGAATTATTTTCTCTCTAGGGGGAGCTACAATCTCTTTAACACTGAACAGACTGCAAATTTAACAGTCGGACATAAAACTTCATTTAATATTACTTCATTTAATAATAAAACAATGAATAATCCTCATTCCCCTAAATATATATTTAAAAAATAGTCCTTATTTAAGTTATAAAGTTCACAATTACTTTAATAAACTTTATTTATAAAATCGGATTTTGGCAAAAGAAGGTTTATTATTTAGGATACCGTAGCCGTAAAAAATCGGGAAGTGCTGTACTATGGTGCCGAAACTATTGTTAATCATAACCAAGTGTTATTTTTTGTGCTTTAATGCCCTGTCTTAAAATTATTACGAAAAAATTATTTTCGAAAAACTTAAGTAGTGGCCGAACTTTTAAACAAATTAATTTTTGATAATATCGATGTAAAATAAGTAATGGAAAAGTGCTTTTTGACGTAAGTGTATCAGTGTTTCTCATTAAAGTATAATATTATTAACAAGATAACAGATTACATTGCGGATAACAAACATAAGAATGTTTTTAAATTTTTCTACATATTAAGTGACTTTTAATTTTCTGCGTTCATTGCTAATACTAGCACATTTATTTTGATAAAATATGAATATTTTTATTTTACGTCTGAAAGTAATCTAGCAATAATTTTATTTAAACTAAAATAATTTAGCAAAATACATGGACTGATCACACATCAATCAATAAATAATGTACGCCTTAATATGAAAAGCGTACAATTTTCTTAAAGGACGAATTTTTAAAAGATTTTAACTATAACTTATAAAACTATGACATTTAATGCACATAAAGACAAATACAAACAAAATAAGCAGAATATCTAGGATGATCAAATATTATTCAATAGAAAATATACATCTAAGTATAAAAAGGGTACAATTTTTATAAAGGACGAACTTTTTAAAGATTTTAACTGTGACTTGTAAATCTACGGAATTAAATGAAAATAAAGTCAAATACAAGCAAAATAAGCAGAATATATAGTCAGCTCAAATATTATTCAATAGAAAATGTACACCTAAGTATAAAAAGCGTACTATTTTCCTAAAAGACGAACTTTTTAAAATTTTTAACTGTAACTTATAAAACTATGACATTAAATGCACATTAAGGAAATCTAATATTATATATCCCGTGGTTACCTCATCAGCGAAGATAACTTGAATACTTAGCGGTGAACCAATGTAAGATAAATGAAGGCATAGGGCTATCTGATTAATATCGTCTTAGTGATCGTGACAGAGAGATTAAAGACAATGATAATGCTGAAATGAGGTGAACCGGGTTCGAATCCCAGCAAAGACTAATCGATACGAATCTGTATACGGCTTGCATCGACCACAGTGCTGACGTGAAATTATCCTCAGTGGTAGACGGATCATGGTTTAGAGTCCCTTTGTAGTCAGGCTAACCGCGGTAGGTTATGGGGGTTAGTTCCATCAGAAAGTCCTCCACGAAGGCAAATTTTTACTAATTCTTGATCCAGGAGTTCCCTTGTCTTTTGGATTGGGTTAAAAATTACAAGTCTGCAGAGTTGGACAGAAGTAGTCGTAGACCCAAAAATTGGTTCGGCTGTTTAACTACGATTATAAAATAAAATGAAATAAAAATGATAATGATGAAAACATTTGTGAAAGCGTGTCTACTTGAAAAAAATAGGAGAGATGGATTTGAAAAAATATTATATAAAAGAGTGATTCTATATAATATTTGTTGAGTAAGTTATATGTCTAGAATTAAATGAGATAATGATTGGAACTTTGGTGCTGCAATAATTGTTAAAAATAAAAGTTGACTCTTTGTTAATGTAAAAACGATTGGCAAACTTTCGTTTTATATTTTAAATTACATACTTTTTATGATTGTATTCACACAAATACATTTGTTTTTCTTAAAAATCTATTATTGGAATAATTTAACATTGGAGTTTTATGAATTTATTTTTCTTGTTTAATTATCATGTTTATCAATGCTTTCAGATAAACTGAGAAAATATTCTCATAATTGTCAAAATTTCACAACAGGATGCGTAGTTTTTGAAAAACAAATAGTTACTCAGTTTAATGAAATATATTGTAAGAAATAATTTTTGATAAAGAGACCTTTCTTTCAAAAATATAAATTTTAAATTTGATAGGATTTTTCTATTGTGCGTTAATATATTAAATACATTTAGTATAAAATAAGTTAAAAATCAAATAACAAGTTAATAGTTAGCTCGTCTCAAACAAGATGGTTAATTGCATGTAAATATATTCAAGATTTTTACATAGCAATTTTTTTATTCTAATTGAAATGTAATGCAAATTATGATATTAAAAAGTATTTAAACAAATTCTGTTAAATTCTATTACATTCAATTACTATTAATTGCGATTGTTGATTCTTTAGTATTTGTGTGAAACTCCGTATTTTATTGTTATTATACACATTATTTTAATCCATTAAATCTTATTTTCGTTCAGATTTTCTCATAAATTCTGAGTATCTCTCGCACTCAATTGTTATGACACCAATTATTTGGAGATTATTCTGATAGGATTTTGAATAATAAAACTCTAAACGCTGTTAAATAATTTTAACCAGGATATCCATAACCCTACGTTTTCATTTGAATGTAATAATCATTTTATTCCTTTCCTGAAAGCGCAGTTTTCAAAATATTAACAGAGTTTTATTTACGAAAAAAACATTTTTTTACAAAATTATATATCGTTAAATTTATTCATTTCATTTTCGTATTGTGTTTCAAAAATAAATATCCTTCTCATATTGATAAAATGAAGGAGCAAGAAAACAGAACAAGTTTTTTTGTACCTTTAGCTATGCTATAACATTATCTTCCAGAGTAAATGTTGAAGCTTTATAAATTATTTGTTAAAATATTAAAAGAGCAACAAGCTGCTTTAACTCAATTACTGATATTTCAAGTAATGAAAGATTTGGCTACTCAGCCGCGCAAAATAAATTGAAGAGATATTGATTTCATCATCATTAAAGAGAAGAAGGTCACCCTCAATGTCTGCCTTATTTTCTTCCCTGTATTCATAATGTACAGTGCGTCAAAAAAGGGAAAAAAACAGGACCACTCTATGACTTTTGATCTAATTATCGGATCTTCACGTTCTAAGACTCAAACTTATGGGTTTGAGGGAGTCACCTCAAATATGCTAATAGGGCAGACGATGTTTTAAGTTACGAAGTCAGACAAAAAAAACGTACTTTCTCGGAATTAACATATCTTTCTTTCCACGGATTCGAATTTTTAACCTCCAAAATACAGAGGGTAGCCGCAATCTGAGAAATATGATCCCCATAATTTGGTCAGGAAAGCGATCCAAAGTATGGAACCTATATTATTAATTTTACTTTTTGCGTATTTCGCCATATCTCAAGAACTTTTTAAGCAAATTGAAACATTTTAGCACAAAATTATTAAATTCTAAGGATTTCAAACTATTAGCCTGTAAATTAGCCAAACATCGAAAGTATACTTTTAATTATTACAACTCTAAGAAGTTTCTTACTAATGCATCTTCAAATCGTAAATTGATTTTTGTTCCAGATTGTTTTAACATTTGTAAATAAAACTTTAAAGCACATAAGCAAACTAATTTATAAATGTCAGTTAAATATAAATAGTGTTTCCAAAATTATATTTCACAACTGCATTTATATTAATTTAGATCAAAATAATTTTATTAAAGTATATTTTACAGAATTGATTCAGTTACTGTTAAATGAATACAAATTTATTTTATCTTTATGAAAAACTGTTGAAATAGAACTTAAAAGAAATCAGCACTGCAATTAGCACAATTCTTTTTAACTCTTTTAATTATGTGAGTCATAGTAAACGAGGAAAATACAGACAACAACAGAGAAAGCCGTAAATGTGAATATACAATGCAATATGAAAATTGATTTAACGGAACGTGATTCAAAATGGAGTTTTAGTTTTCGAACAATACATTGAAGGTATATCTACATAACCTTGAGTTTCTTTCCTATTGTTATTCTAAGAAATACGTTCGAATGAAAAATTGAGATTTATTTGTGATGTTTGGACTACAAAATTTTATTACAGATAAATTGTAAAGAATGCAATTAGAGAAATATTCGAATCAATAATATATATTTTCTGCTTAATTTTGTTCACTAAATATATAAATATATTGCGCAAGATAAACTATAGAAAATGCTCTTTTGTATTTTAAACTAAATGTCGTTTCCAAATATCATTCTAAATGTCCTTATAATTTTAACAAGTAAGAATTTTTTTAGGAGCTTTAATTGTTATTTTGTTTCTAGTTTTCAAATTCAACAACACTTAAATTTATTATTTTAAAGGTATTTGTTTTGATTTTAGGAGATTTTTCTGTGTAATCAAAAATAAGAATACTTTTAATAACATTTATTGCCATTTTATTATTATTTAACATTTATTATTAACTTTCTAAAATTTTAAATTTTTTGTATTTCTGTATTATTTTGATCTGACTTAAAGATTACTGAACATCTAAAAATGAAATAAATACACTCCAAAATCTTTTTTTATTACAAAAATTAATTTTTAAATTAAATAAAATGTTATAAAATGTAAATATAAAGTATTAAATTAAAAGGTGAATGTGTAAGTACGAGTAGGTGTGCAAAATACATTGTATGCTAAGTATTTGCACATAAAGTGGTAAATGTATTATAATTTTTACAATATGGATTCTAAAGAAAAAATAAAATCGAAATACGGAGTTTTATGGTTTATTTTTTTAGACACGCGTTGCATTAATGGCCACGTTTTCATAACATTAAAGGTCCAAAAAATTTATGCTTACATATTTAGCATTAAATATTCAAATTTAATGTTACTATGTTGAAACAACTAAGCTTATTAAATTGTTTTACTTATATTACAGTGCTCAGTAACATGTTATTCTCATACTTTAAACACTGTTAGTACGTTTAGTAATTATTATATTTTTATATTATTATATTATGTTATCACTATATTGTGTTATCATTATATTATGTAACCATTATATAATGTTATCATTATATTATGTTATCATTATATTTTCCACCAGAGCTTTTTTTCATAGTTTACGCATTTTAAGCTGAAAAGTTTAAAATTCCATTTTAAACTGTTTTTTTATTGTTATAAAAACTACAATTTTTCTTTTTGCCTTCAAAATTAATTAAAAACACAAATGGTTTTACTCATTTGTATGCAATGCATTTCCTAATCTCGCTTATAACAATGTATCTAATTAACTTTAGACAGTAATGGTTTTTTCAAGGACATGAGTCAAAATTAGTTTTATTGCACTTAGTTTATGTGTAATTGTAAACCAAAAATAAAAAAAACTTGTCATTAAATGAAATACACATAATTAAAGTCTCTATCTTCTTGAAAACTGGGAAAATAACACAAAACGGAAACTTTACTGTTATTTTTTGAAACTAATACGGTAATGAAAATGATGAAATTAATTGACCAGAAGATTTGAGAAAGTAAATCCTTTTAATGGTATTATTAAATCCTCTTCGTCGTCCTAAATTTTTATTATCTTTAACTAGAGTTCATAAATAATCATATTAGTAGTTCAATTAAGCAAAATAAATAAATGATACATTTTAAACGTTTATCCGAACATTTTTCGAAATTACAGTAAACATGAAATTTTATTGCGTATTCAGCTTTTAAAATTTATTATAAACATTAAACAATTCATAAAATCATCAATTTCGAAACAATAAATAACAGATGCCTATACAAATTACTTCATTTCCACAGCATAGAAAATAAGTTAATCGAAGCAAAACAATTGAAATTCTCTTTACTAATAAACATTATTAGATAAACCAACGGTTTCTTATAATAGATGGGAAAATTATCTAATTGCAAGTTATTTATTTAAAACTGAACCGTTATAAAAACATCTATTAATTTTCCTGGTCTAAATGAAATATAATTATTCTATTATTGTGCACTCGAACTCAACTAACAGACAACCAGACTCAATTAAATTCTTTTGCTTTAACACTCATATAATTACTTGAGTAATTTATTATTTAATTTCTGTAATAAAAATTATTTAATTACTGTCATTTAGTGTAATTAGAGTTATGTTTGGCATTTATTGTTATTTTAAAAAGTTCTTTTTATCATTTCAACTGCCTGCGAATTGATTTAGTTAATGGATTCTGATAGTGATTCAAGTCTTCTATGAAAGGGACGAATGTCAAAAGCGCAAAATTACGATACATTATTTTAACCAAGTGCCCTTAAAAGTTCTGATATTTAACTAATTTATTTATTTTAAAAAAAGCATTCCTACAGCAGTGTGCTGGGGCCAGGAATACATGGATTTGAAGGCCTCATAACTTCGTGACCAATGGCATGATAATGAATATGTGGTTTGAATTGCGCATAGGCTGCCTTTACTTTCCAGCCAAGCTGGAACTTATCTATCAGAAACTGATTTTGTTTAAAATATTATTTTATTTTTAGCATTGATCACACTTTAAATTTCATATTTATAATGTTTCATTTCTTTAATACACTTTAGTTGACAAAAATTTGCGGAAAAATTGAAAATTGCTTGAAAATTTACTCGGCTGAAATTTCTTCCTTTTCCCGTTTTGATTTATAAACCAACAAAACTTTCAGGATTCACAATTGATCTCTGGTAAAATATTTCTAACTCTCTTAATTTATTTGTATTGTAAGTAGATAATCTTTCTACATGCTGTGTTATCAGAAACAGTCTAATCTCATAAAAAATATTATAAATCAGTTATACAGTTTCATAAAGTAAATTAAGATTTTGTTGAGCATTTTTTAGCTTGCGCGTCAAACCTAGTTTTGTACCATGGTCCTAATGTATGATGATGTGATTTGTAACATGGTCCTAATGAATGTGGAATCGAATGTCCTAATGTCGGTCACTGAGCAGTATCATAGGCGCATGGATCTGGAAAAAATGTCCTTTTCCTTCAGATCAATGTCAAAAGTGTGGAAATGGTCTCACGAATAAGTGGTAATGCCGTCTATTCATGGGATTCTGAGCTAAACTGCACTTTCACCTTAGCGGTGCTCTCTTGCAAACGAAGGGTGCTCCTTCCTAACTTAATTCACAAGTCTCATGGCTGTCAAGCTCGACTTGTCCCCGTGTCATAAGAAACAAAATAAATTTTGATTTAAACCTTTACTCGGATTAGCGTAGATTTATCAGTTATGACTTCAATTTACCAAAGTATACTAACAAAGCAAATATATCAATCAGAGAATAGCAATTTATTTAATAATAAATAAATAATAATATAATTATATAATAAATAAAACAAATTAATTTAATTTAATAAAAATCAATGAAATCGAGAATAAAATTCCTTACTACATTAAGATTTGATTATATAATACGACAATATTTTTGAATACATAAATTAATTCCTTTTAAAATTTTTACGAGTTTTGAGTATGTAGTAATTGAATAAGCATCTACAACTTTATGTTGATACAGAAAGTAAAAATTTTATAAAAATAAATTTTCGAACACAATATTTTTGAAAAGGAATCATATTTATTTCTTAATCACAAAATGCAGCATAAAGCATAAAATTAAAAACTTAATTGATGTGGTTTAGCTGTAAGTATTTTATTAGCAGTAATTAATGATTTTTTTGGAAAGAAAATTTAAATTATAGCTTTCAAAAAGGAAAAAAAGAGAATGATATTTTTATCGAAATAATTTTTAAAACTAAATGTAACTAATGAATGACATCGTGACTCATACAATTACATGGAGATATATTCTTAATTAATACAAATTATGCCAACATCGGTCTCAAAGGTGTCGAAGTATGTTCCCATTACATATGTCTTGTGACGATAGCACGCAGCAAGTGACAGACGTTTATAGGAATACGTCATAAACGTAGTATTGTTATTCAACGCCATTTTCTGACTCACCGAGTATCTAAATCATTTTAATATCGTCGTCTGTCATAACCTCGTTTTTATATACTGCCGCGCTTTTGTCAAGATATCTTTCTTTATTTGTGTCTGGAACAACTTAGACGGTTCTAGGAATACTAGATATGTGCTACGCTTCTTTCTTCATTGTATTTTATTTTCTGTTTGAATAGTCTGCTTGTTTCATTTACCCAAAAGAAAGTTAGGTTGTTATGTTTATATTTTATAGAAGTATATCAGTGATTAAAAGAATGTGTTGATTAAGTATCATTTACTTTTCAAAAATTGATTTTTCCTTATATTTAAATTTTTTTTAATTCTAAAATACTTATTCCATTATTTAAAATAATGTCATTAAAACTTTTTTATTTTTTTGGAAGCACAGAAAGAATTAAAGAAACAAATAATGATGTTACTATATTAAATTTCGAAAACATTAAGAATCAAAACTAGAAAAAAGTATTTTTAGAATTAAAAATTACACTGTGGAACAATTTTTTTTCTCAGTTGCATGAGACTTTTTAACACATCTTGGGTATTTTCACGCTGTTGATTTCAAATCTGCAATCGGCTTCCCTCTCCAAACAGTTTTTCAATGACATTTTTAGTTTATTTGTTGTCGAAATGTACAGGTTCAAAAAAGCTATATATAACAGGAGGTCTTATAAATGTTGCGAAACACTTCTGCGTGAGTTAGGACGCATAATTAGGATAAAAAACTGAATAGAAACCCATGCTTGGAAGTATCATCATTCGCTCATAGGGGTACTTCCCAATTATAAACTGTTTCTTCGTGTGCTTCTATACTAGTCACTCTAGAGAAGTTGTGCAATTTTAATCCTGATAATGTGTACTAACTCCTCTAGAAGTTTGTCGCAACATTTATGCGACTCTCTGTTATATATATCGTCTTTAAACTTGTACATTTCGACAAAAAATTGACTGAAAATGTCACTTTTTACAAAAAATTGTGTCCTTAGAACTAATTTTAGACATAAAATTCTACACCCGAGTTAGGCAAGATTGAGTATTTGCTTACATGTAACAAAAAATTTGCTCTCCAATGTTATTCTCATTAGAATTAGTTTTATTTTTACAGTTTAATTTAGATGAGCTAACATTTCATTCTTACATTGTGTTCAAACTAAGCACCTATAAAAATAACGCTTTCCAGAAAATTACTAAGTTAGTTCTTCTAAAATGTATTTGAAAGACCAACTTCAAAAATGTCTCCAAGGTTTAATAGGAATAAACTAAATAAGAATAATTTTAATTAAAGTATTATGTGTACAAAAAATTTTACGAATCTGTTACATTAAAAAAAATATTCAATGCTACATAGTTCTTATTTTTAGAACAAAATCTTTTTATAAACAATATACCTTTTAACAAACTGTTGTTATAAATGCAAAAGCAATCTTATCAATTAAAATTTATTTATAAAAATTATGAAAAAAGGCGCCATAAAAATTTTATAAAGGCTGCTGAAATCAATGTCGTTCGAATAAAAAAATCATATTATTGATTAAGTATATTATAACAAAAATATATTTAAAAAATAACAGATTTCTAAAACTTTTCCTACAGAAATTTACTGTAAAATTCTATATTTTGAGGCAAAAAATATGAGTTAACACTATAAAAAAAAACATTTCTATATTTTTTATCCGTAATTTTTTACATTTACAATGTAC
This sequence comes from Parasteatoda tepidariorum, assembly GCF_043381705.1. NCBI lineage: Eukaryota > Metazoa > Arthropoda > Arachnida > Araneae > Theridiidae > Parasteatoda > Parasteatoda tepidariorum. Next base: position 42,907,387 of record NC_092210.1, on the reverse strand, counting down.
TTGTGATATTAATATTTTATAATCATTTTTAGTGAACAAAGCCATACCGTACAACATATTCACATTTTTAGCCCTTCTTTAAATTTATCGGTAGTAACATTATTAACCCTTTAAGGTTGCATATCTGCTCACAACCACTCAGTAAATTGGCATTTGATCCATAACTTTAATTAGTCGCTGTCCCTCCAAGTAACTTATGCTTTATTGCATCAATTATTAAATACCTCTTGTTAGCCGTTCTTTTAATTATCCCACTAAATTGCCACTTACAAAATAACTTAATATTCTTATTTCTCTTTACAAATCACTCTTTTTAGCACTGCAGTAAACTATTCAACTGTATTGGCACTTAGTGTGTAAGTTTTTTTTATTTCTGTTGAATTTTTTCACTATTTTTTATAATAAATAATATTTTAAATAATTGTGCTAAATAAGTTTCTTTAATACCACAATACTTTCTGTGATGCTGTCAGCTCTGCTTAAACGTATACCTGCATTTCTACTGTTTTCACATGTGGATAAATTTTAAAGGCAGGCAATTTGGACAACGAATGTGACTACACTTTCAAAATAAAACTCACTTTTGACGATTCTGCAATCCTCGAACTGTATTTCGCTAATTTTTATAATCATTTCGTCACGAAATCGCGCAATGACGCACAATTATCAAATATAGGACGAAATTGTTTCCTCAACTCGGAATCTCATCATTGGGCATTGTGGGAAATTGTTAACTAGAATGAAGACTAGACGATTGAAACTAGAGTGAGGAAATATTTCGTTGTATTTGACGGAATTCGTTTCCCCGTAGAAGAGACGATAGTTATTTCGTCACTTTGACGAAATGTACGCTAAGAGCATATGCCAGGAAACGATTTCGTCAAAAACTAAAGACTTTTCGTGAAATTTGTGGATCCAGTTCTTACAGTGTAGTAATATTATAAGAACTTCGTAGTCATAACTTTAAAACATCAATAGTTATTTTATAAACATTACACTTAATAGCACTAAAATAACTGAATAAAACTGTCAATAATTTTCTCTGTTTTTTTTTAATTTGTTGTTCACATAAATGATGGAAAGAAAACAATATATTTGTATCTATAAACACTATTTTGTATCTATTTTGTAACTATTTTGTATATATTTGTATCTATAACCACTAAATATCAACAAAATTTATATTAATAATCAAATCTACTCGAAATAAATTGCGACAACCAGCGTGTTTTTTTTTCCGGAACAGTGTATGTCGCTGAACTGGTGTAGTACCTGATAGTTTTGATTGATGATCACCAATTTCTCATAAATATGTATGCACCTATATAAAGCTCTGTAACATCTTTTCTTTCTATTTTATTAAAACAATATATTTGTTGAAATCGTACAAAAAATGAGAAATATAGATTAAATATTTCTAGTAAGTGTTGATAGGAATTCGACTTAAGCTATGATTCATATAAATTTCATTAATTTACATTTTTATTATCAGAATAATTATCAAGTTGATGCTGATATAGTTTTTTTGCGCAGACTTGACAAGATTCGTGTTATTCAAATCAATCAATTACCATGCTTCTGATATTAGCCTAATTTAAATATTCGATTTTGACAAGAACTATACAACAACTTTCTCTGTATTGCGTGACTTGCTAACATTTAGTACATTTGTAATTGCTATAATTTTAATATATTTAAATACATTTTAAATATCTACGACTGTTTTCTTTATTTTAACCTGAAACGTCACTCAATGAATAATTAATAAGCAGCTTTCATCGGGAAGAGAGCTACATTTCAAATTTGTTTTAAAGCATTATTTGTACAGTGTGCAAAAAAAACTTCTAAATAACTTTTAATCTAATGATCGGATATTTAATAAAAAATCAATTAAGTAGTGTAGACAATATTTTCAGTTATTAAATGATAACGCAAAAAACGTACTCTCTCGGAATATACGTGCCTTATTCTTCGATGGATTTCGATTCTTGATCCCAATATAATCCGCAATCTATAAAAGTAATCTATAATAAAGTAATCTACAAGTATCTATAATACTCCTCATAATTTAGGAAACACGGCGCTCTAACTTTACTTTTTTCCTATTTTCAAATTTTTATTTCTTAATAACTGTAAAACCGTTTAAGATTACATAAAATAATATTTTTTTTACATGAAACTATGTTTAAACATGTTTTATAATTTAGTGCAAAACCTTTTTCATTTAAGTCAGGGAGCTGACCTCACATCAGAAAGGTCCTAGGTTTAAATCCCGGACAAGGCATGGATGTTCTTTTATTCTCTGTATTATTTCTCCTTACTGTGAGAGCAACGTTAGCCAACCTAATATAATGCCCCTGAAAGAGTGGCCAACAAATCTGTCCAACTGATACCTGAATGAAGAGTGTCAATCGGATGGACATTGAAAAAAATTTTTTTTTTATTCTCTTCATTAGTTGCGAAGACATAGCGAAATACGCATAAAATGAAATCAACATTAGTGTACAAGCTTTTGACCACTCTTTTGCTTAAACCATATTTTCCAGATTAAGGCTACCTTTCTTATATTGAAATTTTTCCAAATATGTCGATAAGGTTGGGATAGCCTGGTTGGTAGGGCACTGGGACCATGTACAAGAGGTCGTGGGTTCGATTCAGCAGGCCGAAGACTCCCCGTGTAGTAAATGGTGATTGATGCACGTTAAATCTGTCGAGTCACGAAGTCTTTCATGTTCCCATAACAAATCATACCTCTAGGGGTACTGATCCAGGAGTTTTCTTATCTTCAGGATTGGTTCAAAATTACAAGGCTACGGTGTTGAAAACCCAGAATTGGGTCAGCTGTTCAAGGACAGTTAGTAAATTAATAATTAAATATGTCGATAAAAAGATCTGTTTATTCAAATTAAGTAAGTTTTTGTATCTGTTTTTAAATATCGTATGTACTAAACTAGAATCGGAAACTAAATTTTTGAACCATTAAAATTGACTTTGAGTAGGGGAAAATCCAATCATTAAATCGAAAAAATTTAAAGCATGCGCTTTTTGCGAGGTTTACATGCTCTTTAACACAACTTACTTCTGGGTATAAATTAAAAATAAACTAAGGTCAGAAATAAATTGAATATCGTCATTTAGAACTAAATCTCCCAACCAAAACTAAAAAAGAAATTATTAAACAGAATTAATTTTTTAGGAATTCAAATATCAACAGAATATAATAAGAAATGTACAAAAGTTGTATCCGAAAATATTAGAAATAATTGCACAAAGTAATCTCTAATTATATGATAATTACAAAGGTACAAAAAACTATCTTCATTTAAAATAAATTTATTTACGTTCTCTCTTATTTATTGTGTCGTGTATGAAACTGGAAATAAAATAACAAACTAAATATTTAAAATAGCATTAGTAATAATTACACAAAATAAACTCTAATTTTGTGAAAATTATGATTAAATTAGAACGCCGTGTTTAAAAAATAATTATATTGTACTTTTTCCGAAAAAAAATTTCTTTGCGCAATGTTTCATTACAGGGCAATTCCATATGTGACGGAATGACATCTTGACTTTCAAAATAACAATCAATTGAAGTTTCTATGTATCTAATTTCAAAAAAAAAAATTTTTTTTTCTCATGCATATCATTATTATTGGCATAATGCGCTTCATAAACTAAAAAAACAGGATTTTCTATCTTTTTTACTTTTAATTTTACGAACTTTTTATTTGCGTGACGGAATGACATTTTGGCAACCAAGCTTTTGGCATGCCGCTTAGAACTGGTAGTTTCTGCGAATTTTGCAGCTATTATTTTTCTGAACTATTTTATACTTTTAGTATAATGTGTAAGCAATGTAAAATGTGAATTTGGAAAATTAACCTCAGGTTGGCTAGCAGTTATTAACATCTATTTGCTGTGACGGAATGACCGTGACGGAATGACAAAAAGTTTAGTAGAAGAAAGCCTTCATTTAAAAAATGTTTTATTAATATGTAAATGATAAACAGAATGTAACAGATAAACAGGATTAATATTTATGTAAGAATTAGTAAAAATTTCAACAGTTTGAAAATTAGGTTGTCTCTGAAGAGGTTTTATATCTAACTTGCCAATGTCACATTTTATCTTCGTTCTCAGGAAATTTATGCATTAAGACATGTGACGGAATGACGTTAAAGAAGTTACTTTTATTTCATATATTAAACTTAAAATGTTTACATTTTGTTCTATATGCATATTTTTATCAAAATATTGCAAAAGAAAGATACATTTCTTTTATTTTATAAGTATTTTTCAAGAAAACAATTTGAGCACAAATATGAACAATTCACTTGCCAGCCATGTGATTACCTTAGAATGCTGCAGATTCAAAAAAATTTAAAATTATCAAAAATGAAACGGCAATATGTAGACTTTGGCTATTTTTGAACATATTTTTAAAATTAAAATATGCAATTCATAAAAAAAAAATTTCACTTAAAAGTTGACACTTCCGTGGAATTCCCTACAACGTTTTATATATTCTATAGTTTAGTTTACAAAAGTAATAACTAAAAAAAAACTATGAGTAACAGCTGCAGAAACTAAACTTCAATTTCGCGAGTATCGCGATCAAAATAAAGTGTATCTTCACAAAAAATATTCACAAAATTTCCTCTAAAATAACAGTTCCTCATTCTTCGTTTTTAAATTTGGCTTCATTGTAGCATTTTATGTTTTTTCATTCGACAGTAAAATGGCGAAAGTGAAATAACTTAAGCCTAATAGAATAGCTTGACTCATCTTGCGAAACGAGTAGCGGAAATGTTTGTAGAACCAAACTTTGTCTGCAAAGGGCTTCTATTCATTTCAAATGAAAAATGATGTCTAGATGACTGCAAACAGACCTCTCTCTAATTAGGTGTTTATTAGAAACATCAGACATTCAGTTGAGAATATATTGCTCGATAACTAAACTAAACGCCAGTTTCTATGTTAACAAAAAAGCTAGAATGTAACTTTATTACGCGTTTTACTATTTTTTCATTTATATCAATTTTTCGTTTAAGATAGTAGCTTCTTCCAAAGTTGTTAAAAACATCTAAATAAATAGTAAGAGTCTAAAGTGTTGGATTCATAAAAACATAAAAATAGCTAATTAATTTTTAAACTGAAAAATCAATTATAATCGGATTAATCATTATATCTTAAAAGCTTAAATAATTTAAGTTGTTAAAACAGTTTTTGATTAACAAAAATATCCTCATTTTTTTAGCAAATTGTAATAATCTTGTTGAAAAAATGCCTTTAATATACTAATATACACTATGTAATTACCATGTTATGAATTAATTGAAAAATATTTAAGATATACACAACTATATAGGTTTTAATTAATTAAACAAACTTTATTTTTCTAAACATTTTTTCTCCAATATAACAGAAAATTATCGAGAAATGCTGTGTATTAAGTTAAAATGAAAATACGTTTCATTCACTAATACAAAAACATTTAGTTTTGATAAATTAATTAAACCAATTATTAAATTGTTGAGATTAATTTACACCAAAATAAGTTCTTTTACTTTCGATTGATTGTTCATAGATATCTTCCGAAGAAAATTGTTTTCATTTTATATGATAACTTTATAAATAGCTATAATAACTGTAAGAATTAAATAAGATACAGAACTTTTTTGTTTTGGAAAAGAGTACTCTATAATCAGTGGGATAGTAAATTCATTTAAAACTTATTATAAATTTTAGCCGGATTTTTCTTAAACTTTTTTTAGAACAATTTTGAATAACCGCAAAAATTTTTTATCGTATGATAACTTCTTTCAAACAAGTTATGGTAAATATCATATTGTTTGCTTAATCGTGATTGTAACAAATTAGTTTCATTTAATTTGTTTACAAAAGCTGAAATATGTAATTAAAATCGCCGAAAATAACTTAAAATTCCAGGAATTGCCCTTAAATTTTTGAAAAAAGTACCCTGAAAGCCATATTGAAAACCTTTGTGTATCGAAGTTTTACAACCGGGGAATTATTTCCGACTTATTTTCATAGAGAATTTTTGGAAAAAAATATTTATTTCGGAATGAAACAAAAATAAAGTGAATTATAAAACATTAAATATAAAGATTCTACAGATATTCATCGCTATCACTTCAAAGAAGAAGGAATTAAGACTTGATATCATTTGAAACCAATACTAGTCTTTGATTTTTTTAATGCCCAAATCAATTTACATCAAAATTATGCAGATACGTAAAATATACAGATTTTTAAAAGAAATATTCAAAATATTTATTTTTAGTGAAAAATAATATTACTTATCTTAATTGTGAAGTAGCTATAACCAAATACTAATATAATAAATGCATTATTTACGCTTAATTTTATTGGGAATCCTAAACTATCAAAAAAATTATAATTATATGACTCATGTTAGAGAAACTGCAGATATAGATAGATATACAGGCAGAAAATGCAATGTAAAATTCAAATCAAGAGATATTTTCTTAACACAATCGAAATAACTATTCTGGTGCATAAAGTGTATAATATTCGCCAATATTTACATTCCATAAATAATTTTCAACTAACAAGAGAAACCTAACGTCACGTAACCTAAGTCATCTTAAAGGACAGTCTTAAATCATTTTGACGTGAATGACTCAGTCATTTTTCTTTTTCTAGCAATAAACACCAATATTTGAAAAGAAAAAGAAGAACAGAAATGACTTAAGAGCCTTTGAAAATAATTTTTTTCCATCATCAATCATAGAAATTGGAAGTAAATCTCGAGTTATTTGGACTAAGGAATCGTATGGTTATTTATTCCATTTCGATTAAGTTAAATTTGGTTGCTGATAATCCACCAAGCATGTTAAGGACTTAGAACTAGTTTTCTTAAAAATAATCATCCTACAATAAATTTTCTGTGGTTTTCACTTTCTTTTCTCCAAATAGAAGTTAAAACTTTTATTTATTTTCGATTTAATGAAATGCATATTTAAGTATTTCAATAATATAATATAATATAATATAATATAATATAATATAATATAAAATAATAAAATAAAATATAATATAATATGTATCGTAAATAAATTAAATTTAATCAATCGCGCTTTTNAAACTAAACTTCCATTTAAAAATTTAATAACATTGAAAAAAAATAAGTTTTAAAATATGGTCATTTTGTTACAATTTCTGTGTACTATATATTTGAAAAGGACTTTCCAATAAGTAATCAGTTATTTTATTTAAATTAAAATTAAATTATTTCTTAAAATAAGGGCTACCGAAAATAATCAATTTTATTCTAATTTTAAAGTTAGAATCAACTATCGTCGAACGCCATATTTTGAAATACAAATAAAAAATTGAAAAATGAAAAGGGGAAAAAATGTATTTCTTCCGGAAATTATTAAAAATATTGGCAGGTGTTCATTCTTTTAAAACATTAACTTGTTTCAACTCATTTTAGTTTCTAATTCAACCAGTTCGGTTTTATTATTAGCAGCCATTTATTCATGAAATTATTGATAGAATAATTTATTATTTTCTTATAATAATATTTCTAATTATAAAGAAAGAAATAATAGTACTAAATGTGTAATAAAATTTAATTCAAAGAACTGAAACTAACTCTAATTTCGATAATATGAACTACAATATATAGTAAATTTTCTGCAACCTTAATTAGATGTTACGTTAAACTTAATCACTTCTTTTCTTTTAGTTAAACTATAGTATCATGCAATCAAGTTCAAGAAAAAAAACATTTGCTCAAAAATATGATTCAACTTTGTACAGTGCGCAAAACAAAAACAAACCGCACTGAATAACTTTTGATCTAATGATCAGATCTTCACGTTCTAGTACTCAATCTTAACGGTTCGAGGGGATGACCTCAGATATGCTAATTAATTAGCGCAGACGATATTTTACAATTCGAAATCAGACACTAAAGGGTGGGAAGAAACATATCTTTTTTTCGAGGGATCCAGACTTTTGACCCTCAAAATTAGTATAACGCTAATCAGTCTTTTAAGTTAGTTTGTTTAGTATTTTGATAAGTATTTTGAGCTAGTATTTTGAGCTAGCTAATTAGTTTGGTCAGAAAAGATGTCACAAATTTCGACCCTTAATTGTTAATTTTACATTTTGACCAATTTCACCATATTTCGAGAACTTTTTAAGCGACTTGAAAAGGAAATTGCACACAATTATAAAATCCCTTTACCCAAAAATAACTCCATGCAACAAACAACTTTTAGTAGGTAATATATATATTTTAATAACATATATGTTTAGTAATATATATAATGATAGTCAAAAAAAGTTAAGTTTCAAGGTATTGAACTTTTTGAATCATTTAAAAGAATGCAATTCTACATAATAAAATGCAAAATTTTAGCAAAATTGGTCGAATAGTTCTTGAGAAATCGAATATTGAAAAAGCCTTATTTTTAAAATTCGATTACTCAGAAACTATTCGATCGCTTTCTCTCAAATTTTGTATTTTGCTTTATGACATTACATTCTTTAAAATAATCCAAAAAAATTTATACCTTAGAATCTAAAATTGTTTTGACTATTTTCAAATAAAATAATAAAAATTTTCTAAAAGTTATATTTTGCATGGAACTTGTTATATTTTGCTGTCCTTGAATAAATGAATTTTACAATCATATGCAAAAATCTGTCTATTCGCTTAAAAAGTTCTCGAGATATGGTGAAATACGCAAAAATTAGAATTAACATTAAGTGGTCTAAACTTTGAACCACTCTCCTAACCAAACTATTGGGAACCAAACCAAACTACAAACCTTAATTCGCAAACTGCGGCTACCCCTTATACTTCATGAAGTCAAAAATCTGAATCCGTTGGGGAAAAAAATTTTCTTCCGACGTTTTAGTGTCTGATTTCGAATTGTAAAATATCGTCTGCACTGATTAAGCATCCGATTTGAGATCACACCCTTAAATCGTTGAGATTAGTTCTTAGAGCTTGATGATCCGATCATTAGATCAAAAGTTATTCAGGGTGGTCCGTTTGCTTCTTTACGTACTGTACATCGTATTAATTCGAAGATGCAGCAAATTTAAGCAATATTAAATTCAACGCGTTCTAAATTTTCAAACAATGTAACAGAGGCCCATAATATCCAGTATCATGCTGATTTTTTATTTATGAATTAAAAATCACTTTATCATATTTTGACTTAACCACAGGAGTTTTATAGCTATATTTTTAATTGAAAATTAATTAACTTTTTACTTAAATAAAAAAAATTGAGTTGTATGAAAAGAAAACAGAAATCTTGAAATGTAAAGTTTTTTTATTTCTGGAACGAAATGCAATTATTTTTTTTAAAAAATTGCACAAAATTTAAGTTTTTATCTTTATCAGAGAGTAAGAAAAGGTTTATTTTCTCTGTTAAGAATCTAGTAATATTAAAATTTTAAAGATTTTCTCCATAATCCTTTCTACATGACTTCTACATCCTTTTTACATGACTAAATCTCATAATCTAATAAAAATAGAAAGATGATGTTTAGAACAAGTATTTGTTTTTTCAGAGAATACATTATTCACCTATATAAATTTTTTATTTCAATAAGAAATTTTAAATATTTTAAACATAAATAGCTAAGAATGTAAAAAATAAATAAAGGATTGAACGTATTTCTTTAAAATACATTATAAAAAATATTAGAGCATAATAGTTTCAGTAATGTCTAAAATAGAAATAGTTATTTTTTTATTTTAAATTTTTTCAGTGTCAACTAGAATATTTCGTGGAGTTTTTTCGTTGGCATTTGTATGGTACAACTGCATAAAATTCTAAACATACTCAGAATGCCTTTATAAAACTATTTCAAACACATGTCCAAACCCTATTCAACGGATATTTTTCACAGAAAAATGGTGAACATTATTTTACTTTTTGAAACCTATGTAAATAAAAATAAAAGCAATTTAATTTTAATTTCAAGATTTTATAATATCTTAGAGAACTTCGGCTGATTATTTGTTGGAAAAGTTATTTGTTTATCTATAAATAATAGTTCAAAACCATATTAAAATACTTGCACTGTGCAACACGAAAAAAAACGTAAAAAAATTGGTTCCCCCTCTAAACATCTTCGAATTTTTAAACATCAAACATATACACCAAGATGATCAACATATAAACTAATTTATTCATTAGATTTATTCATTACAATATCTTTTCAAACTAAACTTTAAATTGCACCTGATTTTTATTTATAAAATAGATCATAAGAAATCACGAAAAAAAAAGCATTTTTGAAATTAAAAATCACACACTTTCATCACACATTAAAATGTACCGTAATACTATCGCTCAAAAAGCATAAAACCTTTGTTGATCTCATTAGCATTTAAATTAAAATTTTAATGAAGTATAGCGCAATAAAATAAAAATGAATAGTTTCATCAAAATTACCCAAGTTTGTGTGTAATCCTATCATGTTAAATTCAACGTCTAAGGTAAAATTCCTGTTTGGTTTTTTTGATAGGAATCCTATAACACCTTCAATATTTTATTTTTAACCAGATTATGCAAATTGCCTTCATGGCTTAATCTTAAAGTATACCTCCGATACCTCTCTGTTTAAAATTCCTATCCACTCAAAGTAACATACGTCAAAGTTAATCACAAAATCGATTGGCATGCTTTTACTTCGCCAAAGAAACTGCGAAAACTTTACGGGGAAAATATTTTTTATACTGCGAAAGAGAAGACTGCAGAAGTTTTTTTTAACCACAATTAACTATTACTTTGATAATATTATTTCATTGTGATTTATCCAAAAAAGGCTTTTAAGATAGTGTGCTTGGTTGCTTAAAAAAGGTTTCGATAAGGCACGAAAGTTTTTAAAGTAAGTGTTAAAGCGTTGATATGAATCTGCTTTAATTAGAATAATGGTTATTTTCGTTCGTTCGCAATTTAAAATCGTTCTTTGATTAAATATAAATGGTGTAATGACCGTATGAAATATGAAAGTTGCGTAATAACGTAATTCAGAATGTAAGAAATATGTTAAATTGCAAATAAATAGCTGTTTTAAGCATAAAGAAAACTTTTATTGACGCGAAAAAAAACAATGCAAAGAGCACAAAAAATTAAATACTTAAAAAATTATTAAAAATTTTGCAAAAAAAATTAAAGAATTCATAAAAGCTCTGTAAAAATACAAAATGTACCGTAAAATTCATTATAATTAATGATAATACTACGGAACAATTTTTTTTCTTCTGTTGCATGACATTTTTTAAGGGATATTGGATATTTTCACTTTGATAATTTCAAATCTGCAATCAATTTCTCTCCCCAAACTGCATTTTTTTAAATAACATTTTTAATTTACCTTTCGCAAAATGTACAAGTTTAAAAACCATTATGTATGACAGGGAGTCGCGTAAAAGTTGCGACTAACTTCTTAAAGAGTAGGGCACATCATCAGGCCGGGAAATCTCGCCGTACACCTCTAGGGGTGCCTTATTATTGTGAATTGTTTCTTCGTGTGCTTCTGCACAGGTCATTATAGGAAAGCATCTTTAATCGACGACATTATACGACATGGGTTTCTATGCAATTTTAATCCTGATGATGGGCTCTAACTCCCCTATAAGTTTATCGCAATATTTACGCTACTCCCTATTACATATTACGGTTTTCAAACTTGTATATTTCGACAAAAAAAGACTAAATATGTAATTTTAAAAATCTATAGGTTTAGGAGCAAAACTAACTTCAGACTAACTTGCAGCTAACTTATTGTACCCAAATTAAGTGGTTATATGCTATCTTCAAGCACGTTTACTTTTTCTAATTTATTTTTAAATTCGCGAAATTATAAAATTATAAATCTTAATCATGATCAACTAATAAATAATCCTCAGACAACATCAGCAACATTTTGATTTGTTCATTTTTACATTTGAAAAGTATCGAGCTTTAAAAATAATTATATATAAAGAAATTACATCTCACAACAAAAGCAACAAGATACTTTTGCTCCTTTAATAAGACTTGCTTTCAAAGTAATTGCTTCAAAGAAAGTGCAAAATTTATATTAAAAATTTAAATTGTGGTAATAAAAATTTTTATGAAAAAAAATATCAACAATAATTCCTGGATGAATAATGAATAATTTAATTTATAGAAAAACGTGGTTTTCTTATAGAATAATATATAGCATTGAAACTTTATTTGTCCTTTTGAAGTTCTACCGCTCTTGTTATGAAGCTTGAAAACTTCAATTTTGGAATTTGAAATTATTTTATTTAAATTAATGTTTCTCGTTTACATAAACAGAAAATTATTGACGTTTTTAGCCTACGTCTAAACATTAGTCTTGGAATAAATGCATACATATGCAGGTCCCACGGTAAGGATTTCAAATTATTAACCAGTAAATTAGCCAAATATCAAAAATGCTTGCCAATATTTGAAAGTCTTCGCCAAATGCAAATCTTAATTTTTTATGATTAATTTTTTTCACATAGAAAACTATTTTACGGTAGTTTGTTTCAGGCTCATATTATTTAGACCCAATTCTAACTGATATTGCGGCGAATCTACTGAAAATTACTGTAATCGAATAAAAAATACTGATTTGTTTATTTTTATTTTATAACCGTCATTGAACAGCCGACCCTATTTTGGGTTTACCACTACTAATGTTCAACTCCGTAGCCTTGTAATTTTGAACCAATCCAGAAGACAAGGAAACTCCTAGATCAGTACCCCCAGAGGTATGATTTGTTATGGGAACATGAAGGACTTTGTGACTCGACAGAGTTAAGGTGCTTCAGTCACCATTTACTACACGGGGAGTCTTCGGCCGGGGGGAGCGAACCCACGACGTCTAGGACATGGGCCCAGTGCCCTACCAACCAATCGCTATCCCGGCCCTACTGATTTGCTTAGAAAAAATACTTTTGAAGTTATTTTAATTTCGTTCCAGTGGAAAAAATCATTCTCCAATTTCTTAGTCACAACACAATTTTACTCTCCGAATTTACGATTTCATCGCATTTGGCAAGAGGGTCAATGCTTAACGAAGGCCCTGTATATGTAACTGAAAGCAATCATTTAAATTTCTTGTTTTACTAAACACCAAAAAAAATATTATTATTAAGAAAATAAAAGAAATTTAAATCATAATTTTCTCGGAAATCAGCATAAATAAAACAAATTATTTTACTACTGTATTTGATATCTATGTTTTTCTAATTAACTCTGTCCATCCTTAAAAAAGAAAATTTTAAGAAATTACCTGTGATTGCTTAAAGGTGTTGATTTTTTTATTCAATTTTGTCAGGAATATTTTAATAAAATGTGTGTTTTCTTAAAAAACAGACAGTTTAAGAGTCGTTTGTGAGAAATTTTCACGCACAAAAAAATTCATATTGCAAAACAAATTTGTCTGAGTTTCAACTATTTTTTTTCCATCCAGAGTCTCCTGTTTGTATATTTATCCAACCTCATTAATTAGTTAATAAAAAAGTATTATATTTTTTACCAACTAACCAATCTATTAATTCTTCTTCTGTGTTAACACTTTTCGAAAAATAATTTAGCATATTATAATATTTTATTTTTAAAAAAAATTTAGCAACTACCCGGTGATTATTAAACGCCTATATTTACTTTCAATTTATTTTTATAAAACAATCATAATTTAGTTTAAATAATAAAGCTTTAAGGACTAATTTAATTTTAACAAAAAAGTAAAGTCTTAAAGACTAGTCTAATTTTTTTTATTTATATAGATTTCATTTGTTTTATAATTGGTTCTTTCTTCAATACAATCACTCACATCACAGTTTTACCTGCATACTATCTCACATAGGAATCCAACTTTTATTATGCTGCTTCTTATTTAGATTTTTCTTAATATGTTTTAATAAATGAATAATAAGAATAAATAAAAATATAACATGAATGTAAATTTTTTATTGATCCTGCTGCTATATCATATTTTACAAATATTCTGGGAACCATTAATTTTTTCTTTTAATCTTCTAACTCTACTGTCAATTCAATATTGTTACTTTTAACCATATGGTCATCTTCTTAGTGAGACTTAACCTTTGCCGATTTACATTATGACTGTTTTGCGTATAGAGTATACAAAAGTAGAACATTTAGATAAGCAAGAGTTCTATAATATTATGTGAACTTATAGAAGAGAGATAAAACTCGGAGAAATATAACTCGGTTTTTGATATTTAATTATACTTTTGTCCTTTAAGATAATATGCATCCAAGTAAGCAGATAACACATTATTTTTAATTTTCAGTAGTTTACATGAAACTTTTGACAATTGATTTCCAGTGAATTCTTATGTAAAAAAATAAAAAATACTATACAAGACGGGTATAAAAACATCAAGACTGTTTGATTGCCAAAAGAAACAAGAAAAAGTTGATAGGCAACTCTTAGAAACATCTCTAAGTTTTCGAATAATCAAACTAGTTTAGATGAGCTTTCGTTAACCTCGCTTTTCTTTCCAGCATTCAACAAACTTCGATAGTTTTTGTTTCGTTCTCTCGCAGATATTAATCTTCGATGTCTACTGCAACGATGTCTCATGAAGTCAATAAGCCTACGCTTTACTGACTTCATTTATAACAAGTACTCAGTGGACAACAGCCTTATAAAATGTATAATTTTCTACATTCTGCTAATATTGAGAATCAATTGTTAAAGTCCAAAAGTATAATGATCAAATCAAATGAAAAGCATATTCGAGTTACAAATAAAAAAATTCAAAAGCTGTCATGTTTGAAATCTTTACAGATTCTATGTTATTTACTTAATATTTAAATATATTCCAGCAGCAGACAGTCTGTCTTCTCGGCGAGACATTACATAAAAGCGTTTCTAAATCCCCAACTTGGCTCAATGTCAAGTACCCATAAAAATATAGTTATCCTGACCTACTAATCCGCAGTAGGTCAGTAAGAATGAAACTGCGCCATTTGAAAGAAAGTAGGACACGCCCCTGCAGCAATATGGGCCCTGTACTTCCATCCCTCCTATACAGAAACCTAGCAACCAAACTTTTGTTTTCCTTAACACTCAAATGCTTCGAATTCCTTTGGTTTATGCTTGCCAAAAAAAAGCAAAAAGAACTTGATATATTCCGATTGTTAGTACTTAATTTTATTCATCTTTAAATGCACAGATATTTTATTTTCAATGGAAAACTAATCAAGATATAACTTTGTTGCGACGGTTTGAAAGGTTTTGAAAAGAATAGATTGAATTAAAATCTCTTTTTACCAATGTATTTGAAAGACAGTTGCTTTGGGTTGTTAAGGGAACATCATTTTAATCTTTCAAACTAGTATTTTTAGTTTAATTTGTTTTAGTACAGATTAAAATTGCTATTATAATCTAATATCTGTAAAAAAATGTAAAACGCTAAGGAAACTTGTGTTTTAAAATTTTTCGTATTGGAAGAAGGATTTGATAAATTACAATATAAAATGTTGAAAGCCGTTATTATATCCCATAAAAAGTGTTCCGAATATAAATAATTTAGAAGGCTTAATATTCCAAACAGTACTAAAAATATTTAACAGTAATATCATACGACTTTTTGAAATTCAATATATCGGAAACTATTCGATTATTCATATTTTTTAAAGGTAATATATATACATAATTTCTAAAAATATTCTACAGAAAAGTAAAACAAAGACAGTGTGTCACTTATATCTGACGTCTTTTTTACCTGATATCTTACGAAGTTTTAATAAAATATAAAAGCTTGACACCAAGAGATAAGAACAAAAAATTGACTAACGTGCGACGCAACTAAAGATCGGTAATGCCTTTCCCATCAATTCTACTTTATAACATGTATGTACTACTTTAGTTGACTATTTATAATTTATAAGCAATTGTTAATAACCAAATTGTATTTTGTTTACAAAAAGAAAACGTTTAAACAAAAGATATATCTCCTCTTTTTATACATCAAATAACAAAATTAATTCTAAAAGTTAGAAAATAAAGGTGATTAGGAAGTTTTAATACAATGCATCATACATTTAGAGAATGTAAACTTCCCCATGAGCATTTAGTAATAAAGAACACAAGCTTCTATAAAATATCTCATAATGAATTATTGAAACGAGGTATGATTTAAAATTTTAAAGGTACAGAGAAATGAAAGAAAGGGGAGAAAGAAATTCATCATCTTGTTCAACCTTCTTCCTTTTTCCCTATTAGTAATACCGCTTTTTTTTTCCTCCTGACAAACGTGTTTGTCTTGTTGTTGCGGCTTTTTGCTGTCCCTTTGTGCTTCGACACTGAGGAAGGTTCCCTTTTATTGAACAGAAACTATAATATGTCCATTTCTGTGCCTTTATCTGTACTTTATTCTTGTAATTTTTCTTGTCTTTATACCCTGTTCATACCCTATCTTAATATAGCTTTTGTTTGTATTTCAAAACATGTTACCATGTAACCTCTTAATGAATGATTAAACTTATATTTATTCAAATCAGGCGAAACTAAAAAAAATAATAGAACTTTCGGATATTTTGAGAATAATGAAGTGTAACAAAAGTTATCAAAACATCAAGTGCTTGAAATAAAGTATGTCACGAAATTTGAAAGAATTGTTTTAGTTGATCACAGAATAATAAATACCAATATATGTGGGGCAGTTTAATTATATCTAATAATATTTTAGCGGCAATAATTGTCCAATTAAAACCCTCAATGTTTTATTATTCTACATTAATACAACATTACCCTTCAATTATTAGCAGCAAGATAAATTGTTTCGGTGAGTCATTGGCCTCATTCGCTTCATTTATCACCCGATGACTTTTTTTTTGTTCAGTATACGTAAAAACACGGGACCAATTATTTATGCCAGTCCAAATGTAGTGACGTACAGTCAAATTGTTCTTTTGACACCAATTATGTCATGATTTTGACTGCAAAGAATATTTCTCACTCCTTTGGCATGTAATTTCTTATTATTGGTGAAAAAAACTCTTTTTAATTTTTACTATTATTCTCTTTCTTTCTGACTGAAACTTTTGTGCTCAAGTTGTCTCAATACTAAGCTTTAACAAATGTGTTTAAATAAGTTGTTAGTAAGCATTGTTGACAGTAACTCATCGAAACAAAAAAATATTTATTTTATATTATTTATTAAGGGGAATATTTATTTTAAGTTATTTTTTAATTTTAGTTTGATATTATTAATAATATAATATTATTTTTTTATAAATATTTTAAAACGTATATGTGCGAGGAGTTCAGTTGTCTTCTGGATTGGGGTCAAAATTAAAAGGCTACGGAGTTGAACATTAGTAGTTGTACATCCAAGTAATTAGGTCGGCTGTTCAACGACGGTTATAAAATTATAAAATGTGTATGTGAGAGCCATGGTGACTCAGAGAATAGAGGGTTCGCCTCTTAATGAGATGAACCGGGTTGGAATCCTAGCGTTGACTGGTCGATACGAATTATGCAACCGGCTGGCACCGAGTACAGTGATGACGTAAAATACCCTCTGTGGTAAACGGATAGTTGGTTAGAGTCCCCTTGCTGTCAGGCTAACCGTGGAAGGTTTTTGTGGATTCCTCTCCATGTAACGCAAATGCGGTTTAATTCCATCAAAAAATCCACCACGAAAGAAAATTTATCCCAATACTTGATCCAGGAGTTCCCTTGTCTTCTAGATTGGGTTCAAAATTACAAGGCTATAGAGTTGAACATTATTAGTCATAAACCCTAATTTGGGTCGGCTTTTCAACGGCGGTTATACAATATAAAATAATGTGGTTTTTCTTATTAAAATTTTTTAGTGGCGCTCAAAAAATATAATAATTCATATAATGATTATTTATATAATTCAATAGCCGGCCAGGTGGCCGAGCGGTTAGCGTGCCTGACTGCGAAGCCATAGGCTGCGGGTTCGAATCCCGCTCTGGGCATGGATGTTTCTCTCTCTCTCTCTCTCTCTTTGTGCTGTCCCTGTTGTGTGTGTGTATCATGTGTGAATGTGGCCCACCTTATAAACGGGTTGGTGGCAGTGTGGCGTGGGCAATGTTGCTCGCCTCCGTGACTTTGGTTCACAGGTGCCCACTGGGTAACGCGAAATGAGCAACAATTCTGGCATAGTATAGGCAAAGATTCAAAAATCAGTGCCTGCCATTGGAAAAAAATATATATATAATTCAATAATTCAAAAAATCATAATCCATATCCAAAGATATTAAGCCTATGCGGTATTCTGTCCTCTAGGTATTTCATCTACGAATTAGCTTTCTTATCGACATTTTTATGAGTACTGTAATAATTATTACAATCATTACCTAATACTTTGATAATATTTTTATATTCCCTATGGAAAGCTAAAAAAATTAAAAAAAGGAAATGAAAAGACACTGAACGGAAATTTTCGTAGATTTTACTGTTTATTATTCTAAACCACAAATATACCACGGGAAAAAGAATATTGTTTATTGTTCAAATTCTCACAGCCGGCACCTTATTTTGAATAAAAACTACAGTTGTTACGTGATTTCCCACAACAAATCAATAACTTTCACAGCTTAGAGGAAAAAGAAACTTAAAGCCTCTAGAATGCATAATTCAAGTTTAACTTAGTTTCTTTATTCTTTTCTCGTGAGAAAAGGTTTTGCTATGAAGAGCTGATTTTTAGTGAAAAATACTAATCAAAAAACAAAATACTTGCAATCTTATTTCACAAAAAAATGCATTAACACTCAGTTTCATTGAATTAAAATAAAAACCAAATGGGTTGTTTTGCGAGTCACATAATGCCAAACGAAATCTAAACTTCTAAACGAAGCACCGATGTAAGAGGCGATTTATAAAATTTGTCCACTGTCTTAGAGAATATAAGAAGTAAACATGTAAATCGATTAAATATCACTGTCAATAATAACTGAGATTAAAATCAAACAACTCACTATGATTATAGAAACTATAGACATTCTGTGTCGCTTACCTATCTTTACATGAAATCACGACAATTAGAAAAAAAAATTTAAAAAAAACTACGCAACATTATCATTTTCGTATAGGTGTAATTTGCATTTAGTACACATATACTCTGTACTCAACATCTTATGAAATATAAACGCACTACCTATATTACCTTAATATATATATAAAAAAACTACCCTCACTTTCTCCCTAAACTAACTACGCTCTGATAAAAGTATAGCCGAAACTACAAAAATATGGTAAAATTTACCGTGTTTCTGGCTCTATGGAAATACCAAAAAGCTCAGTAATCTTTACCGAAACATTTTGGTATTGATTTTAGTTAAACTTTACCATAAAATATAATGCTACAAAAAGTGATAAAATTCAGTAAATGTGGCAAAATTTGATAGTTTTATAATATATTTGAACATTTATATACAAAAACCATTTTTTTGGTAAAATTTACTTTTTATTTTTTGTTTGTTGCTAAATTTGTAGTAATAAGGACTATAATTTTAAAAGAATTTCAAGTCACTTGTTACCGTATAACAAAATAATTACTAAATGAATTGTTTAAATACAGTGTATTTTAGCTTTGTTAACCAAAATAATGGGTTTTTTTTATCAGAAATATCCTTAACATAGAGTGGGATAATTTTACCAGATTTTTTTTTCTCTGTGCGAATATGAATGTATGAAAATTAAAACAACATATGTAATAGTAAAAGTTATATGGTTAATATATGTAATATATGTTATATAGTTAATGTATAACATAAAATATATGCTNTTCAAAAAAATGAATTTTTTTATGTCAAAAACAAAAAATTTTATATTTTAATGCTGATTTTCTTAAAGTTTGAGAAAAATCACTTCAAGAAAGCGTATTTAAATATTTTTGTTGTTGGATGGCAATACGTTAAAAAATAACTTGCAAAGTCGTGTGCTCAAAAAAGCGAAATTTTCAAAAATTCGTATAGTCAAAAATATGCAATTTAAACAAAAACGCAAAAGTACGTGTCGATTTATTTTCAATAAAGAACAATAAAAAAAATAAATTATATCATTTTTGTATCATAGATGTAAATTTTGTATGGATTGCCCCATATGTAATATATGTTATATAGTTAATGTATAACATAAAATATATGCTATATAGTTAATATGTGTAAGACTACATTTACTTATTTGTTTCACTACATTGCAAAACAAGTTGTATAATTAGAGAATTTAAAAATGGTTTCAGCAATTTCTTAAAACCAAGTATTTCTTATAATACATCGACTTCCAAATTTTTAAAAATTTAGTCCTTTGTCCCTTACTGCATATGCTTCACTAAAGTTGTATTTTAGCTTGCTCTAAGGAGTTTACTTACATGAAAACTACATGTAAATTATGTCATATAATTCATTACTATGTATACGTTTTATTGAATTCCTCCTTTTAAAATTGTGCTCTAAAGTACGCTAACGAGCTTAAAACTTATCAGGAAACATGAGGTGTTTAAGGGAAATTGCGTCTAATAATTCATTTTAATAGGGAAAGTTTTCTCTGACAACAATATAGTAAATTATACGATGGTTTAGTAAAATAAGTTATAGTAAAGTGCTTCAATAATTTAAAAATTTACAAAATAATATTTCTTTATTTACATATTTTAATTATTTATTTATTTCAAATTATTTTTCTTTCCATCTCTTATAAAATTTTCGCGCTTTAAAGTAATAGGGATGAAATTAAAATTTATTTTCAGTCTACCCTTACATCAGAGTTGAATAAAACTTAATTGAATACAGATATCAAATACTCTGCGATGATGATTACTAGCAATCGATTTACAATTGTGATTTAGATTATATGTAATCATAATCACTTGCTAACGTAAATTATTCTGAAATTTATTTGCATTGTAATGTAAGTTATAATTAAGATTAAAATTGCGATCTTAAATTACGATTACATATATTCACAGATATGCGATTACATATATTCACGGTCATATGTATGATTAGATATATTCACAGTCATATGTATGATTGCATATATTCACAGTCATATGTATGATTACATATATTCAAAGTCATATGTATGATTACATATATTCACAGTCATATGTATGATTGCATATATTCACAGTTATCATTAGTTATGATTATTTGTAGTAACGATTGAAAGTAGTAATCAAAAACGTTTTTAATCAAAAACGTTTAACATAACCCCGTTCATATATGCCAGTAAACAACAAAAAAGATTAGATGCTACCATTTTAAAACAACGTCGTCCTGATTCTTTATTGAAAGATAAAAGAAATGGATGTTAAAGTTGACTCCGTCCGTTTCCTTCTACAGAAGTATCGATCAGCGTGAACTATTACATTGTTAAAGGGCAGACGACAACTAGTCGATACATTTTCGATCAGAGAGCTACATAAATTAATGACACTCCGAAAACTGTAACCGCTGATCTACTTCAAAACAGGAGATGATGATCTCATTTTCGCATGATTTCCACTTTGCTGCTTTCAGAATACATTTTCATTTGTCTGTTTGTTGCGGTAATGGTTTTTGACGTTTACTTGTCTAGTAATTAAATTGAATGAAGATAACATTTTTATTCAAGAATTATTAGCAACAACTCGGTGGCGTTATTCTTCCAAATACATATTTATTCTTTATATTAATTTAAACAAAGTAAATAGGAATAAACTCGATTCTTGACTTTCGAATTTTTTTTACCGGGGTTAAACCTTAAATATAACACGAGAAGACAATTGTTGTGCTTTGTAGAATAACAAAAAAAGCGATTGAGGAGTTGATATTAAAAAGAGATTAATTCGTTTTAAAATTTCGCTTTTGCCCTGAAACAAATTTTTGATTAGTTTCCAGTAGACTGCGCCATTTAGTTCCGGAATTCCTTCGAAGGTGGAGCTGTTAGCAACTTTCAATCTTTACAGCATTCCTTTCTTCCTTCTGTGAAATTTTATTTATGTCACTTAATTTCTTTTCATGTCCTCACCTAGATTATTTATCGTTCCTTGATTTAAAATGGCATGCAGTTTTGAATGAAATAATGCACATAAATTATTTTTTTACATCATTCTTATAATTTTTAGTCATACATACATCTGGTTTATTTACTTTTAAGAATGATTCGAATATCTTCTTTTGTTTCAATTTCAGAAAAAAGTGGACGTGGATGTATTTATCAATTTTTATTTTAATTAGGGATTTACCATAATTAAAAGAAAAAGAGTCTTCCTCTTTTTCTACCAGCACTACAGCCAATTACCAGCCATGGCTGTCTCCAGCAGCTTTACCCATTTTGATCTATCAGACGCCACCACTCGCCATCTATTAACTCCAACACCGCTCTGATACTTTCACTCATTTTTGTAATCATCTTGCACGTAGTCTACCTCGTTTTCTTTTTCCTTCTGGTTTGCGGAAAGTTATTTTTTACTGGTTTACCATTGTTATATTTATAAATATTACCAAGTCATTTCATCTTTGAATTTTAATTAACTTCACTACATTTGGTTCTCTGAATTTGTAGTATAACTCGTTATTCTCTTTTACTGTACAAAAAATTTTTTCTAAAGATCTTTTGTTTGTAAATAAGTAATAGATTTTCTTCTAATTTATTCCTTGCCTAACATCCATTTCCTTATAAAATTATTGGTCTCAATAAGGTCTTATATGGTTGTAGTACTGCCATATAAGTCTATTAAGTTTTACTAAGGTCTTATATAGTTGCAGCATTTCCATATAAGACTATTGATCTTACCGCACTTGATTTGAACTGTCAATTTCATCCAAGATAGCATCTATTAGTCATATTCATGCCATTTTTAGTTTCTTGTTTAATGACATTATTGTTTTATATGAAATGAAATAAAATTGGTTTAATACTTTTTTTTTGTATGAGAGTATAACAATAAGTTAGGCAAACTTCATGGTAGTAGAATTCGTTTACTTCCAGTTGTTTGTGAAAACAACAACCCTGATATTAATGTTCGAAATATTGAAATTAAATACAAAAATAAGCACTAATAATAATTATATAAAACCTAATGTACAACATTTCTAAAAAGTAAAAATGATTTTTAGAAACCAATTAAATATTATCAATGTTATAAATCTTTTTTTAAAAAGTTTCTCCAGTAGAAGTAGTAATAGTAATCTGACTAACCGTTTCGCAACTTTATGCTTCATAAATGCGCCTGTAGCTCTCATGGATTAAGAGAGATGAAATTGGAGAGTGAGCTCTTTTTCTACATTTTTTGCAGCATTACAAGCTATCAGGCTGCAAAGATAACTCAAAAATATTTCGGTAATTGCAATGAACTGAAGAAAGTTATTTAGTACATCACTAGCTGGTAAACACGTCACAAACAACACATTAACTTAGTTTCCCATTTATTGATTATTTTTTAAATGTAATTCAAAGCAAGTAAAGTAATAAAAATTAATAAATATGTATTTATAAATTATATTATAAAATGTTTTCCTTAAGAAATAAATCTTTTTTAAGAAATGCTCCCCTTGTTTAATTCGCATAATTTAATAAAGTTAGTTAATAATGATTTTATAAAAAAAAGTATAGATTAATATAGAACTTATTCTCAACGAAAATAAGGTGTCTGGCTTAAAAAGCAATTTAATCCACTTTATCGAAAATTAACTTTTATGTTCCTTTACTTCTTCTAGCTAGCGATTCTGTAAAATTTTTCTTTGTTTGCTCTTTTTGAACATGAAATGAGTGGGATTCTTTCGTATTTTTAATACTACTTCAAAAACAAAATTAACATCGGTACTGAAAAGAAATTAAATTATAAACTAATAATTTAATTATTTAAAAACTATAAAATCAATCAGAAAATCACATTTAAAACGATCGATTTCTTGCAGTTTTTACTGAATTTTTGTCCAAATTACTTGTTTGCAAAAATTATTTGGTGCTCAGGGAAAAAAATAAATAAATAAACTGTTTACTTTGAACAATAGACATATTTCTAATTAACACAACTTTCTACACTTGAGAATATTCGTATTGAAAAGAAAAATTAAACACACTAATTAAAAGCTTAATTGTATCGAATCAAATTAACAAATAAATAGAAAATACAACAAAAAAAATTATTTAAAGACTTTTGACCTATAACTTTGAACTCAAATTAAGAAGAAAAAAAATCAAAGTTTCCAATTCTTAAATCAAAATCTTTTCACTAACTAGTTTTTAAAATGAGTTCAACTAATGATGCTTAATGCCGGATTTTGCTCATTATATTAAAGTTCATTCGTAAAAGTCGGTAGAAAAAGTTTTGAAAAAAAAAATTCTCACTCAATTAACTTAATGAAATGAGAAAAAAAACTAGTTTCTGTAAATTGTTGCTTTTTCTCGTCAAAAAAGTCAACAAAACTAGCTATCTTAATTAATGTAACAGTTGTTGAGTAATAAACGCATTTAAGAACTCTTGACTGTGATGTCACATAAACATTTTTAAAGTTTCTTTTTGCCCCATTTACATTAATTTTAATAAACATCGAGTTTATATTTTAAATTTAAAAAGCGAACTCCTTACAATTTAATGACTCTCTCATATTTTTATTTACTTCTGTTTAACAGGGTTTTTTTTATTTGATTCTATTAAGTAATAAATTCTAAATTATACAGGGAAAAGAAAAATTTATGTAAACAATTTAACGAAAAGCATTTAAATACAACAATAATCAATGCAACGTATCCGTATTTATTCCTCTATTAGTTTTAATAAAATTAAAAGTGCATGGTAAGCATATAAATATAAATTATATTCATCAGATGAATAAATTTAAAAACATGGAAAAAAACAAAAGTTAAATTGCTTAAATCGTAATTTATTATAAATAAAGAAAAATGTATTTTGTCCTCATAAACACTAAATATCTTTGAAGAAAAAGCATCAAAGCATTTTGAAGAATTAAATAAAACAAATAACGAAAAACGATTCTTGAATTCAAATAAAAATAATAAATCATCATCAAGCAAATAGTTATGTTTATTATCACAGCAGAATGTTGAATACATTTGAGTGAAAAGTGTTTTCCAGCGTTTAAAAAAAAAAAATCGTGCTTTTTATCATGCTTTTGCATCTAAGTGAAAATTCTTCAATCCTTCATTATGGATAAATGGTAAAAGCAATCGATTTCTAAAGTCTAACTCTGTTACTTTTGAAAAGATTATTGGATTTTGTTAGAATGTAGTTCATTTTATTCCTTTCCAAATCTGTAAATAAACATTTATGTATGTAATTCTTCCAAACTGAGAATAATAAATATATTTATCTAAAAAAGAATATCTGCCTCGAGAAAATGCCTATGTCTGTGCTTTCCCTCCTTAAATTTAGACAAATATTACGAGTCTACATTAAGTATGTACATAATCATTAAACAGTTAATCATATCTCTAACGATTTAAAATAAAGTTACAAAAAATGTTTTAAAAAAAATTATTTCTATCAGTATTTATATGTATTCCAATATCATGTACATATTATCCCTCTCTCTGTTAGATCTAAACTAAAAGCTATATCCATTAAACAAGTAAAAGTTCTACAAGTGAAGCGATAATAACATATTATCCTTTCAACTAAAGTGTTTAAACAAGGCGAGGAAATAGATCATAATTGGTTTCTCCTTTTGTTTTTAACTAGCCTAGTTTTGCTTAACTATCTAACCATGGAAGATGGAACATGCATGGCAAAGTGGTTAAACAAAAACTGATGGATTGCAGTTAAACCCTTATGTGTAATCTCTTTTGCTTTACAAATTACTAGCAGTGTTTGATCTTAAAAACTTAATTAGAACTTAACCAAGTGTGCATAACGTTTTTGACGTTTACGTTAAAAGATATATTATATGGTGATAATAAAGTGATATATATATATATATTCTAGTTCGATTGCAAATTTACAATTTGTTTTAGTTGTAAGCATTCTTGTTGAAATATTTACATCATTTTAAAGTTATAAATTCAATTATCTAATAAAATACTTTCCATAATTTTAAAAGGTGAACCGTTGCAGAAAAATATCTTATCTTTCTTCGGAAGCTTACATTTCTCGGATATTTTAAGCAAATAGATACCTTTTTGTATCAGGTAAACAAAGTGAATGCATCTTGAGACAAACTGAATTACTATAAAATTTTAATTGAAATTACTGTATTTAAACTAAAATTATTAAGATTAAACAGAGTTTTTCATATTTAAACTGTTGTTATTAGCTTTCATTTTATTCTTAAATAAACAATCAGAATATTGATGCTTTGATACGGAGCCCTTACTATTGGTGGGCGAGCTCCATTTATAAAAATGTAAAGTTAATCTCACTTTCATGTTTACGCATGTTTATCTTAAATTTATATTTTAAAACGTGTATACAGCTCCAGCTCATTTCTGCAGCAGAACAAAAAGCACCTCAAAGCAGATAAAAACAATGTTTTTAAAGCTCTGTAATACAAAATGAACAAAGATAGCATTATATCAAAATTGAATTAGGCCTTCATATAAACTTTTAATTGAGATAGTGAAAAAATCTATAGAAAATTAATATAAGTAATAAGCCCATATGCTCAGTGGTTAAGACCACTGATCTGAGATTCTAAACGACTGGGGTTCATTCCTCTGCGGCAGCTTGAAACCCACCCCTGATCGATACGTATCAGTTTGTCTGGTACGTATACGTATCAGTTATCTTAATGCTCAGCATACTAACACGATCATGAGGTCCCACAACTTGCTGTTGCTTTATAGGTAATGAAATAATAAAATTATATTATTGTTCAGCTTAAAAGTGGCAACCTGTCAAAAGTGTAAATAAGTACAAAACAAAAATAGTACCTTATAAAAACCTTTGTGAAGTACTTTGTACAACTAAATAAGATTCTTTTCACAACATTTAAATATTTACTTTATTTTCTACAAATATAAAGATAACAGTCGGCAAAGAATTCTGTTAGGTTAAAAAACATTTCGCTAAAAAAGAACGAATTCTAAAATAAAAATAAATAAAAATGCTGTTGCCAGCCATAGAATTTTTTTTTAAAGTTAACTTAGAAATGACAAACCAAACGATGTTAACAAAATGACGTAGAAAGCGCAACTAGATCAAAATTATACAAGCGCAACAAGATCAAAATTATGATACCTGAGCACTTGACGTAACACTTTGCATCATTTAAACTGTAAGTCCCATTGACTCGTATTTAATCACATTCAACTCCGCTTAAAAATAAAACATATAAAATAATACCTCATATTTGCAATATACTATATTGTCTAATACGCAAATAAATACAAGAACTCAGTTTCATTTGTATACGTAAAACCATTCTATCTTCTAAACTTCCTATCGTCTCGAATTCAGTCTCAATTCAGCATAAAGAAAACAACATTCAAAGTAACACGTCATTTGTCTAGATAGCAATCTTTCTTTCGATCCTACCTTTTACCTCTAACTATGAGGAGGGTACTTCATAGTGTGCAGTAAGTAAGAACTTTTTTTCTGACTTCCAGCTTTTGACAATTTTTTTTAATCTTTTTTTCTGAATTATTATATTCTTGGACATCAATTCTCGACAATTTAAATCTTTTATTATATTTGTCTTAACATTTTACTGAAATAAACAAGTTTGATAAATATAAATGTAATTTGTTAAAATGAAAATTTTATCATAACTCTCTAATTTAAAAGCAGAAAATTCCTTAAAAAAGTATTTTATTTACAAAAAAATTACGAAACTTTTGCATACATTATTAGTTTTTAATAATAAAAAAAAATGGTTTTATTCAATGCTTCATAAAATCCTTAAAATATATTTACTAAAACAAAGTATTTCAAGACACGCAATTCTAATGCTAATACAATTAAATAATAGTTTTTCAAACAAACATTATTACATTTGATATGTATTTTCTGTCATAAATGCTTAGGTGAAATATTAGCTATTCAGTGCTTATCAATTTAAGCAGAATATCTAGTATAGTCATCATTTCATTCCTCCATCTTAAACTAGTTACATTTATCGAAAAGTAATTTAATCGGATTAATGAGTATTCTTGAAAGTACTCACGACTTCTATTAGAATTTTTATTCTCGAAGCAGTCTATTCCGGATTTAAAAAAGAAACATGGTTGCGTTTCTAATCCATTTAGTAAACGGTAAGTCACGTTACAAAATGTCTTTTTTGAAATGTTTGGAGTAAGTTTAAATCACTCGAGTTTGTATTTTCGCAATTGAATTATTTATTTAATAAAAGTTAAAGTTAACTGCATTTCTGAGAATAGTACTTTTAAGTAATCTTGCCTTCTTTTTTCTTAAGTGATTGAAAGAAATTTTTGAGAGAAATAACGTCTTTTAATAATATAAATTAAATGGGGGGCTTAAAATCAATATATCAATTTCAATAATGAGATTATTCACTTATCATTCATACGCTTTTACTTTTTATAATCACTTATTTACCCTCATAATCTTATAACAGATAATGTTTAGGTTGACTTTTAGATTATTTCAAGCATGATTTTTTTACACGATAACACAAGAATAATTACTTATCTAAATAAGTAATACTTACGTAACTATTACTTAGTTAAATACAAAATCGAAAAATTTAAGAATTTTTCTTCCATTTGAATTTGTATGGATACAAAATATAAAATAAATTATCTGATAAAATGATGTCAAGTCAAAAGATGATTGTTTTAATTATAATGTTTAGGTTAATTTTCAGATTATTTCAAGTATGATTTTTAACGCAATAACACGAGAATAATTACTTATCTAAATAGTAATACTTACGTAACTATTACTTAAATAAAAATTCTTAAAAATTTAAGAATTTTTCTTCCATTTGAATTTGTATGGATACAAAATATAAAATAAATTATCTGATAAAATGATGTCAAGTCAAAAGATGATTGTTTTAATTATAATGTTAAGGTTATTTCAAATATGATTTTTTACGCAATAACAAGAGAATAATTATTTATCTAAATAGTAATGCTTACGTAACTATTACATAGACAAAAATTCTTAAAAATTTAAGAATTTTCTTTCATTCGAATTTTTATTGAATTAAAATATAAAATAAATTATCTGAGAAAATGATGTCATGTCAAAAGATGATTGTTTTAATTATAATGTTTAGGTTAATTTTTAGATTATTTCAAGTATGATTTTTTACGCAATAACACGAGAATAATTACTTAACTAAATAGTAATACTTACTTAACTATTACTTAGTTAGATAAAAATTCCAAAACATTTTACTTTTTTTCCCATCCGAATTTGTATCGAAACAAAAAATAAAATATTCGAAAAAATGATATCAAGTTTTAATATATCCGTTTTGTTTAAACTTTGAATCAGTAGCCATTTATACATTTGACCACGAGGATCGAGTCCCGGTGGTGATAACAAGGTTCATTTTTACTTCCGACTTATACAGAGCATAAATAATAGAATAGGTTGACCAATGTGATAAACAGTATATAGATTAAATTGGCTCTTAAATAATATAGTAGATGGTGACAGGTGTTTTAGTTTCCTAAAATGTAATAAAAATGCGAATAAGTTTCACTAAAATATTTCATCATGAAAAGTTAATGTCCTGATGAATGATTGAAAAGTTTTCTTGCTTTTGATTTTGATTGAAAATTATTAAAGAGTTAACTGTTTAAGTTAAGGATTTAACGGATTTTGTGAAAAGAATTGACTGATTATTAAAATAAAATAAAAAGGACGAACAGAAAAAATTATGAAATAAAATCTAATAAAACAAATAATTTTCCCAATAAGGTTAATTTTTAAATAGTAACGCATTTTTCTTAAATTGTAACTTAAGAAATCAAAATACTTAATTCAATTGTTTCGTTTTTCTTTGCTAAAAATAACATACCATAGCAAAAATAACAATCAATAAAAGAATTTAAACATGGGCAATTTATAATTTTATGTTTATTTTATTTTGCGTTTATTTTAAATTTAACAATGCTTCATTGCAAAAAAAATCAGCATTTTTTTTAACATAGGATTAAAATGTACTCTAAAACTTACGCCTATATGTTACTTAACTCTAACAAATTGGAAAAAAAAATTATTTATTTCTTTTTAAATCAAATAAAATTTGTTTTATCTATAATATTTTGTTAAAATAATCAAAAATTAATCATAATATGTTTAGAAATTTTATTATAAACTTTTATTTCTGTTGTGTTTTACGTTACAAAACCACGTCGCTACTTGCTCAAGATCACTTAGCAATCCTAACTGAATCATTTTAATTCATATGAAAGTTTCAACTGCAGCGTAGCATTTTTCATAACAATTTGTTACATTTTTTATTAGAACATTTGGAAATCCTATGATAAACAAAGAAAAAATCTTAAAGCCCTAAATCT
The DNA here is from genome assembly GCF_043381705.1 of Parasteatoda tepidariorum. Lineage (NCBI taxonomy): Eukaryota > Metazoa > Arthropoda > Arachnida > Araneae > Theridiidae > Parasteatoda > Parasteatoda tepidariorum. The sequence continues at coordinate 42,876,923 of NC_092210.1, read as the reverse complement.
CAAGTAATTTCATAAACACAATGATAAGATTACGCAATTTCGGTATCTCGCATCTTTTTAGTTCTTCATAGTCTCAATAGTTTTTATGATTTATTTATTTGATCCGAAATTTTACGACTCCTTGTTTTATTTACTTTTTACTAATAAAAATGAAATAAAAATAGAATAAAATCAATGAATCAATATTTTCTTGTAGAATTTCTTTAAACAATTTTCCAGTTTACTTCTTGAAGCAAATGAAAATTTATTTATTCATAAGTAATTGAAAAGTATGATTAAAGCATTATTAAGTCATACTTATACTTTTCAAACATTTTCTATCAGCTTTTCAAACTAATTGAAAATTGATTGATTGCTTACATGCAAATTGAGTGCTAACATTAGCATAATATTATTTGATATTAACGTAATGTTACCCTGATTTCAATGCTTAAAGTTACTCACTACTGCTAATAAGTATTTGGTTAATCAGTATTCAAATTAGAGTATAATTTACATAAACTATTATATGACACTAATCGATGTCAAATACGATAATAAACTGCTGTTTGTAGAAAATGCAACACCATGAAAGAATCATCAGAATCAAATGAAATTTAATGCAGAAACGACTTGTACTGATACAAATAAACGATGAAATTTTCAAAACAAAAGAAACAAATTAAGCGTCCGAAATCAGTATTTGGTGCAGCCACCACGCGCTGCAATAAGTGCTGCTATACGACGTGGCATGGAGTCAAACAGATGTTGAATATCTGCTTGAGGAAGAGAATTCCATATCGCTTGTATGCGCAACCAAAGTTCGTCTTTGGAAACTGCAGGACGCGGATCACGAGTGAGACGCCGACCAACCATATCCCACACGTGCTCAATAGGCGACATATCCGGCGAATAAGCAGGCCAAGGAAGAAGTTGCATGCGTTGTGCTGAACAGAAGTCTCTAACAGTCCGCGCAACATGTGGGCGTGCATTATCCTGCTGAAAGATAGCTCCAGGGATGCCTTGAAGGAAAGGAACGACTTCGGGCTGTAGCACTTCACGGACGTATCTGTTGCTATTGAGATTACCCTCAATTCGTATCAAATTGGATCGTCCATGATACGAAATCGCACCCCAGACCATAACTCCGGGTGTTCGACCACTATGTCGTTCAATAATACACTCAGGAAGGCAGCGTTGACCGGCATAACGTCTAACACGAACACGGCCATCATGGGTCCACAAATTGAAGCGTGATTCATCTGAAAAGACAACTTGGTGCCAATCAGCTCGCCAGTCTCTGTGCTCAAGAGCCCACTGCCGACGCAGCCGTCGATGATCCGCCGTGAGGGGAATCCTGTATAATGGCACCCTTGCACGCAATCCACGGCGCAGCAGACGACGACGAATTGACGAAGCCGACAATTGTACACCTGTAGCAGTAGACCAATGTGCTGCCAGCTGCCTGGAGGAAGCTGTGCGATCATTCACCGCCATGCGGAGCAGGTGTCGATCATCGCGCTCTGACGTCACCTTCTGTCGTCCAGTGCCTGTTTTTCGAGTTGTTCGGTGCTCGTCGGTCCACTGCTTCCAAACTCGCATCACTGTGGAACTGTTCCGCTGCATACGAGCTGCTATTGCGCGATAGGAAAATCCTCCTTCTCGAAGGCCGATTATCCTCCCTCGTTCAAACTCCGTAAGTTGCTTGAATTTCTTATTCTTCCGTCGTGGAGGCATACTCAGGTCTCACTAAACGTTTGCCACTAACAAATAATCATAGACTATTTTCAACGTCCCGCTACAGCACTTTATTTATACGCTTTCAGCATCAATTCAGAGGGCGCTGCGCGCGCCACGCACGCGCGATGGCTCGGAAACTTTATTAATTTGCATAATATCCTATAATTGACATTTGCTGCGAATTTCATTTGATTCTGATGATTCCTTCATGGTGTTGCATTTTCTACAAACAGCAGTTTATCAAATACCAAAACGTTTTATTTCCTTCTTGAATCTTTTCAAATAATATAATATCCCTCTATAAAAACAAAGTGCAGGCTTGTTATTGTCACAAAATAGTAGTTTCCATTGGATACTGTTAGAAGTACAGTACTGTACTGTAAGGAATTCCGGATAAAATTACGGTAACGAACTTTTTACCGTAATTTGGTCCATACCGTAAATCTAATTTTTACTGGAACATGTTGTACCGGAAGATTAATAATCTGATGTACTGTAATTTTTACAGTAATAATTACCATAAAGTCACCGAATCACACTAATTAAATATATATCACAGTAAAAATTATGTATAATATTTCATAGTAAAAATAAATTTAAAATTAAAATGGATTTTACGGATTGCGGACACACCGTAATTTTTTACAGAGTGCTAGATTTGAGTACCACGTAAGAATATTATTTCGTGTTATTTAATGGAAAAAAACGACCAACGACTTAACGTAAATTTATTTTTAAATTTTTTGATACTTTATTTTATTAAATATGAATAATTCGTTAATAAATAACTGCTTTAACTCTATTACTAATTAAAACTTTCTGTTTAAATGTATTAATTAGTTTAATTTAGACAAATCGCAAAAAATTTTAAAACCTTCTGAGAAAACAAATAAAAGTGTAAAGGTCAGAAGGAAAATAAAGTGATCATTTCAAGTAATAATGAAATTAAATTAGTTTTTGAGACTTTAACTGTTATCAACTAATTTAGCTTACAAAGGTATATTAATGTCAATATTTAACGAACAAAAAATAGCCCTCTTTATTCATTCAAACTATTGTTTTGTATATAGCATCTAATTTTCCTACATTCTTTACATTAATGATATGCAACAACTACGATTACAAGAACTATGAAAGTCCTGGAAACAAAAAAATGTTAATTTTTCTGCATCAACCTTAGAAAAGTTATAGATATGGTTTATATATTTCTGAAATGTTTCTGATATGGCTCAGATAACATCTCAAAAATATTTTATAAAAAAAATAGCATCATTGAAACATTTAATCGTTAACTGAAAATGCTAATTTTTTTTCATGCAGCAGTAATAATTTACCAATTTATTTGTTGCATCATTATAGCTTACCCTGAAGAAATTTTTAAACGCTTTTCAGTTTCACCTGAAAAAATAAATCACTAACTAATTTTAATTTTACCCTTTTTCTGAAATGGGCTTCTAGAATGATTTGTCCGTTCATATAATCACTCAAATCTTAACTTAAAACCTATTTTTGGGCCGGGATAGCTTGGGATGGACCTATGTCCAAGAGGTCATGAGTTCAATCTCACCGGCGAAGATTCCCTGTGTAGTAAATGGTGACTGGTGAACGTTAAATCTGTCGAGTCACAAAGTCTTCTATGCTCGCATAACAAATAACACCTCTGGGAGTACTACATTGTAGATTGATCGTTCTTAGTTTCAGGTCAAAATAATGATTTGTGGAAGAATGAATAGATGTATGAATGGGTCCGCCCTATAAACGGACTACGACGTGTGTATCTGAAGTCGTATTCTTGGTCGTAAATGGCACCGAAAAACAAGAAACGCACCCTCTGCGCTAAATTCGCTTGACCAATCAGGCTTGCGGCAGGCAAGTGACATTAGAAACAACAACAACTAAACCTATTTGTAGATTCCAATGACTGTATGGTTGAGTAATGACTGTATGATTGAGCGGATTACAAAAAACCCGTAATATCAGTGATAAAAAATTGAAATGCTTTGTTCTAAATTAATGATCATCAGTTTAAATTAAAATTTCCTCTTTTTCAGGGCTTCTCTCATGGGACGTTAAACACACCAGATGTGATTTAGAAGGAATTGACGTTGTTTGCTCGCAGATTCAGTCCTCAAAAGAACCAGAAAGTGGTAAGTATCATGCGATAAAAAAATGTGCAGAATGTAAAAATCTCAGAAATGAGGTTTAGTTAAAAACATTCGAAAAGAGAACAAAATCATGCTCTTAAATAACAGAAAGAAAATTGACAATATTTATAAATAAACTTTTTCTGTCTAAAAACTTTTTTTTGTTTTATTCCTCAAATGAAACAAAAAGGTTTTCAGAAAAAAATTACAATTTTTGTAAAACTTTGAACCAAAGGCAAAAGACATTTAATGAAATATTATAAGAACACAAATAAAGGAATTTTAAAATTAAGACAAACTGTCAAAAATCTTCCAAAATTATGAGAGGCGAAAGATAGTATTACAATTACATTTACTGAACTATTTAAAGAATACAAATAAAGCAATTTTAAAATTACGGTAAACTGTCAAAGAACTATCAAAATTATGTGATGCAAAAGATACTATTGCAATTCTATTTACTGAAATCTTTGCTTAAAACAAATAAAGGAATTAATTCATAAACCAACACTTAACACATTGCAAAAAAAAAGAAGAAAAAAAGCTTCTTTTGAGTTGAATAAAAAAAAAGAACATGATATGAGTGATCACTGATAGATTTGCACATTTGTGTTAACTGCACATTATGCACATTTATCGGAACTGCACATTTATGCTAATTATTTTTTAAAAAGTTAAGCATAGTTTATAGAGAAATTCTGTTCATTCGTCTAATTATGGTATATTTACCGAACTAAGAATCTGTTTTAATGTTTCGAAAAATGAAATTAAAACATTTTAATTAATTGTTGTGAACAATTATTTTATAGTTATAAAATTAGGTGCAAAAAAACTTTCATTAATTACTGAAAAAATGCATTCATACGGAACAAAAAAATACATACATACATTCACAGAAAAAAATACAGCAACGGGAAAAATTACGGTATAATATTTTAGGATAAAAATGGACTTGACAGTAAGACAGTAAAATAGATTTGTACCTAAAGTGCCGATACTATATACCGTAATTTGATCTGAAATTTTATTCAGTAAAGGATCAGTTCAGTAAACTGTATTTCATGTCTAAGCGAATCACAAAAATTTCCACGTAATTTACGTGATATATAAGGATGTTATAATTATATAGTAGCATTTGAGATCAGATTAATATATTTTTGAATGTAACTCCCTTTCACGAGTGTAGCTTGTATTTGAATCGAAATATTTTCAAAAACATTCTGAAGAGAATTTTTAAGGAGGGATAAGATTCAGATAAAAGCAAAATATCGGCGATTTTTGAGACAATATAACTGGTTTGCTTCAGACAGAGGCCTGAATTCTGTGTATTTCCTAATTAGCTGAATAAGAATATTATTGACGATTTTACAAATATATCTAAAATTTGAATTTTAAAGCGGTTTCAAAGGTAAAGAAAAATATCAACGGTCTGAGAACCATTCTTGAGAATCCAAAGACACGACATCACAATTTTTAAATCGTCCGCAGAGGGGACATCTCCCCCGTTTTGTTATTATGATACTTTTAAATGGAACAGTTTAACGAGGACAGATATCGTCCTCCTCCCCTTTTCCCTTCATAGACTGCGCAAAGCGGTCACCTATCCACTCACTAACCGGGTGGCAATGTTTGAATTCAGTAATTTACGAGGAACAGTTTTTTATTATCAGTCCACTATTGGATCATAATTGTCTAAACATTTAGAACAACTTATCTATGCAGAAATTGACAATTTAAAGTAAATTGTATTATTTTAAAAATATTTGCCTTCCAAATATTACTGAATTTCGTCCTTTATTAGATCAATTAGATTGACTTATTATGCTTCAGGAAGTGGAAAATATATCTAAAGTTTAAATTTTTTTTCAAGTGGCTTCAAAAGCAAAGAAAGTATCAACTGCGTCAAAAGATTATAATGACACGCTGTTTTGACTGCTTAATTTAAAATACCATACATAGAACTTAAGTAGTAGTACTTTATTTATGTCGCAATGGAAATTCGGACTTTGGCGATGGTCTGAAACACATCCTTGAGAATCCAAGGTAGGCCATCGCAATTTTGATCCTCTGCAGTTCGACGACTTGCACTCGAAGTAGAGTACTACAGTTAAACAGTTTAAAGAGGACCGATACTGCGCACCCTCAGTACCTTTACAGACCAACCAAAGAGATAACTTGACCACTCACTGTTTGCTGCCAGTGATGCTTGACTTCAGTAAGTTACTGGGAATTGTTTCTTACTGTCAGTCTACTATTAAACCATGATTGTTTAAAAATTTAAAACATAGCTGCGCAGAAAGTAATTGCTTTTACTTATTAAACTTGAACAATTTAAAATTTTAAAATAAATTATTTTGTTTAAAAAATTGTTTCCTTTCTCTATATTACTGAATTTGACACTTTTCTACACCAACAATACAAGCTTATTATTATGCCGTGTCATAATAATTTCTGTAATATGAATAATTGCTTAAGAATTTAGATTTGGAAGAAAACTTTTGTTTTAACTTTGAGTAATAGCGTGTTATATGCAATATCTATGTTTGAAAAGAATTACATCACACATTGCAATTTACTATTTAACCCAACTTAGAACAGGAAAATGGGGTACTCAGTCAAAAATTCCAGATCAAAATTATAGTATAAAATGCAGCACTTTAATTCAAGAAACTAGTCATTTTGTTTTAAAAACTCTTTAAAACTTTTTTAAAGCACATACTTATAAAAATCACGAAAAAGAATTTCTTTAATTGCTTTTTAATAATATTACAAAAATATTGTACTCAATTCAAAAGAAACTTAAAAAATTTTTTGAAAAACTCATCTATTGTTTGTATTGTTATCAAAGTTTTCTAGATGAAAAAAGAATAAAACGTTTCAATGAAAAATGATTTTTAATAAATACTAGAACTTTAGAAACTATAAAATAACTCCAAGTAAGACATTAAAGTTTCTGTTCCCTTAAAGTTCTTGAAGCAAAACTTCTTTGGATAAAAAAGAAGAAAAAAGATCATGATATATTTCTACTTTCAAAACTGTATATAGTCTTCAGCACGATATATTGTGTGTTGAATTCTCAGTAGTCTTTTTTTCTTCTTCTTCGGTGTGTTTGTCTTGTTTTTCTTAGGTCATAGATTTCAACTCACGCATCACCTAATTTATCTTATCGCTCGAGCATAATGGTTAAAAATACGTTCTGAAATAGTGAAGTATTTTCAACAATTCGAATTCATATGTAACTAGTATTCTCAAACAATATATGCACAGTGCGCAATATAAAAAATGGACCACCCAGAATAACTTTTGATCTAATTTGATCTTCACGTTCTATTACTCAATCTTGAGGATTGAAGGGCAATGGCTCAAGGATTTCACTCATGCTAATTAATTAATGCAGACGATATTTTAAGCTATGAAATAAGACACACAAACGTACTTTTTGGAATAAACATGTCATTTTCGAATTTTTGAACCTCAAAATATAGCCACAATTTGGAAAACTTGGTCCCAATAGTTTCCTCAGGAGAGGGGTCCGAAATCTGCACCCCTTAATGCTAATTTTACTTTTTGCGACTTTCGCCATATCTCGAGAACTATTCAAGAGAATTGAAAAAATTTTGCACAAAATTTTAAAATTTGGTTATATGAATATTAATCCATGCAAAACCTAAACTTCAATAAATATTTATTATTTTTCACTATTTTGTTTATGAAAAGTAGTAAAAGTTTGAATCGTGAGATTTACGATGTCTCACATCATTTTAAAGCATGTAATTTTCAGAAATTTGGACAAACTCCATCATATAGTTTCTGGGAAATCGAATTGTGAAGACACGATTTTTTCAAAATTTTCGATTGCTCAGATTGATTGATTAAAATGTTACAATCAACTGATTTGGCCTATTTTACCGATTTCGCTCAAATTTCGCATTTTGACATGTAAAGTTACATTCTCTGAAATGGTGTAGAAAATGTAAATCTTACACTTCAAAATATTTTCGAATATTAATAAATAAAATAATAAATAAAATAATAAAAAATAATATTAAATGATAAATATTTATTAAAAGCTATTTTTTCATGGAATTTACATTGGCAGGGTGCGTAGCCAAATTATTCAGCAGAGCACTTTTCAAGCACTCAAAAGATATTTTTAAGAACTTTAAAAAAATATCATAATTGGACAGGGTGGGAAAGTTGTTGACAATTGACAGTTTTATCTTGTTTTAACCATCATAACAAAAAAAAACTTTTGGCATTGTTAAAAATCACGAAGTTTTGAATCATATAAAACGAATGGCGTTTTCATACGCTACAGACTGGAAATACGCCGAAATAGATAGGAGTTGAATTAATAATGAAAACGTTGAACAGAACAATGTGAACTGCGTCTTTTTTGCATAATTTTCAGCAAAAATTAACATGGTAAAGGAAAAATCTCATTTTGAAAAGAGGAAAATTAAGCACTTTTTAAAAACACCCAATGAAAAAAAAAGCACATTTAAAGGGCTTTTAAAAGACGAAAATCGAAAATAAGCACTTTTAAGCACTTTTTAAAAACGCTACGCACCCTGATTGGATAAACGAATTTTAAACATGTGAGCAAAAATCCTTCAATTCGCTTAAAAAGTTTTAGAAATATTAATGGATGCGCAAAAAATAAAATTAACATTAAGGGGTCCAAACTTAGGTCCACTCTCCTGATCAAACTATTAGAACCATATTTCCCAGGTTGCGGCTACCTCCTATATTTTGGGAATCCGAAATCCGAACCAGTTGAAAAAAGGTATATTTATTCAGAGAAAGTACATTTTGTGTCTTATTTCAAAACTTAAAATATCGTCTGCACTAGATAATTAGCATATTTGAGGTCACCCCTTTAAACCATTTTGATTGTGTCCTAAAACGTTATAAATATTCGATCATTGGATCAAATGTTATTCCCGATCGTTCGTTTTTTATTTTGAGCACTGTACATAGGCGAAAAGATTTTGCCATTTCAACGCGGATTGAGAACTTAAACGTACCTGATTATTGAAAGAAGTAATACAGACGGTATTCGAGATAATCACTCAATATATAAATACAGCAATGATTAAGCAAGCTTATCATTCGCAAAGAGTAAATTTGAAAAATATTTATTTCGCGCCAAAATAAAGAATAATTTAAAACTGAAATATATATGAATGTGCCAAAAAAACTCTTACATCTTGTTAAATTTCTAAGATTTAAATATACATTTATCTATAAATTGAAAAAAAGTGCTTAAATTGAAATACCCTTTAAAATTTATATATATATATATATATATATATATATATGTTATAAGTCTTTAAACTTTGCCACCTAGACTAGTGTTCGGTTTTTTGCTCAAAAGTTCTTGCCATCAGAAAGACTTTGAATTACGCCATCCGTTCTGAAATAACTGAGGCCTATATTCTGACAGGCGGCAAAAGTTCAACTCAATGCTTACAAAACTGGCCGAAAATTCTAAAAAAAGGTCGGACAAAAAATATTTTTCAAAATTTTCATACTCTCACATAAAAGCTAAGTTTGCCTCCAATGGATCCCTCCCCACGTTAAGATCCTCAGCAATGAGAAGGTGGACTTGCTTGCGGAAAAGGGAAGTGTTCTTCCTTCTATGACTTCTCTTAGGCTCTTGGCATCCGAATTTTTTTTTCCTCATCCACGGGGCTAAAGCAAATACTGCGTGCAGAGTCCCTCCCGCACACGGTTTTATTTTATTTTATAACCGTCGTTGAAAAGCCGACCTAAATTTGAGTTTACGACTACCAATGTTCAATTCCGTAGCCTTGTAATGCTTACACACGATTGGTAAGTTAGAAATCGTCCGGGTTTGTCCCTAAAATTCGAAGGCACAAGGTCTGCACAAACTACATCGGTCAGGTTACGAAACGGTCACTCAAATGTTTAAAATTTGTCAACAGGGAAAAGGCCTATTCACATTGCCCTTGTTCCTGTCCTGCTTCTCCTGCTCATATTCTTAATTATATTACCTCCTCTGTGAGGCTGCTGTAGAGTAGGGAGGAGAATGGACTAGTAGAGCTGTTAGAACGACATGGTCTCATGGACATGATCTGGACCAGGGGGACATAAAACAAGTCTTTAAACTTAATGAAACTCACTTAATGGAAGAAGTCTTTAAACTTAATGTTCACAGAGAGTACGATTTAGTTTATATAAACAAGAAAAACTTATGCATTTGTCTAGCATGTATACAACTCTTAAAAAAATGTATACAAGTTGAAAAGATTCCGTAGTGTTGTAATGCTATGGTTAATATGTATACATATTAACCTATCCCACATAGAACACTTCCGAGAGTTACCCATAAATGAAGATCTTATCAGTAAGAACTGAACATATCTCTTTAAGATTATATTAAAATATTTTCAATGAGTAGTAGAATCTAACAAAAAAGTATCTATGAGTAGAGAAATCTAACAAAAAATGTACGAGACATTGCATTTTAATTAATTTGCATTATTGTATGTATAATTCTCATTCAAAAATATGAAGTACAATTTAGTGTTTCGAAATAGGACATTAAAAATATTTACTTCAATAAATACACAACAATAAACTAATAAAATTTCCCCTGTGGTTACTTTTTCCTTTTCCGGATGAAAGAATAAAATAATCAAAATGTCGATGAAAATGATGGGAATATGACATGAGGTGCAAAAGTCGCTTGCCCAAAGGCAGAAGTATAAATGACTTTTAAAAACTTGATATGAAACTTTTCAGAATGAATTTTTGAAAGTAATATCGAATTTTAACTTTTGATACCTTTAAGGCTTGTATTTTGCGATAAAGTTATTTAAAAAATATAACTATAAATCTAGGAAGTAAACTATAATTATTTTAAAACACTTAAATACCATAATCAATTTATTTAAAGATTGTAAAGGCATTAAAGCACCCAACTTAGGACGTGCCAAAAATCTGAATTAAACATTGAATTTTTAATAAGAGAAGGAAAATAAATAATTAATAAGAAATCATTTATGCTATCCAAGACGTCATGACATCGTACACAATTTTCTGGCATTTCATGGTTAAAGCATAAATATAAAATATAAAAAGTTCAAGGACATGCCAAAAATCTGAATTTAACATTGAATTTTCAATAAGATAAAGAAAATAAATAATTATTAATAAGTAATAATTTATGCTATTCAAGACGTCATGACATCGTACACGATTTTCTGCCATTCATGGTTAAAGCATAAATATAAAAGGTAAAAAATTCATTAAGTGTTTTTGTTATTTTCGATAATTTGAATTGACGAATATTAATTGATATCTACCAATTAATATTTAAAGTTTTTACAAATTAATCATTTTTTAAATTAATTAACAAACAATAAAAAATCTAATTATTTATATAATTATTTGGGGACCCATTCCTTGGATTAATAAGTTCATGTTTTTTCATTGAAGGAGAGCAAATAATAAATAAAAACTTGATATGAAACTTTTCAGAATGAATTTTTGAAAGTAATATCGAATTCTAACTTCCGATACCTTTAAGGCTTGTATTTTGCGATAAAGTTATTTAAAAAATATAACTATAAATCTAGGAATCTATAATTATTTTAAAACACTTAAATACCATAATCAATTTATTTAAAGATTGTACAATAATTTCATATGATTTTCCATTTTAGTCAGTGTACTATTCAATTGATTTTTCCATACCATTATTACTTGGATTTTGATACAATCATTCTTTGTTAATATTTTTAGAATAAACAAATAATGAAATATTAGAATAGTTAAACTATTTTTTAATTTTAGAGTTGCAAATAGATATTTTTTAATATCTCAAAATCAACACACCTATAAGCTGAATAAGTTATTAAAACTTAATAATTTAAATAACAAAACATTAATCGGTAAAATCAAAATTCCATACTTTCAAATTACTGTACAAACTTTTTTCATTCGTCTTTTTGGAGTCTTTAATTAAGAAGTAAATACATGTCGCATGTATGTTCTTAAATAAAATTCCCTCTGCGATTTTTTCTTTCGGAAATATCTTGTTTTATTACATCAAAATATTACTAGCAATACGCATAACAAATAATAACTTTACTACTTGTAAACTTGCCATATCGCTACAAATAATCAAATCAATTATTGTAATGTATTTCAACGCAAGTTTCCCATAGTCATAGTACAACAAGGAAAATTCCATAGTCATTATTTCTTAAAGAACTATAATAAAATTGAAATCAATTTAAAATATTCCGAAAATTTATTTATAGATTCGTAAGTTTAATCTTTATATATGCAATGTGTACGAGGAGAGTTAGTCTGTACACACAAAGGAAATATTAATTTTTCTAAAATTAATTTCTATCTTAACCCCTTCCTTCTCGCTCCCGTGAAAATGACGGGGTAAAGTTTCACCCTCTATTTCTCGCTCCCGTGATATTGACGGGCTGGAGTGTTCAGTAATAAAGCGCCAATAAAAATAAAAATAATTCATTTATTTCTCATTTTACACACCAGATTGCAGTATATTTTAAGGTAATTGTAGATAGTTAGTTTATTTTAAACTAGATGTCAGCACTAATCAAATACGTAATACAAATACAAAAGCCAATAAAATAGACACTTTTATGACCATTTTCATGAAAATTAACCGATCGTTAAGGGGTTTAAGAAATGGATGCATGTTGAAAAGATAAAGCATGAACGCATATTAACCCATCTGACACAGAAAATTTTTTCGAATTGACCATGACTGAAAACCGTTTCAAACATACATTTTTTAAAAGTTAATTAAGTTTAACAGTTTATTTAAAAGTTATCAATAACTAAAAGTAAAGCTATATCGATAAGAGTAAAACATATTATGTGTGTATTTAAACATTTTAAGGCAATTTTATAACTTAGTTGCGAAAGAATTTGTTATTTATGAATTTTTTTATTTGTAAGTTTTTAAAAAGAAACTTTTTATAAAAATGTAAAACAGCTAATTTGGACTCACAGTTTGCTCGAAAATGACGCAGACTAATTCGTTTTTATGGGGTTCATGAATATTATTGAGATATTTTAGGATATAACTAATTTTTGTTTGTGATCCAAAATAGCTTCGCTATTAATTTTCTTGGTGGAAATGATTGTGGGCACGCCAAACCCAATAAACCCAATTACTTAACAAAATTGTTCATTTCTTTTCAAGCTATTAAAAAAAAAGAAGAAAAAAAACATCGCTAGCCCTTAATTTTTAAAAAAATGCATGCGTCTAACTTTTTGAAAATACAAATAAGTTAAAAAATGTGTATAAAAAAAATAAAGAAAATAACAGTTTTGCTTGATTTAAATTTAGATGGGAAAAAAACGCCTCGTTTTGAAACTTTAGTGTTAACAAAAGCTATGTTATAAGTCATAAAGAGACAGAAGATGCATGAGCAATTACTTAATGCTAAAGAAATATCAAATTAAAAAGAAACGAAGACTGAAATCAATAAAAGCTGTAGGGAAAAAAATTATTTGTTTTAAAAATTTCACTTACTTTGCTTGTAAATATTACACACAAGCTTTTTTATATGTGTCTTAAATTGAGAAAAAAATACTGTTCAGAAATGCTTTTTATATTTGTTTTCATTCATTTCATTTGTATTCCTTATAATTCTAGAACATTTTTTTATCATTTTTTTCAGAATTGCTGATTCAGCATTCAACTGAGAATCTTGCCGTAGAAGTTTTACTAAACCCTCACGTCAGCACATTGAAGCAATGCCTGAAAAATTTGCTGGCAGCCAACGTAGGCCACAAACATGTGATTCATGCCGGATATGCTTTCACAGGATCCGGATCCTGGATTTTACAGGATGGAAATTTTTCTTATCAAAACTTAATGGACACTTTACAAGATGTAGACGTTCAAAAAGCGTTACGGCTACATCCAGGATGTACTATTCACATACATTGCATCCCAGAAGGACCTTGGGCTCAACCGGAAGAAAGAACTTCATCCGACATTCCAGAATCTCTTTATATTAATCCTGCCAAAAATGTGTCTGTTGTTCCTGGTTCAACCCATCTTATACAATGTTTAGATTCTGTGTTAAGGTTCCAACCCCTGACGGAGATGATGAAATCATCCCCCGTAGTAGGAAATATTAGATTTAATAGGCCAACCTTGTATGTATTCCCTGGAGGACAAGGAGATTGTGCTCTCTTTGGAGTAAGTGGATTCACCATGCTTATCGATGGTGGATTCAATCGAAAACCTTGTTTCTGGGAATTCATTCGCCACCTCGATAGGCTGGATGCCATTATGATAACGCGCCTTAACGAGAACAATGTGTGTGGAATTACGAACGTCATTCGTCGAAAAAGAGAAGGCAAACGAGTTTATCCTCAAGTAGGTTACGTTTTTTGTAATGTTGCTGAAGGAAAGAGTCCGACAAGTCCAGGCTCTTCTGGGCAAGACAGAGATCCTTTACTAGTAAGTGTTATAAAAGAAGGACGTGAATTTAGTGAAAATCTTCATCAATTGGGATTAAAGCCTCATAGATGTCTTCGGGATAGTTTAGCTGAACCCCTAACGCTTTTCCATAAAGTTGGACATGGGACTCTAGAAATGCATGTTCTAAGTCCACCAAAAGATAGCAAAGAAATGAAATTATTTTTCCAACAATGGACTTCCTATAAAGAACATTTTACCTCAAAAAAGTATACTGACGATGGAGAAATGCCTATTCCTTTATCACATGCCATGTCAATATGTGCTTTATTGATATGGAAACCATCTGATCCCTCAGATACAATTACAAGAGTTCTTTTACCTGGAAGTGCGCCACAAAGTAAAATTTTTGAGGGTTTAGAACACTTAAGTCACTTAGAAGAACTTAAATATAAAACTTGTAGTCAAATGTCATTAGGAATTAAATATGAAGAAAGGGTCAAAATTAAAACTACAAAGAAACATGTTGTTAAATCTTCCATCAAGCATAAAGCAGATTTTGTAAGACCTGCATCACCGACGAAACTAATTAGGGACAGTGATGAAATTAAAATTGTAAGAAGGAGAGCGGAATCACCAGTGAAGTCCATGACAGGATCTCCTGTTCGAAAAGTTAAGAAGATAACAAAAAAAGTTGAAGAGAAAAAATTCGTTGGGGTGAAAGATGAAATTGTTTCGAAAAAGATTGCATCAAAAGAAGTAAAAGCAACCAAAAAAATTAAGAAAAGTAATAAAGCTAAATTGCAAAAATTAAAAGATACTGCTGATAAACGGAGTTCAGAAATTCCTGATGTAGAAACTATAGAAACAGCAGGAGATACTATACAACAGACTGAAGGTGAAGATATGGAATCCTTGCTTGCCACAGAAGACGAAATGCTGAAAATTGAAAAAGATTTTGATACTCAAGCAGAAGAAAAAATACTACTAGAAGCTGTAGATCGCGAAAAATCTCCTTCTAAAATTGACGAAGCAGATATTAACTTAGATGATTCGCAAAAAGAGCACGATGAAAAGGAAGAAAAAGCAAAGAGTGAAGAAAAATCAAAGGAAAAAGAGACAGAGGAAGACATTACGGAAACTGAACAGGAAGAAAAATTGAAAGAAAAAGAGATTGCTGAAGATAGTAAAGAAACAGAAAAAGAAGAAGACAGAGAGATTGTTGATGATACTAAAGAAGTAGAACAAGAAGAAAAAGAAATAAAAGAAGAGAAAGTAGAAGACGGAAAAGAAATAAAAAGTAAAGTTGAAAAGGAAACTAAAGAAGAAATTGAGGGAAAAGAAAGTGAAGATAAAAGTGGAGGCATTACCTTAATATTGAAAAAACCAACCGAAAGTGAATTAGAAACAAAATCTATATCCGACACTACAGAAGATGACAAAAAATCAACAGGTGGTGAAATGGACCAAATAATACCTTCTCCTTCCACAGAAGACAAATCACCGGAATTAGTTGAAACTGTTAAAAAAGTTTCACCTTCAGGTGAAAAGAAATTAGAATCTAAAACAACCGCGGAAAAAACACCGAGAAAAGTTAAAAAATCGAGTAAAATTTCAGCTCTTAAGTCAACAGTGTCTGCACCAAGTAAACTTCGAAAAGAACCTGAAATTCGAAAAACAGCTCCTAAAAAAGACAAACCTTTAGAAAAAGAAATTAAAAAATCAGGAGTTAAAAGTGTTAAAGCAATACCAAAAACTGTTAAAAAAGAAATCGTTAGTGAAAGTCCACTAAAAAAAGCTGAGGTTTCAAGAACAGCTGTGAAACCTAAAGAGTTGAAAACTATTCCCGCAATAAAAGAAGTTAAGGCTCCTGTGACTCTTAAAATATCTAAAAAAGCTGAACCAAAATTAATAAAATCAACTAGTGCAGCAGATGTAAAAACCAAAGTGTCTAAGGACGTGTCGATTAAGCGAATAACTGAAAGCAAACTCACCGCTAAACCCTCACTGTCAGTAAAAGAGAAAGATTCAACCACCTTACCAAAAAGTCCAGTTAAGAAACCCAAAGAAAAAATTCCTATATTGTCTCCGAAGAAAAAAGCCAAGCCACTCACAAGCACGCCAGCACGACCATCTAAACCTTCCAAGGACAAAACAAAGCCTAAGCCAGTGAAGCGACCCGGAAAAATGAAAGACATTACTCCGTCCGCAGAAGAAAAACTTTCACCCGAAATCAAGGGACCAATTGCACCGGAAGAATCGATTCCGTCCCAAGCTCCAGCAAAGGAAGTTGTTGATGAAGAGATGGCTCTAGAAGCTCCATCCAGTCCAAAAGAAACAGAAACTCAAGAATTACCGGAGGAATTAGCTGCTGAAATTCCGTCCTCACCAGTTGATGTTGATAAAGTCTCACTTGCAGAGTCAGAAGATAAGAGATCAGAAATAGGAGATGAAGGTATTGTTGAAACGCCCCATGAAGCAAAAGAGCCTGAAATTTTCGATGAACAAATGGTAGTAAAGGAAATTGAAGCTGTTGAAGCTGCTGTCGATGAGCTCATTGAAGGTATGCGAACTGAAATAGGTGAACCGAAACTTAAAAGCAAAATTGATCAAGAAGATGCAAAGGTTGAAAGTCCAGTTGAAGAGCTAGCAGTTTTAACGGAAGATAAAATTAAAACTCCAGCTGATATCGGAAGCGCGGAAGAAGAAATATCTGCTGAAGAAATTTCCGAGGGAATTGAAGAAGAAAAGTCAGCATTAGTTGAAGTTTCTAAGAAAGATATTTCATGGGAAAGTCTACAAGAATCAGTTAAAGCTTTAATTAATGTTGAAATAACCTATATCAAGGAAAATATTAAAAACAAGGGAATAAAACTAGACAATTACGAAACAGTCATATTCAGATACATATCAATGGATTTTGAAAAGCTATGCTTGACACCTACTGTTGAATCTATAAGTAAATATGTAACATCAAATAAAGAAAATATTGTAAGAGTAATTTCTGAACAGTATGAAGCGGATACAGCAGACAAATCGGGTCTTGCAGATGAACCAGGTGAAAAACTTGAAGAGAAAATTTCCACAGAAGCAGATGAAATGACAGAGGAAGAAATTTCTATGAAAGCTAAAGCGATTGACGATATTTCGAAAAAAACGAGTGAAGTTAAAAAAGACACAATTGTTACTGAGCATAAAGAAATTGAAGGAATAGATATTTCCGAAAAAGCTGAAAGTGAAGTTCCTTCAGATGCAGAGAAACATGAAGCAATTTCAACAGAATCTGATAAAGAAATTCCCAGTGTTGATGCAAAAGACGAAAAAGAAATTCCTACAGAAACTGAAAAAGCTGTCGAAACAATTTGCAAGGAAGATAAGGAATTTGAGGAAGAAACTCCCGTGGAAGCTGAGGAAACTGAAAAAGAAATTCCTACAAAAGTAGAACATGAGAAAGAAATTTCCACAGATGAGGAGAAAATTATAAAAGAAATTTCCACAGAAACTAAGAAAATTGAGGAGAAAATTACCACGAAAATTGAAGGAGATGAAGAAGAAATTCTTACCAAAGAAAAAATTCCCACAGAAGCAGCAAAATCTGAAGAAAAACTTATTATGGAAGCTGAGAAATTAGAAGATGAAACTTCCACGGAAGCTAGGAAAACTGAAGAAGAAACTCCCAGGGAGCCTGAGACAATTGAAAAAGAAATCCTCACTAAAACTGAAGTTAAAGAAGAAATAATACAAAAAGAAGAGGTTTCCACAAAAACTGATAAAATTAAAGAAGAAATTTCAAAAATAACCGAGAAAGACGACGAAAAGATTCCTACGGAAACCGAAGAAGAAAAAATTTTGACAACTATTGAAAAAGAAGAAGTTTCTACGGATACCGAGGAACTGAAAAAGGAAGCACGTGTGGAAGCTGAAAAAGTTGAAAAACAAATTCCCGCGGAAGCTGAGGAGGTTGAAGAAGCAGAAGATTCTATAGATGATGGTGAGGAAGAGGTCTCTATAGAATCTGAGAAACTAGAAAAAGAAGAAATGTCAGTGAAAACTAAAGAAGCAAAAATTCCTGTAGAAGATGGTAAAGAAGACATTTCTACAGAACCTAAAAAAATTGAAAAACAAATTTCCGCTGAAGAAATTAAAGAAGAAATTCCTGTGATATCTGAAAAAGTTGGAGAAGAAGAAATATCTATAGAATCCAAAAAAATTGAAGACGTAAAACTTTTCATAAAAGATGAAGTAGAGACAATTTCTTCGGAAGTTAAGAAAGCTGAAAAAGAACGTCTCGAAGAAAAGGAAAAGTTGGAACAAAAAAGACTTTCAATTTCTGAAAAAGAAGAAGAAATTGCTGTGTCTCCAGAACAAGTGAAAGAAATTGCTGCGACCCCAGAAGAAGAAAAAGAAATTATTATGGATTCCACACAACAAGTGGAAACTTCAGCTACTCCTGGCGAAAGTGTTGACATCGTACAAGAAAAAGAAATTTTGAAAACTCCTGAAAAAGCAAAAGAAATTTCGAAGACTCCTGAAGAAGAAACTACTATCGTTTCAGAGCAAGAAAGTGAAATTGCTGTAACCACAGAACAAGAAAAAGAAGTTGTTTTAACTACTGAACAAGAAAAAGAATATATATCAGAAGAAGATTTCAAAAAATTAATTACTCCCGAAATTAAGAAAGAAATATCTTCTATAGCAAGAGAAATTGAAAACCTGTCATTAACTGATCCCCTAGAAATTATTATCAAGTTCGTTTATTTACTTCTTCAAGAAAGAGAAATTATACCGGAGGCTGACTCTCTGAAAAACTACATTATTAAATACAGAACTGAAATTATTACAAAAATACTTAACATCCACGGGAAAGAGCAAGAAGAAGAAGAAACTCCACAATTTAAGAAAGACAGTTTTACTGAATCAATGTTTGAGACCTTGATCACACCAGAAATAAAAAAAGAAGTTTCCACTATATCAAAAGAACTAAAAAACATTACTTTGGATGATCCTGAACAAGTTATTCTTAAGATCATTTACATGGTCTTAAACGATAAAGAAATTATTCCTGAACCAGAGTCTTTAATTAACTACATAATAAAATACAGAACTGAAATCATTACACTAATACAAGATCAATATGCGGCTGGAGAAGAAGATCAAGAGAAAAAAGAGATATCTCCTGAAGATGGCATTGAGGTAACTGAAGATATTAGTCCAACTCAAGAACCCGAGCCCGAAGAAACGATAAGTGAACAGCTTATTCACGAACAACTTACAAAGGAATCACTGAAGATCATTGATGAATTAGTGGAAGAACACAAGTCAGGAAATATGTCTAAAGAAGATTGTAAAAATATACTCTTATCAATACTGAGAGAAGAGCTCGAAAATAAAAAATTGCCAATAAATGAGGATACAATTAAAATGTACATAAATGAATATAGAACAGAGTTTATCAAAGTTTTAAGAAAAGAGTTCATGTCAGCAGCTGATACTAAGGTACTTGAAAAGGAAGAAATTCCTGTCACAGTCACGCTAGAAGAAGTGTCAACTAAAATTATAACAGAAAACTTAACGAGTGAATCTCGAAAAATTTTAAATGAGCTTATAAATGAACTTAAGCCAGAAAACGTATCAAAGACAGAGTTCGAGCAAATAATTTTAGAAACCTTAGAATTTGAATTACAAAACGAAAATTTGCCCTTAAAGAAAGACACAATTCTAACATATCTCACAGAATACAGAGTTAAATTTGTTACAATTTTAAAAGAAAAACAATTAACTATTATAGATGAACAAAAAGGTGCAGGAGCGTCAGAAGAACCAATTTCAGAAGAAATAGACATAACAATAGACAGTATTGAAAATCAATTGACAAGTGAATCATTGAAACTTATTGATGAGCTTATAGGTGAATGCAAAGTAGAAGACATGTCTCATGAATCATGCAAAAGTTTATTATTAGAAATCTTGATACAAGAACTACTGATGAGAAACCTACCCTTAAATAGTGAGGTGATTATTATGTATATAACTCAATATAAAGAAGAATTCGTCACACTTTTGAAAAAGAGATATTTAGAATTCACCACAGAGGAAGAAGAAGAACTAGAAGAACCAGCAAAAAAAGTTGCAGATGAATCGATTGATGAAGATTTAAAAAGCCCGAGAGAGGATACAAATATTCCAGAATCATTGGAATTAGAAGAAATAAGAAAGTTGATAAATCCCCAAACTCAAAAAATAATCGATTCGTTGGAAGAAAAAATTAAGTTAGGAGATACAACAAATGAAGAGTTTTGTGAAATGCTTCTTCAAGCTGTGCAGAAAATACGTATTGAACACAAAATAGAATACAACGAGGAATCATTGAGAAACTGTTTATCAAATTATGAAATAGAAATAATAAATATAATTACACAGCTATATCAGGACCGTGTTTCCCAAATTGAATCTAAAGAACTGCCAGAAACAGAAGTTGCGCAAGTGATATCTTATGAAGAAATAAAACGTTTATCAACACCAGAAATAACCAAATTGATTACTTCTATGAAGAATGAAATTCAAATAAATATTCCAGAGGAAGAATTTCAGAACCTACTTTATGATACTTTAATTGAGCTTATGCAGAAAGAATCTATACTGATAAACTCAATGAATATTCTAAACTGCATTATTCGTTTCAAAATTGAAATAATTAATCTAATTCTTAATCGATATAACGTCAAAGAATCGCTAGAAATCAGTGCAACTGGAGAAGTGCCAATTGACGAAATAGTTGCTTCTTCTCCTGTTGAAGTAATTGACTCTGAAAGTATGGAAGAAAAAATATCGTCATTTGAAATTAAAGCAACGGATATAAAACTTAGAGAAAAAACTCCCAGTCCAGAAAAAGAAGTATTAACAGAAGACGTTACCGAAAAATTAAAAAAAGAGCTACCATCAACAGCAGAAAAAGAAAAAATTACTTCAATTCAAAAAGTTGAAGAAACGATTGAAGAAATAACACCGATTCCTTCTGCATCAAGTGAAACCGAAAAACCTTTACAAGAGGAAACCGCAACAGAAATACGAGAAAAAACCCCAACTACCGTAAGAGAAATTATTCTGATTGATGGTGAGAAAAACGTTGAAGATGATGTTTCTCTAAAAGAGCCTGACACAGAAGCAAAAAAATATGAATCAATTGACGAAGTGCTTTTAACAGACAAGAAATTACAAACAAAAGAGACAATTAAAAAAGAATCACCAACAAAAGAAGATACTGAAAAAACATCACCAACAAAGGAGGAAGTTGAGAAAGAATCACCAATAAAAGAGGATATTAAAAAAGAGTCACTTACAAAAGAGGACATCGAAAAAATATCACCTTCAAAAGTGGAAATTGAAATAGAATTACAAACGACAGAGGAAATGGAAGAAGAATCACAAACAAAAGAAGAAATTGTAAAAGCATCACTCACAAAAGAAGACAGGAAAAAAGAATCACCTACAAAAGAAGACATTGAAAAAGAATTACCAACAATCGAGGACATTAAAAAAGATTTATCATCTAAACAAGACATAGAAAAAGAATCTCCTACGGAAGAAGACATTAAAAAAGAATCTCCGACAAAAGAAGACATAGAAAAAGAATCTCCAACAAAAAAGTACATTGAAAAAGAACTATTTCCAAAAGAAGACGTTGAAAAGGAATCACCAAAAATAGAGGTTGTTGAAAAAGAATCACCAACAATCGAGGACATTAAAAAAGAACTACCATCTAAACAAGACGACGAAAACGAATCACCAACAAAAGAAGAAGCTGAAAAAGAATTACCGACAAAAGAGGATATTAAAAAAGAATCACTGACAAAAGAAGACCTAGAAAAGGTATCTCCAACAAAAGAGGACATTGAAAAAGAATTACCAACAAAAGAGTACATTGAAAAAGAATCTCCAACAAAAGAGGACATTGAAAAAGAATTATCAACAAAAGAGGATGTTGAAAAAGAATCACCGACGAAAGAAGACATAGAAAAGGTATCTCCAACCAAAGAAGACATTGGAAAAGAATTATCAACAAAAGAGTACATTGAAAAAGAATCGCCAACAAAAGAGGTTGCTGAAAAAGAATCACCAACAATCGAGGACATTAAAAAAGAATTACCATCTAAACAAGACGACGAAAAAGAATTACCAACAAAAGAGGAAGCTGAAAAAGAATTACAGACAAAAGAGGATATTAAAAAAGAATCACCGACAAAAGAAGACATAGGAAAGGTATCTCCAACCAAAGAAGACATTGGAAAAGAGTTACCAACACAAAAGTTTATTGAAAAAGAATCATCAACAAAAGAGGTTGTTGAAAAAGAATCACCAACAAAAGAGGTTGTTGAAAAAGAATCACCAACAAAAGAGGTTGTTGAAAAAGAATCACCAACAAAAGAGGTTGTTGAAAAAGAATCACCAACAAAAGAGGTTGTTGAAAAAGAATCACCAACAAAAGAGGTTGTTGAAAAAGAATCACCAACAAAAGAGGTTGTTGAAAAAGAATCACCAACAAAAGAGGTTGTTGAAAAAGAATCACCAACAAAAGAGGTTGTTGAAAAAGAATCACCAACAAAAGAGGTTGTTGAAAAAGAATCACCAACAAAAGAGGTTGTTGAAAAAGAATCACCAACAAAAGAGGTTGTTGAAAAAGAATCACCAACAAAAGAGGTTGTTGAAAAAGAATCACCAACAAAAGAGGTTGTTGAAAAAGAATCACTAACAATCCAGGACATTAAAAAAGAATTACCATCTAAACAAGACGACGAAAAAGAATCCCCAGCAAAAGTGGAAGCTGAAAAAGAATTACAGACAAAAGAGGATATTAAAAAAGAATCACCGACAAAAGAAGACATAGAAAAGGTATCTCCAACAAAAGAGATTGTTGAAAAAGAATCACCAACAAAAGAGGTTGTTAAAAAAGAATCACCAACAATCGAGGACATTAAAAAACAATTATCATCTAAACAAGATGACGAAAAAGAATCACCAACAAAAGAAGAAGCTGAAAAAGAATTACCGACAAAAGAGGATATTAAAAAAGAATCACTGACAAAAGAAGACCTAGAAAAGGTATCTCCAACAAAAGAGGACATTGAAAAAGAATTACCAACAAAAGAGTACATTGAAAAAGAATCTCCAACAAAAGAGGACATTGAAAAAGAATTATCAACAAAAGAGGATGTTGAAAAAGAATCACCGACGAAAGAAGACATAGAAAAGGTATCTCCAACCAAAGAAGACATTGGAAAAGAATTATCAACAAAAGAGTACATTGAAAAAGAATCGCCAACAAAAGAGGTTGCTGAAAAAGAATCACCAACAATCGAGGACATTAAAAAAGAATTACCATCTAAACAAGACGACGAAAAAGAATTACCAACAAAAGAGGAAGCTGAAAAAGAATTACAGACAAAAGAGGATATTAAAAAAGAATCACCGACAAAAGAAGACATAGGAAAGGTATCTCCAACCAAAGAAGACATTGGAAAAGAGTTACCAACACAAAAGTTTATTGAAAAAGAATCATCAACAAAAGAGGTTGTTGAAAAAGAATCACCAACAAAAGAGGTTATTGAAAAAGAATCACCAACAAAAGAAGTTGTTGAAAAAGAATCACCAACAAAAGAGGTTGTTGAAAAAGAATCACCAAGAAAAGAGGATGTTGAAAAAGAATCACTAACAAAAGAGGTTGCTGAAAAAGAATCACCAACAATTGAGGACATTAAAAAAGATTTACCATCTAAACAAGATGACGAAAAAAAATCACCAACAAAAGAAGAAGCTGAAAAAGAATTACCAACAAAAGAGGATATTAAAAAAGAATCACCGACAAAAGAAGACATAGAAAAGGTATCTCCAACCAAAGAAGACATTGGAAAAGAGTTACCAACACAAAAGTACGTTGGAAAAGAATCACCAACAAAAGAGGTTGCTGAAAAAGAATCACCAACAATCGAGGACATTAAAAAAGATTTACCATCTAAACAAGACGACGAAAAGGAATTACAAACAAAAGAGGAAGCTAAAAAAGAATTACAGACAAAAGAGGATATTAAAAAAGAATCATCGACAAAAGAAGACATAGAAAAGGTATCTCCAACCAAAGAAGACATTGGAAAAGAGTTACCAACACAAAAGTACATTGAAAAAGAATCACCAACAAAAGAGGTTGTTGAAAAAGAATCACCAACAAAAGAGGTTGTTGGAAAAAAATCACCAACAATCGAGGACATTAAAAAAGAATTACCATCTAAACAAGATGACGAAAAAGAATCACCAACAAAAGAAGAAGCTGAAAAAGAATTATCGACAAAAGAGGATATTAAAAAAGAATCACCGACAAAAGAAGACATAGAAAAGGTATCCCCGACAAAAGAGGTCATTGAAAAAGAATTGCCAACAAAAGAGGTCATTGAAAAAAAATCCCCAACAAAGGAAGACAAAGAAGAAGAATCACCAACAAAAGAGGACATTGAAAAAGAATCACCTTCAAAACAGGTCACTGAAAAAAAATCCCCAACAACAGAGCATGCTGAAAAAGAATTACGAACAAAAGAGGACATTGAAAAAGAATCACCTTCAAAAGAAGACATACAAAAAGAATCACCTACAGAAGAGGTCATTGAAAAGAAGTTACCAACAAAAGAAGACCTAGAAGAAGAATCACCAACAAAAGAGGACACCGAAAAAGAATCACCTTCAAAACAGGTCACTGAAAAAAAATCCCCAACAACAGAGCATGTTGAAAAAGAATTACGAACAAAAGAGGACATTGAAAAAGGACCACCTTTAAAAGAAGAGATAGAAGAATCACCTACGGAAGAGGTCATTGAAAAAAAATCACCAACCAAAGAAAACCTAGAAGGAGATTCACCAAGAAAAGAGGACATTGAAAAAGAATCACCTTCAAAACAGGTCACTGAAAAAAAATCCCCAACAGCAGAGCATGTTAAAAAAGAATTATCAAAAAAAGAGGATACTGAAAAAGAATCTCCTTCAAAAGAAGACATACAAAAAGAATCACCTACGGAAGAGGTGATTGAAAAGAAGTTACCAACAAAAGACCTAGAAGAAGAATCACCAACAAAAGAGGACATCGAAAAAGAATCATCTTCAAAACAGGTCACTGAAAAAAAATCCCCAGCAACAGAGCATATTGAAAAAGAATTACCAACAAAAGAGAACATTGAAAAAGGATCACCTTCGAAAGAAGAGATAGAAAAAGAATTACCTACGGAAGAGGTCATTGAAAGAAAATCACCAACAAAAGAAGACCTAAAAGAAGAATCACCAACAAAAGAGGACATCGAAAAAGAGTCACCTACAAAAGATCACATTGAAAGAGAAACAACTGCAGTAGAGGGTGTTAAAAGAGAATCATTAACAAAAGAATTACCAAAAAGAGAGGACATTAAAAAAGAATCTCCAACAAAAGAGGATATTAAAAGAGAATCACCGACAAAAGAGGACACTGAAAAAGAATTGCAAAAAGAAGACAGTGAAAAAGTACCACCTACAGAAGAAGACATAAAAAAAGAATCACCATCGAAAGAGGACGTTGGAAGGGAATCAACAGAAAAGCAATTTTTAGAAAAAACATTATCTCCAAAAGAAAAAATAATTTCTACAGAAGAAGAGATGGAAAAAGTTTTGATAAAAACAACATCTCCATCACCTTCTAAAGAAACAGACGCAAAAGTAACGCTTACGGAAAGCATTTTACCTGAAGGGTTGAAGGAAGAATCGACCCTAGAACAAGCTATAGATATTCAGGACACTGATATAAAGGATGATGGAGCAGAAAAACTTCTCATGTCTGATGAAAAAAAATTACTTTCAGAAATCACTAAACCAGATACTAAAGAAGCAGTGAAAAGTCCATCACCGACAATAAGTGAAAGCGGCACATTTATACAAGAAAAAAAAGAACAAGTTATGGAAATGGCCATATTTGCAGATCATGAACTTGAGTTATCAAAACCGAAAGCTGTTGTAAAATCGCCTTTATCAGAAGAAAAAGACATTATTCTTGAAGTGAGAGAAGAAGCAGCAGCAACCCCAATGTTATCAAAACCTTCGACTCCGATTGAAAAAATTGATTCTGAAAAAATTAAGGAATCTGCTATTTCTGAAACTGGGTCTGAACTTGAGACTGTTGATAAAACATTAACAGAGCTTTCTGATAAAGAGGAAAAACCATCAGAAAAGACAGCTGTTGAAGATATGATAAAAAAGACCCCATCTCTAATATTATCTAAAGAAGTTGTCTCTGATCAAATTGAAGATAAAACAGAACTCGACTCAAAGTCTTTGATTCAAACACCCTCACCTCAAAAAGAGAAAGAAGAAAAAATTATTGTTGATAAAATTCAGAAAGCTGCGCCTTTTATTTCAAGTGAAGAAATTGTTCCTGAACTTGAAAAAAGTGTAATATCTCCCACTGCAAAAGAAACTGAAGATTCAAAACCAGAAGAAAGAGCTATTTCAGAAACTGGCGATTCGACTTCGACAGATAAAACGGATGTCCAGAAATCAGAAGATGAACCTACTCCAACTGAAGGTGCAGTTTCAGGTCACGAAGTGGAAATTAAAGAAAAAGAAGAATTATTAGTTTCAGAGGCTATTAAATCTCCGCTTGAAACTCCAGAAAAAGAAGTATCGTCACCTAAAGTGATCGCAAAAGAAAAAATACCTTCACTTATTGAAACAGAAGAACCAAAGGACGTAGTGGAAAAGGCTGCGGAGGAAGTGTCTCCAACTAGTGATGCAACAACAATTCATAAACTAGAGATTGAAAGTGCAAAAAAAAGTGAATCTATTCCCGATAGTGCAGACGTTCAAACAACCGATAAAACACCAGAAGAGATAACATTGTCCTCTATTGAAACAAAAGAATCAACTTCCATACAAAAAGATGTCGAAATAATTACAAAGGAACTATCACTTACTATAGATACCGTAAAAATTGAAAAACCAGATGATGAAATTGAAAAAGAAAGTGATTCCACTCCTGTTTCTAAAGACATTGAGACAACCGATAAAATATCGAAAGAGAAAACTCCATCGCCGGCTGAAACAAAAGAATCAAAGTTAGACGATACAGATCTTACCGAAAAGGGTACTGAGGAAGTGTCGCCAACAGCAGATATTACAACAATTAAAACACCAGAGGTTGATGGTGAATCTACTCCTGTTCTTGAAGAGATTGAAAAAATTGGGGAAGTACAAGAACCAAAGTTAGTTCAAAAAGATGTTACTGAAATGGTTGCAGAAGAAGTATCACCATCTTTAGATACTACAGTTATTGAAGAAACAGATATTGAAAGTACGAGGGCAAGCGAAACTACAGTCGACTTTGGTGATATTGAGGCAACCGATAAAACGTCAAAAGAAAAAACACCTTCTCCGGCTGATATGAAAAAACCAACGTTTGAACAAAAAGATGTTCTAGAAAAGGTTACACAGAAAGTATCACCAACTGCCGATACTGAAGCAATTGCAAAGCTGGAAGCTATGGAAAGTGAATCTATCGCTGTCGATGAAGACATCGAAATTAAAGATAAAACACCAAAAGAAAAAACACCTTCACCAACTGAAACAAAAGAAGCAACATCAATGCAAACAGATGTTATTGAAACAGGTATAAAGGATGTATCACCGACTATGGATACTTCAAAAATTGAAAAACTAGAGATTGAAAGTGTAAAGGAAAGTAAATCTACTCTAGACACTGAGACAACCGATGAAACACCGAAAGAAAAATCTCCATCAGAAACAAAAGAATCAACATCACTGCAAAAAGACGTTATCGAAAAAATTGCAGATAAAGAAATCGTGGCCGACGAAAAAGATGATGACGTGAAACTAGTTTTGCACGATACGAAGACAGTTGAAATAGATTCCCGAGAAAAAACACCTTCACCTGAAAAGATTGAAGTCGTTTTAAAAACGGAAGATGAAATAAGCAAAGAAGAAGCTATTTTACTTGAAAAATCTGAATCTGAAAGGGGTGAAATGGAAAAGATTTTGACAGATACGAAAACATCAACACCAGTAGAAAAAGAAACCAAAGATATTGAAAAATCACCACAAAAAGAAGAAGCAGCCTCACCAACGTCACTTGGGGAAACAACAAAAGATGATAAGGTGTCAGAGGAAGCACCTTCGCTATCAATCGAAAAAAGTTCCACGCCTTCAGAAAAAGTAGGCATTGAAGAAAGGAAAGACACCGTTTCATCCGAAATAACTCAAGAACGTATTTCACGTGAGACAACGGATGAAAAATCACCTTCATCAACTCGTGACGAATTGTCAAAAACAGTAGCAAAGGATATCTCTAAATTATCGGAGGAGAAATCTCCGTCACCAATTGAACCGAATGTGCTAGATAGCAAAGTTAGGTCTGAAGAAAGTGAAAAAATAGTTTATTCACCTATTCAATCAGAACTCAACTTAAAAGACCTTAAACATTTGGAAAAAACTTCGCTACCAGACAAAGATCAGCAGCAAGCTCCAATAGAAGATCAAATTGTTGAGGAATCTGTTATAAAAACACCCTCTCCAACTTTCGATGACAAAGTTGAGGATAAATGCATTACTGAAAAGACGATATCACCAGCTTCTCCAATATCCCAAAAATCTGATGCTATCGAAGAAGCCGTTTCTTTGAAATCTAAAGAAGAAATGTCTGATGAGGAAATCTTAGAAAAAGTGTCATCGCCTGAGAAATTTGAAGAAGCTGCTTCGATACAGGATGTAACAAAAGAAACATCTAAAACTTCCAGTTTTTCTGAAGATTTTTCGATTGAAACAAAACCATCCATTAGTGAGACTGAAACAAAAGCATCGTCCCTAATATTGACTACAGAACAAAAGATTTGTAAAGATGGTATCACGGAAGAAATAAAAGAGAGTTCTCCCTCTCCAGTTGTAGAAAAAATCATTTCATTACATGAAATTAAAATCGAAAGTGATACAAAAGAAAAATCTCCCATCTCTCCATCCAGTGAGAAAACTGAAAAGGAACTGAAAGACAAAACCCCAACACCTGATCATATTGACAAATCTGAACTAACCAAAGAAGATACAGATGACGAAATTAAAGAAAAGTTAACTTTAACTTTAGAGAAAGAAGCTGAAGAGAAAAAGAAGGAAAAAACACCATCTCCAAGCTTAACCACAACTGAAGATGCAAAGATTGAAACTTTAGAAAAAGAAGAAGATAAACTTCATTCACCCGATAAAAGAAAAATTGATGAAAAAATATCTTCTCCAATTCTTGATAAAGAAGATTCAGATGCAACAAAGGTAGAGGAAGCACTTCCTTCATCAAAAGAAGAAATTAAAATTATAGATAAAGACATGTCTGATAAAGAAAAAACACCATCGCCAACTTTGGGCGAAAAGGCAGACTTAAGCCCAACGCAAATTATTGAAGAAGAAGACAAATCTTCAGTATCGCCTACGGAAACGCCAGCAGGATCAGAAAAAATAGAAATTAAAGAAATTGAGGAGAAAACACCTTCTCCAATAGAACCATCTGCAGCGAAAGAAATTACTGAAGCTATCTTAGAAAAATCTGTTACTGAAAGTCTTACTGAAAAAGAACTAATATCTTCTGCTGCAAAAGAAGAAATTTCAAAAACAGAAAAAGAAATACGAGACAAAGTAGAGATTGAAAAAACTATCACAATAAAAGAATCAACTGAAGAAAGTAAAATAAAATCATTTTCTCCAACTGAAGAAATTATAAAATCTAAGGAAGAAAAAAGTGAAGAAGAACAAAAAATATTAAAAACACCCGAGGCCGAATTCGAAAAAGAAAAACTTTCAGTATCGAGTGAACAATCAATAATCTCTGATAAAGAGAAAACCCCTTCTCCTTCTGACGAGATTAAAGCACCAAAAGAGGAAAAGTTCGCTGAATTAAAAGAAAAATCATCCTCTCCTACCCTTGAAACAGCTACAGGTGAAACAGAAGAGAAATCACCCACTTCAGAGGAAAGAGATGCAGAAGAAAAAGAGATTTTAAGTCATACTGTTTCTAAAGAAGAAATAACACAAAAATCACCAACTCCGACCAAAGAAACCAAAACTATTAGCAAAACAGAAGAGATAGAATCTCTTGTGCCTACCGTGATAAAAGAAGCTGGCGCAACTGTTAAAGTTGACGAGAAAATAAAAGAAAAACTGGTTTCTCCGAAAACTCCCGAGAAACCTACCTTGGCGGAAGATGAAAGTGCTTCTGAAACAAAAGATAAAGAACTTTTTCCATCTTTAGAAACACCCAAAACGGTTGGAAAAACAGTTGAAACTGTAACAGAACAACTATCGATGACATCAGATAAAGAAACAATTTCATCGCCTAAAGATATTGTCAAGCAAATTTCTAGTGATGAAAGTGGTGACTCTAAGAAAATTGAAATTGATTTGAAAACTCCCCATTCTCCAATTTTAACTGAAGAAATAAGTGTAGAGGGAAAAGTACTACCTGTAGCAGAGGAAAAATCTCCGTCATCAGATTTAAAGAAACTGCCTCCGGATTCAGAGAAAGATGTCGTCATGCTTTCAGAAGAAATGATCGCTCCAAAAGAACTGAAAGAGGATGCATTAAAAGAAAAAGCACCATCTCCCACTTCCGAATCGGAAGCAGTTATAGAAGAAAAAGAAACGTTGTCTCCAGTTAGCAAGAAAGCATCGTTATCTGATGAGGATGAATATATTCATAAAACTGAATCATCTTTAACAGAAGGACAAGAAGAAATTTCAACAAAAGATGTCAAAATTGTGACTGAGAAAACTATTTCCACATTTTCAACTGAAGAAAAATCAGTTCCCAAAAAACCAGACATTTTAATTACACAGAAAGAAAAATCCGCTGATCAAACAAAAACTGATTCTCCAGCATTAGATGATCATAAAACAGAAGAAACTACAACTTCAAAAATTATCGAAGTAGAAATAAGTACAACAGCAGAACAAGATGTAAGGTTTCAAGAAACTCTAATTACTGGTCGAAAAGAGGATGAAAAAATGACATCTCCTGAAAAAGTCGAACATACTATCTCGCCTTTACAGAAGGATGAAAAGCTATTGCCTTCAATAGATTCGAAAGAAAATGTTCCCATAACAACAATGAAAGAAAAAGATCTAACACAAGATATAAAAAGCAAATCCCCAGAGGAAAGAGAAACGATGGATGAATTTAAATCCCCAGCTACTGAAAAAGATATTGACGAAGAGGATATTTCAGTTGAGGAATCAAAGGAAGAAGCTGTTTGCCTTGATAAAGAAGGTGAACAAACTTCTCCAGCGAAACATCATGTACCCAAAGAACTTGAGAAACTTTCATCACCTTTAGATAATAAATTGCAAACAGTTACTGTTAGAGAATCATCTGATGATAGTTCGAAGGTGATTACTGAAATGAGCTTAGAAATGTTCCAACAATCATGCTTAGGAGAAGTTAAAACGCAAATTAAAGATTTTGCTTGTATTCTTGAAAGGTTAGGAGAAGCGACAGGTATTTCAAGCAATGATTGTGAAACAATTATGCAAGAGATAGTTTTTGAAGAATTAAAACGAAAAGGATGGGTTATAAGCATCGTTAATATAATACGATATATAATTGAATATAAAACAGAAATTATCAGAATTTTGACTTTAAGAATTACTGAGATAAGATCAAAAGTTTTGGGCGAAAAAACTACTAAAGATATTATTGAACAAAAAGCAGCCATACTTTTAAAAAGTATAGTGGAAGCCGAAGATGATGAAATTTCCCCAATAGCTGAAAGTGTAATGGGAGACGACGTAGATATTCCTGATACAGATACTTACGAAACTAATTTAGTGGAACAGTTTTCCTCCCAATCTAAAGCTGAAGATGTATCAGTGGGTGAAACAGTAATATCAAAAACAGTTACAGAAATATCGACGCGTAAGATAGTATATGAGAAACCTGAAGCAGAACAAGTGTTTAGGCATATTTTTGCCGAAACAGTTGTTGATGATGATGTTGAAGTTCTTCAGGATGAAGAAGTGAGCAGAGATGAAATAGTTACCTCCCTCTCCACAGAGAAACTGGATGATGCAGAAGGAGATAAACTAAAATCTGATGACATGGAAACATCAGAATCTCCGAGACAGAAATTGATGTACATTGAAATAGAAGTTGAAGAATCAGTAACGACAACAACAGATGCATCAGCTGATACAGATGCTCCCGAAATACCATTCGATGGGAAGTACAAAGAAAGCACCGAAGTGAAAGATGAAGATGCAACAGCTAAGCTGGGTTTGGAAAAACCCGCAGAAGAATTAAGTACAGGGGGAACTGATGATGAGTTTATCAGTGCTAAAACTTCAATTACTGATAAAGTTGAAAAACAAATGTTAACTTGTAAGGAAGTAGATTTGGAAGAATCAGCCACATCATCAGCCAGTATGTCTGGGAGTTATGAACTAATAGCAAAAGATGCGAATGAATCTGAATTAAAAGAGCTAGATGAATTCGAAGAAAAGCCATCAGAAATAGATGCAGAAGGTACGAAACAGAAAGCAGAAAAAATATTGGAAGAGCCCAATCTGGAGCAAATGACACCTATTTCGGATATCAGAATATCTTCTACTGCGAAGGACGAGAAATCAACACAAAGAGAAATTTCGGAAACGGTCTTATCTGCACCAGACCAAGAATTTAAAGATGACGAGCCCACACAATCAAAAACAATTGCACTGGATGAAACATATACACCAAAAGATGGTGAAACAGCTTTGACTACAAAAGAAACAGTTGTAAGTGCAGATGGGAGAACTATTACTACCACAACTGTCACTAAAATTACGAAATCAGAAGAAATAACTGACAGCCCTTCTGTAACAAAATTGATTTCGGAGGCTGTTGATGGATCAAAAATTACTAAAACTATTACAACAACTGCCGTCAAAAAAGAAGTTCAGTCCTCAGAAGAAATTCAGGATGCTGGTATAATTGAAGGAGAAACTCCTGTTCCAAAAGATTCAATTATTA
This sequence comes from Parasteatoda tepidariorum, assembly GCF_043381705.1. Lineage (NCBI taxonomy): Eukaryota > Metazoa > Arthropoda > Arachnida > Araneae > Theridiidae > Parasteatoda > Parasteatoda tepidariorum. The sequence continues at coordinate 42,843,556 of NC_092210.1, read as the reverse complement.
TTAAAGAAACTGTCACTACCACTTCTAGTGTAACAGAACATCCAGTCTCCAGTGACACAGTAATCTCTGAAGATACAAGAAAAGAGATTGAACTAGACGGTCAGGTTCTTACTCATATTTCAGATACCATGACTCACGCAGCAGACACCATCGATAAAGAAAAGATTTCTGATGACGAAAGTGACTTTAAAATAAAACATACTATTTCAACAGAGACCATGAAAAAGACCGAAGACCAAGTCCATGAGATCGATATCAGAACCACTGTTCCATCGAAAGACAAAAGTCAAGTAAAAGAAATCACCAGCAGTAAAGAAGAAAGTTCAGATATGTTTAAAACTGCATTAGCATCAGATATAGAAAAAAGAAAGTCCACCGAACTCGAACAAACAGGTGATGAACTTCGGCAACCAACTAGTGATGAAGGTTTTGAAAAAGAAGAAAAAATCATGGAGAGTCAAACGACAACAATGCAGCAAACTTCGACTTCTGGTGATAGCTCAATTACAACCAAAACAATTACAACTTACAAAACGGAACAAATGAAAACTTTAGAAGATGAAAAATTATCATTCACAACAGATGAAAGTGGTGACATAAAAGTAAAAACAGATAAAGATATTTCCTCCATTGCTAAAGATGAATCAATGGTATCAATAACTAGTACTTCAAAAATCGATTTCGATGACAGTTGCAAAAAATCCCAACAAAGTGTCATAACTCGTGTCACCGAATTTATTTCATCTGATGCAATAGAAAGTGAAAAAATCGATATTGATGAAGAAATAATAGCACATGATGAAAGTTTAAGTTCTAAAGAAGCAGTTACTGTCATTGGCCACATACAGATAGAAGAAGAAACAAGTGGAAAAACATCACCAATAACAGAGAGACCATCAGATCAAGAGACAATTGTTGAAAGTGCTACAACTTACATTTCAAAAGAAATTCTACATGCAGATGAAGTTGATATCGGTACTAAAAAGGAAACCGGTGACCTACCAAAGACATTAATATATGAAAGTTCCTATTCAATGACCGAATCACCGAAATCTTCTGCTCTTGAATCAAAGAGTCCCACTGTTATTGAGGAAAAAATAGAAATCTTACCAAAAGTAGAGAAGATAGAGAAAAGTGCCGCATATGTTAGTGATTCAGCTGTTGAAAGTGATGATGCATCTTTAGTATCTAAAAGAGTTACAGCCACTTATATAACGAAAGAAATATTGGCAGATGAAGAAGATGACGGAGATGATAAAGGGGCAAAGATACAAGAAGCTCTCGGAATAGAGAAACTGAAAGACGATTCTTCCTCTGTTGTAAGTGAAATTAGGGCTACGGAAAGTGAAGATGGACAAGTTATTAAAACTGTTATTACCTCCAGCGTGACAAAAGAACACTCACCAGATGAGACTTTAGAACAGAAAGAAATACAAAAACCCAAATTTAGTGATTCAATAATAATAGAAAAAGGCCACATAGAGACGAGTGAATCAGATGAGCAAGAAAAAACATTAACAACCGTTACCGAAACGTTTGGAGAAAGTGGAGAACATATAGTCACCCAATCTGTTGTAAAAAGCTATGTTTCGAAAAAAACACCGTCACCAGTTGAACCTGAAGCTGACGCTTCAACAGATCAAACAGAGTTAAGTCAAACCTCATCAAAAACAACAGAAAAAAGTGCCTCGGTTACGTCTACGCAAATTGCTGAAGACGGAGGAACCATAGTATCTAAAATTGTTACGATTACTTCTGAAGCAAAAGAACTATTTTTTACGGACTCTAGTGATACAGAAATAGATAGAGATGCTGAGTGTATTAAATCAGAGGAGATTGAAAAAGTAAGTGATCAATCGGCTAGTAAAGATATAACTATAGATGGAACATCGGAAATGGAAGCAATTAGTTCAACTTCCGTAGTGGAAAAACAGCCAAAAGATGAAACAATTACATCTTGTATAGTTGATGGTACATCTTCAGAAGAGTTTGGAGACGAAAGTAGGAAGATCATAACGAAAACGATAACATCAAAATCTGACGATGGTTCGACAACAACAGTTATTACTTCTAGTTATACAATAAGCGATTCCCCTCAAGAAAAAACTAGCATAGGCAGAAAATCCAGTCACAAAAGTGAAGAATTAAAAGATATTGAAAAATTAGTCGAAAAAACTGTTTCAGAAACTACAACCATAAAATCAGCTGAAAGTGATGTCTTAAAAGAAAAAAGAGAGGATATAAAAACTGTCACAACATTAGTGAGAGATGAGGAAGATGATTCAACAAAAATAGCAGTTACGAAAAGCACTGTTACTTCAAAAATAGAAACATCACATGAACCCTCTGAAAGCGATAGGACTGAAACAGAGAGTTCATATGGAGATATTAAAACGAAAGTAATTTCAGAAAGCATTTCTTACAGCAAAGAAGCATCTAAAGATATTTCGCCGTCAGAAGTAGACAGCGGGATAAGTGATGCATCAGTGACTACTAAAACAACTGAAGAAGTTAAAACAATTTCTTCAACACACATTGTTGGAACCAAAGATACGCCAGGGAAAGAAGAATCAGCAAAATATGCTCCAACAACAAAAACTACTGCTGAAGCAAAATCAACTTCTACAGCTGAATCCTCAGAAACCATTTCTTCTTCAACTTTGAAATCTGAATCAGATGGTATAACACGAATCAAAGCGAAATCTTCATCGTTAAAAGAAGAATCAGGAGAAATTTTATCGAAAACAATCTCTAGTGTTTCCAGTTCAGCGTACACTGAATCAACGTCAGGTGAAGAAACAGAATCTCGTACTCATACTAAAGCTAGCACTGTAGAAATCATTTCCCCCTCCTCATCATCCATTACATTACTTCAACAAACAAAAAGTAGCTCTGAAACAACAAGTAAACAACAAAGTGATTCGGAGTCCATATGCTCTGAAACAATTTGTGAAACTACTGAGTATCGAACAATATCAGATGCATCTGGAGAAAGTGAAGTTCTAAAAACCACCATTCAAGAAAAAGGAGACTCTATTAAATCAGAAATGAAATTAATATCTGAAGAAAGTGTAGAACGTGAAAGCATGGAGAGTTCTAAGTTAACAACAGGAGCGAAGGACAAAACATCTAAAGAAAGCATAAGCTATGAGCATCAAATCAGCGAAGAATCAGAACAGAAATCATTTACAGAAGACACTATTGTTAAAAATGTAACTACCATGCAAAGTTCAGATGGAAAATATGAAAAGTCAGCAGAAACAGAATCACAGAAGAGCTCAGAAGAAACAAATATAAAATCATTTTCATCCAAAATTAAGGAAGAAAAAAGTGAAACAGTTGAAGGGATTAGTAAAACAAAGTCATCAATTGTAAGCACATCTGAAACAACAGAATCGCAAAGAGTCGTAGAAGACTCCAAAGATACATTCACAGAAGTCAGAACGTCCAAAATTATAACAGCAATACCAGAATCGGTAAAGCATTTTATACCTTCTCATACAAGATCGCCATCAGACGGAGAGTCATCTGATGATTCTCCTAAAAAACGATCTAAGAGAGTAGTAAAGAAAGTTATTGTTTTCCAAACTGATTCAGATTCATCTATTGAAGAAGTTTTAAAAGAAGAAAAAATAAGAGAGACTATAATGAAAGCTGGGGGTAAGGATACCAGCGCTGTAACAAAAATCATATCATCGGGTTCAACGGAGAACTTAGACGGCTTTAGCGCACAAGAAAATGTTATAAGAATTAAATCCCCCATCGAACCAAGCCAAAGTAGGGAAAGTAATATCGCAGAAGAAATCTCTTCTAGAAGTGAAACTTTCAGTGAAGAACTAGAACATGTTGCTTTTGATCCTTTTTCTTTAATTACGAAGCCAATTGAAGAAACATTCCGGAAGAAATTCCAAGAACAACAAACATCAAGTGTCATTCAAAGTACCAGCATGACTGCACCTACTCAAGATAGAAAGGAATCCACTCACACTAGTTTTATTGACCCCAAAGTAGCAACTGATGCTAAGAAACTTTTAATAAGTTCGATTCAATCTTCAACTGAAACTCATCAGCCTACGTCATCCGAAGAACCTGAAGCTTCAAGCTCTTCTTCAGCAGATAGACCAGCTAGTGAATCAAGATCAGAACGTACAGAAAGTGACGATCCGAATAATCAAAAATCATTCAGTTTAGACGAATGGGATAAACCAATGGGATTGCCTTCGCCTCCAGAGCCAATGGGATTTACATCTTTGACTAAACAAAACACAACACGTACAACGAAACCGGAAGGTGAATATAAATCTCAGGACGCAGTAGAGGAAGTAGTTAATTATCAAAATAATCAACAAATGTTTAACAATAGTGAAGATACAACACCAAATAAGGAAATCGATACAACACCAGAAAAAGAATCGCACACCTCTCACAAAACGGATGAAAAAAATATAGAACCTATCTATTTGGACCTAACTTATGTTCCTCATTTTGGCGATCCCCATTACAGTAACGTAGAATTTTTCAGGCGAATCAGATCTCGGTATTATGTTTTCAGTGGTACAAAACCCAGTAAAGAAGTGTTCAATGCTCTTTTGGAAGCTAAACAAGACTGGAAAGATAAAGATGCTAAGGTAACAATCATTCCTACCTATGAAACAGACACTTTAGGCTACTGGATGGCTGTTAATCAAGAAGCTTTGATAGCAAACAATATTGACGTGGCGCCATCTGCCAGTAGATGCACAATCAATCTGCAAGACCACGAAACCAGCTGTTCTGCATATAGATTGGAACTGTAAAAAAAATGTTAAATGACTGACTCTCTTAATCTTGAAAAAGTACTTAATTTGCAGTGCAGGATACTGCAAAATCAATTCCTTTTTGAGAAGCTGTACGAAGAAAGGCGAAAGCCGGGGACTAGAATAACAAATTTGCTTTGACTCTCATTAAAGTAAAATTCATCCTAGGGGGCTTTCAATTTAGCGCTTATACTTTCATATAATGGAATAAGGCCTCGAAGGCAGATCCAGAAAAATAATGTGAGATAACTGACCCTTAGTGCCTAAAGCTGACGTGATATGAAGGAATGGACAAGTAAAAAATTAAAGAGAAAAAAAAACTTATATTCCATATTTATTTAAAATGTTCTGCGTTCAGAACTGTCATATGAGCTCAGGGGAAAAGGGGCTTAGTATTTAGTTTTACAGATACAACATATTATTTACTTCTTATTTCAAAACAAATACGTCTAAATCTTTTGATACTATAGATGTTTATATAGATCCAAAAAAAAGTAAAATTTAAAACTAACATCGATTTAAAAATCTACATTTTAGGCTATGGAATCGTTGTTAACGAAATTCGAGAAGTAAATAATATTCGTTGGTTGTGATAATATGTTCATAATTCTCAAGAAATAACTAAGCCACTTTGGGGTAATAAATCTGTGCCAAGAGTGCAGAGAAATGTTATACAAGAAAACATGAGTAAAGGTTGTTAGTTTATCCTAGACGCTGAGATACTATATATATATTTTTCTTTGCCTAGTTCTAAACTACGAAATTAATATATAAATTGTTTGGGCTTACCATTGAACTATTCCTTTTCGTCCACTTTACGTATACTTCCGATTATTCCACGAATGTTCCAGTTGTGATTTAAGATGGAATGATGAGAACAAACTGTATTGTGAATCTGTGGTGCTTCTAAAAAAAAGGTTCAGTTAAGTTTTTCAACGTTTGATAATGTTTAAAGAAATTCCTAACAAAGAATATATTTTCAGTTGGATTTTCAAAACAACGTTACTTTCATTACGAGAAAATATATTATAATTTCATTTGGTTAGAAAACGTACAATGGTTTTGTTTTGATTTATACTTGAAAACATAATTTAACTGCCATATTTTTTTTTCTCGTAGAAGCAGCTTATTATGAATCAAAACAATCTGTGATGTTTTCGTATAGTGTACAAAAATGTGTTTTGTGGCAACAAAGTGATTATGTTTAAATTGGAAAATTCATTTCTTTTCAAGGATGTTGACCCTGTTTTAATTGAACAAAAACAAATCTGATTAATGTTTTTGTATTTGAATTACAACAAAAATCCCATTAATCATATATTTAAAAAAAACAACCTTAAATGAGTTCGGAAATTAATTTGATATAATTCTATCGTTGAAAAAATAAAACAAGTAATTAAAAAAAATCAATTTGTAGAAAATGAATCGTATAGAACCATTTATTTGAATACTTTTCTAAGACTTGTGCTCAATTAAATAAAATATTAATTCAAACTCTATCTGACATGTCTATTTAAATTTAAACAAAATAGACACTTGCAAGGTAAATAGACTACGATAAATTAAATTATGCTAAAAAAAGCCATAATTTGATGAATTGGAAAAGCTTAACATCTAATTCTGACAATATTCATATCTTCGCAAATGCTTACAAATCACTAAAAAATGAAGCATTTTTTACTAACAAAAAAAAAAAACATTGGTTCATAATATATAACATATTTTAATTCTACTTGTATAAAATATACATAACTGTTTTTGTACAATAATAATTTGGACACATTCCAATGTTTTATTACTATACTACAGTTATACTTAATTCTAAGTATAGTATTATTATAAAAACTAATTCTTATAGATTTAGGAAAAAATTAAAACCTTATTACAAACGTGATTGATATGGAAAAGGCGTTGCTGACGTAAAAATCTATTTGGTAATTATATTCACTTGAATATAAAGTATCAATTCAAACGGGGTACATCAACGTTCTTGTATCACATAAAAAATTTTACATTTATTATTTTTTCTTTAAATTATGATTGACTTTAGTGAAGTATTACTTACACTTGAAATTGTTTCAATATTTCATTTCCTTGATGTTTTTGAAACATCCCATGTATTAAATGTTCCTACTATATTTACAAAAAAAATATTTACATTAAGCAATATAAATATGATTTAAATAATTTTTGTAAACAATATAAGTGCACTTAATTAACGACATTTAATTTAATAAAATGATATTATTTTAAAGTATCTTGAAATATGTTATATTTTAAACCTATGAAGAAAAAAAATATTTTGTATATTTTAATTCGAAAAAAATATTTGTAGACTAATTTTTTTCTAAATTTATGTCTTTGTTTCTATATTATTTAAAAACATTCAATAATTTTGCAAATAATTTTATTCTTTGACAAATACTTATTTACTATTACTAAAAAGACTTTTCAGGAAAAAGCAACGAACAATAATTATTTATCACTGATTCAATTAAGGAATAATCTGTTAACTAAAACAAAGGGAATACTACAATTTATTTTAATACTTATCAACTGATTAGCAGACCACTTGCAAATTTTGCTTAACCAATTAAACACATCAAATTTATAGTAAGCACTTTAATATAGAGTTATTACCATTAAAATATATTCTTAATATGTATTACTTCAGTAACAAAATTATAATGGGATTTTAACACTATACATACTTGGAAAACAAATTAATATGATTTAAGTATAGCATTTTATTAATATCAACAAAATCCATTCTGAACATGTTATTAATAAAATTGTGTAAAAAAATATTAATTTATTCACTGATATTCTAATTAAAACCACATGTTTTATGTCTTCCTAAATGCCATATCCCTAAATTATATCAATAAATAAAAATACTAAGTATTATTTTTTATAACAGAAATTGCGCAAAAAATACTGAGAATCAATGAAAATATTATTAACTTCATAAAGATACCCAAATGGACAAATATATATATATATATAAATAAAAATAATAATAAAAAATATTTGCTTGCAATGATTTTAAATTTTCAGATAGTTATAAAAATAATAATAAACTGTTTTAAAAGCAGTACGTAGTATTCTTTTATAGAACACAGAGCCCGCGCTAAGCATTCGTTAACTCGCCAAATGCGATAAAATCGTAAATTCGATTAAACAAATTTCGTTTTGGCGAAAGTATTGGCGAACGACTTTTTCTACCTAAAAGAAAAATATAAAATATCCTCGATCCTGAAAATTAAGTCAAAATGAATTTTTCTGAACAAATTTTGTAAATTTTATTCGATTACAGTGATTTATGTTAGATTCGTCGCATAAATTAAAATTATATTATTAGGTCTAGATAATGTAAAGAAACAAGGGAGATTATGCAAGCATCAAAAAAATAAAAATAAAACTCAAATTACAGATTAACATGTACGTTGCCGGATCACGTGATATCGCGTGACGGAACTCTTTCAAACTGTTCGTCAATAAACGATTTAAATGAAACGTTTTATTTAAATGATATTTTATTTAAAAGATAGTCGGATTCTAAAAAAACATCTAATATTGCTTCAGGTGTAACCTTATATATTACTGCTCTAGTCTAAGAAGTTATCAAAAATTAGCCCCAACTGTAAAATGACTTTTGAATTTGCATTTTATATAATAGTTCAATTTACAATAGATTTGTATTTTGATTTTAAGTTTTCTATGGGGAAAAAATTCATCATTAAAAAATTGTTAAGATTTGTTTTTGTCTAGGAATTTTGAAATTTGGCTATTACTTTTGATATTTGGCTAATTTACTCGCTAATAAAGTTCTTAGCACGGGCCCTGGAACATATGCCCAATTAAAATTTAAAAGCAAATATAATTAAGATTTTTTGATCTTTATTCCAATTCAAATACCTTCAAACTCACGACAATACATAAAAATGAACACTCTTTTACTCTCTGATATTCTTCATTTTAGTTTTAAACAAAATGCTTAATGAAGTTAATAATTCGTAACAATACGTAAAAATAATAAAAGCTCTTTTTCTCTCTGACATTCTTTATTTTAGCTTTAAGAGGACAATGTGCATTCAAAGCAAAATATTGCATTTTTCATTCAATCCATTTTAAAATTTTAACACCACATTGGTAGCATTAATAGAAGTCTGTGTTTAAAGTAATAAATAACTATTTTAAAAAGTAATAATTAGTTTTAAAGTTATAGCTGAAAGCGTGGTTTTTAATTGTTGATAATTAAAAAGTTCCTTTCCAACGAATTTCAATTTATTTAATTAAATTTTTACCTAAATGCGTTGTTAATAGGTATTTAAATCAATTTAAGTGGTTATGGTAACCGTATAAAGTTATGACATTTCTAGGTGTAAAAGTTTTATTTTTTCATCAGAATTTTCTTCGAAAAACACACCTGAATTACACTTGTTCAATTATTAAATAATTAAATTAAGGTGTAGTGTTCATCAAATGCGCTTAAAATTAAACGAGACACATTAAAGAATGTCTGAAAAATTTCCTAACAATAAAAAAAAACTGAGGAGCAAGCATTTTAAATTTGCAAGAAAATTTAAAAATTCCATAACAAGAAAAGACAACTTTGTCAACAAGAATTTGATATCAATATTCACAAATTCAAACTTTTTTAACTCGATAAGGAAAACTCCAATTTGAACACGATTAGTTGCATATTTCTTTGTAAAATGTCAATTTCTTTAATAGCTAAAAATCTAAAAATAGATTTATAAAAGACTTTTCTCATTCTGAATGCCCATTGTCCCCAATGAAATGTTTAAGAATGTTTAATGAAGTCATAACTCGTGACAATACATGAAAATAGTATAACGTTCTTTTACTCTCAAATATTCTACATTTTGGTTTTATATGAAATGTTTAATGAATTTATAACTCGCGACAGTACATGGAAATACTGATAACTCATTGACTCTCAGATATTCTGAAAATTTTCGTGCGGTGTACAATTTTGCACATAGCTCTACAACACAAAATATATTAGAAGTCTCTAATCAAATGTACACGTCAATTTGCCCTGATCGTCCATTCGAAATAAAGCCGAATCAGACAAAATTTCAAAAAAAAATAAACAAATAAAATCCTACTTGCAACTGTAATTGAAAGATATGAGCATAACATGTTTAGTTTCTAGCAAGAAAAAGCCTAGATCTTCAACTACAATCGATATTTAGTGCTAAAAATACCAAGCGAGAAGACGAATAATCTAATTATCTAACCAGCCACTTAGAGGGCGTTTACAATGATAAATGTTCTAACAAGCTGTAAGTGGAATTAAGGTTAAATATAAATAAAAATAATAAACAGTTTAGTTATAACTCGTCCAAAGCTGAAGAATCTACACACACAGTGTTGTCATTTTTTACTATTATCGAAGTTGATGGTAAGGGAAATTCGCAACTCAACTCCAAGGAAACTTAACGCGATTATTCCCGCCACTTGAAACTTTTCTCAGTTAGTAAGGAAGGCAACTCTGGAATCAATTGCGTAATCGAAGATTTTCAGAAATAACACTCAGACTCGAACTGTAAGACTTAATTGCTACTTTGCTCAAAAGTACTAAAACTATACAGCTATAATTTTATAGCTGCTGCATACAAGTCTGTTCTTACAAATGTATTCCAGTCAAGTTTAAACCAGAATCTATAAACTCAAGCACAATAATATATAATGGTATATACTAGTCCAAAAACTTTTTACAATTTTTTCTAAACTTTAGAGTTAGGGATAATTTTGAAATTTCCAAAAATATAAATTTTATCTTAAAAAATACATTACCGAAATTCCATTTTATCTGTTCCCATCACTATTGCTCAATTTAAAATGTTTTGACGAATAAAATATAGTTATTCCAACCTGTTTGGTATATTATTTACGAATTAAAGAAAAAAAACACCTGTTACTCCCTCACCCAGAGAAGAATGTAGAAAAAATTTTATGAATCTGAAATTTTATTTCATACCTGAAACTTATAGTTTACGATTAATGATCGATAGCGGAATATTCCATTGAATATTATTTTTTATTCAGGCTAATATACTAATATTAGTAATACTATTCTAAATATATAAGACAGGAATTCTGAGAGTCAAATTATCAAAAATTACAAAGGAATATTTTTAGTATGAATATTATTATTGAAAATGAAAAAAGTTATGTTAACAAAATTTTTGTATAGATTATAAATTTATAATAGATTTTTATTTAATAATTACAAGCAGCAATTTAATTTTCAATTAAAACAACCATAAAATTACACAATTTTCGTTTTCAAATTTAAATTTATTAATAGGATAGATTTTGATTAAAGTCTCTTTCATCAGCATATATTATCAAATTATTTTTTTTTTTAACAGCAAGCACTATCTAAACTTATTTTTAAAGAGAAATTTACATTTGCAATAACATTTGACTATTTATTACATTCCTTTTGCCGAAAAGGCAAATTGACTTCATCTTACTACTCATAATTATATACATATTAACAAGTTACTTGATCAAATATTACATATACTCAGAGAAAAAAAGGGCATCAAATTATGTCACAAAATATATATATTCCCAAAATATCTTACAATATTTTTTGCAATGTACTTCTTTTTTTTACATTTTTCATATCCTAAAAGTAGTTTTATTACATAACAGGATATTATTGCTTTTTTTTTTCAAACCTGAATTCTCCCAAAATTTCAAGTACATTTTCACAATTAATATATTCAATATTACTTCATAAATAAAAATTTAAATATTTTAGTAAACAACGAATTAGTTATCAAAAGCGAACTTAGAAAAAAAAAATCAAGTTACTTCTTGTTTCAGTCAAGCAAATTAATGTAAAGAAGAAATGATATTTTAAAGAACTTATTTATAAATCTTTTCATGTAATTATAGTTCAAAAATCTGATTTATTGTGAAATATGTGCATTGTATAAACTAATTTTTTTTCTGTGAAATGTAGTTATTAATTTTTCATGACCAAATACTTGAATAACAGCTTCAAACTGTCACAAAGGTAAAAAGTGGTAGTACAAATATTTCATTTTTAGCATTTATAAAGGTCCTATTTTTTTTATCCATACTAACACAAATCCTAAAAATTTTCACATACCCCTTTAACTAAATTCCTTTCAAAATGTGGTAAAAAAAATAGTTTATTTCTATTTCAAATAACTTAAATGTTATTCAAGATCAAGACAGTCCTTTTCAAGATCCTTTTAATTGACATTTGTATTTTTTTTTTTTTTCTGTTTACCTTTAAAAACAATTCTGAATGAATTTCATTGAGATATCACCTGAGAACTTTCCTTTATGTGTACCACTAATCTAGAACGATTGATGTGGGATTTGTAAGAAATTTGTGTTTATTATCAAATATCAATAATTCGAAAATCTATATCTGTTTTGAAATCATGGAACAGATTTTTTTTAAATTACATTTATTGAAAATGATATGTATAAAAAGTAGTACCCAATTAAATAAAAAATAAATTTGCAACCACTTTTTATCTTTGGTTTGTAACACTGAGCTATATTTTTTTCAAGAGATTGTTTATTTTTAGAAAATACTTTTTGACGATAAAGCAAAATGAATATAAATAAAAGGAAATTGCTAAATAAATATAATTTGTAAAAATAAAATATTATTTTTGACATTACAAAATTAAGTACCTTTGTGAGAATATGCTCTTTCATTTATATTTTGTAGTTAAAACAAATTGACAATCACACACTGACTTAGAAAATAATGTAATGCTATAATTAAAAAAACACATAAAATATCTATTTGTATATTATAAAATATAATCCACTGGTTATACAGTGTAAACAATGGGATAATGTGTGGTTTAAAATAAAAGTGAAAAGTATGCTGATGTTATATATTGATAAACCTATGCAAATGATTGCTCTGCAGATACTTAAGTCTGGGTGGAAAGGTACAATAACGAAATATACTTTGTACTTTAAAAGTAAAAGAAAGTGCTACATTAAAAATGTTGCTAGGAAATATAATGCACAAGAGTGCACTTTAAAATATCTGTACATATTAAGCACTAAAGTGCTGAATTCACTACAATACAATGCTGAATGGACTGCCACTTCTATAGAAGTGAGAGACTCTCACTAATATTAAATGATTTCAAAGGCAAAGAAATGTTAATTTTTAGAGATGTATCACAAAGTAATATTTTTAGTGATACATAATACTAACTTATTATACAATCTAGTAATTTTCCCTCTTTGAGTCTAGGCCAACTGCAGAGCAAGGCAAAGCATACATATATTTCATCTAATATCAAAATATGTATTCCAATTTCATTACTCTGCAGTATTCATATACTACTGAAATTCCTTAATGAAGAATGTTATTTGATCATATGCTTCTTATGAACTTTTTTCATTTCACTTGGTTGAATACAGCTGATGCTTATTGCTTGTGATACTATATTTATTAAAGAACTCATGATTATTCATTTCCTGCTCTTGCCAGCTTTGTTTTGATCAAAGAATTTTATTTAGTGCCAAATAGAGAAAAGAAAAAACCATATTCAATGTCCATTTTATTCTCTTGTGCTCATTACTTTCAAGCTTGAGGTTATGTGATAACTTATTTTATTGCCATTGTTAATTGTATGTTATTGAACACTGTTAATAAAGCTTGCTTGTTGCTTCCATAGTTTCATTTAGAATTTAATACTTCTAAATACAAAATTCATTCAATTTAACCAATTAACATTTCTACTCATATCAAATATCTACCATTGCCTTATATAGCTGTAATTCATAGCAAAGAATATTTTTTATAACTCTTAAAATATAAATATACTCAAGGTATTAATATGTTTATTACATAGGGCAGCAATTCCTAATTTTTTATGGCTATAGAATCCTAAATAATAGAGCATCTTTTGGCGGAATCCCAGGTTAATAAACAAAATTAGTAGCTGTGGATAAACTAACAAAAAAAACACACACACACACAAATTATTTTAATCATGTTTAATGTGAAGAAAGAAATTATTTAGTCATCGTTTTACCAATAATAGACTTTAAACAATGAGTTTTATGTCAATCAATCGAATTTGCTGGTTTGGAGTGGCATCGAGACTAGTTCTGAATTCTTTTTTGGTGTATGCATAAGCTGAAAACGAATTAAGTACAGTGAATTATAATTTTTAAGAAAGAACTGTTATAAACATGGTGAAAGGTATGAAAGAAACATAATTTACTAGTGTAGGTTTTGATCATTTTATATTAAAATGTAGAGTTCGATGAGAAATAATAATGCATTTCTTTATAAATACATATTCTTTTCACATGGATGCCACTCAAAAAAAAATTTCAAGACTGAACTTATTCTTTAACCAATTAACAAATTCTATCTTTGTTTACCAGAATTTTCAGAAATTTAAAGCAGACTTCAAAATGCACCTTTCCATGACAATGGCACATATATAAATTAATAATTAGATTTTTTTTTTCAGCAAACAAAATAAAAATAACAGCTAACTATAAAAGTAGCGACAGGGTATCTGCTACATATTAGATTTTCAAATTCATGACTTTCCATGACTAATTCCTAGCATTTTTCATGACTTAACGAAGTTACTATTTTCTCTGACAAAAACACAACAAGAAATTTATAAAAGCATTATAATAACATAAATTGAAATAATAAGTATAACCAAAACTGTTATACTCTGCATCGTCATATTTAAAGATTTTAAATTTAAAAAAACAGAGTAAAGAAAGAGTTGTAGAAATAAAATAGCTGAAAAAAATACAAAAGCAAAAAAAAAAATTTCTGCAGAATTACATTCTAAAGATACTTATCATATTCATCCGAAAGGAAAAAAATTCTCCTGATTTTTCTGTTTTCATTTCGTAATTTTAAAAAAAATTCGCCAATGATTGCCTTGCTTCAGCTAGAATATTAAATTGATGAAATAAAAAAATAATAACAAAAATTCTGAAATCACAGAAGTTTAAAAGATAATTCGCTTTAGAAATGATGTTTTTTTCTTTCATATTTTGAAAGAACACCATAACTTTTAAAGAACATGATAAAAAAATTTTATATGTTAATAAAATATGACTGTGAGTGGGGATTTTATTGCAAATTCAGATATTCGGACCACCATGAAATGGGGGGGGATAGTTTTAAATTCCATTTTAAAAATTATATTTTTCAGCGACCTAAATCCATGACTTTCCACGATTTTCTTTTAAAAAAATAATTGAAATCATGACATTTCATGACAAATTTTGTTCAATACCGAAATGCATGATTTTCCAGGTGCGCGGATACCCTGTAAAAATATCTGCGCAAACGATAAAAATAACAGCTAAGCGGTGGGGTATATATCTATTCTTTTTTTTTTTTGTTGCTTCATCATTATTTATTTCTTGTCCTATCAATAAAATTTTTTTAACTAAAATAATCTTAACTTTGGTCAGCATTACAAAATGTTAGGGGAAAATGAAAACTTAAACAAATTTAGATTCAACAGTAGTAAAAATTTTGTTTAAGCAAGCATGTGCTGAAGTGCAATAAATCCCATTCATTCATTCATTGTTGGCACATCATAGCTTGATCATTTTGCAATAATTATGAAAAATAACAATATTTTCATTAAAATGTAATATTTTAATTTTAACAGAAAATATTTGAAACACTTTTAATGAGAAAAATACATTTTAATTTAAAGAACAAATTTCCCCCTAGATTGCATATTTAGTGGTATTATCTGCAGAGCATTGCCATTTTAGACACTTTCATAATTATAGATGTAGACACTTGAAATTTAAGAGGGTTTATATGCACATGAAATGGTTTGAATTATTTTCAAGCATTTTGAGGCAAACAAAATTTTTGATCTAAAATTGTAATGAATTTCAAGGATTCTTGTTAAATGTAGTGTGAACACATAAGAAAACACTGACTGATTACATAAATATTATTTCAGAAATTTTATTTACAGAATAGTTCTAAAAACATTTCCATTATATTAATTTTAAAATTTTCAGATATTTAGAAAATTTAAATTCTAATACAAATCTTTTTTTTTTTCAATCAAGGCAAATATTTTAATATGGACAGGTGTTGCATAATCCTATGTTTAGACAGATTATAATATTAAATATTACATGTATAGAGAGAGGTTACAATACAATTTACTTCTTCAAATATAATTGATCCCATTCATGGTTGTGACCTGCAGTTCAAGAAGTTAATATACAGCAAATGCATCTAAAGCTTTTATATGAAAAACTGCTAAATCAAATGAAATGAATAAAATATGGTACAGTGTAATTGCAAAATAACAAACTAAATATTTAATTGATACATACAAAGTAATTTACTATTAATTTTATCACAAACAAAACATTTTTACATGTATACAATACAGCATTTAAAGTGTTAAAAAACAAGGTTGACAATCATTAATAATTTGGAGAAAGATAGTAAAAAGCAAAATAAAATAGAAAGTAAATGGGAAGCAGATATTAATTTTTAATGATTTTTATACAGTCCCCTGTAATAAAATGGTAGCTTTAAAATTTAAAAACATTTTTAAACTTTACAATCAGTTTTGGACATTTGATAGTATTCCTTAACTTTTAACAAAGTACTGTGAGAAACAAAACAAAGTTGCTCAACGATAAAAAATAATAATAATAACCACTTGTGAACAGATGTATGTCTATTATAATTGCCATTAAATATTTAAATACAAACATTACTTGAAAAAACCTATAACACAAACAAAGATTATGAATAGCTTCACAAATTAATACAACCAAACAAATAACAGGGTGGCCATAACACAAACAGAAAAATATTCTCTGACTTTTCCAGACAGATTTTATCAAACTTTTCTGATTTTTGGAATTGATGGAACAGTTATTATTAATTTTCCAATTTAACTTATTCATGTCCATAAAATTAAATGAAAAATATAAAAAAATTATTACCAAGAATAAACTAAAACAAATACTTTAAAAGATTCAAGAAGATCAGCAAAAATATATAATGGAAGCATTAAAAACAAAAATTTTTGCAAAAAGAGTGCAATATATAATATTTTTGTTTAAAAAAATTTTTTTTTTAAATTATGAAATTTTAACATAATTTTATAAACATAATATAAATACTTGAGTAAGGGGAAATAAACATTTGGTATATAACTAGTTGTGGTTATAAATAAGATTCAAAATTGAGCATCAGAAAATATCTTTCAGAATCAGAACTTTTTTTTTCTTGAAAAAATACTGGATTTTTTTTAAAAAAACTACTTTTCGTTCTTTTTCCTTGATTTTTGGTCATTTTACTTAAATTTTCTGATTTTTTTTCAGATGGATAAAAATCACCTGAATTTTCCCTGTTCAATGGCCACCCGGCGATAAGAAAGCAAAAATGTCTTAGCCCTTTTCCAGTGGTTGCAGTTGCTAAAATATAAAATAATCAATGTGATTAATATTTGAAGAAACTGAGTTTATTAATAAGGATCAGATCTAGCAAGAAGTGTCAAAAAGCAATGAAACATTTCAATTCTAATTTCTGCTCAGCAACTTCAACATTTCTACTCAATTTGATAGCAAAATTGGTGTTGTCTGCATTTGAAAAACTATTAACTGTTCCATTACGAAATACCTATATTAAATCATTGAAACCAGTATAAAAACCTAATTAAAAACTAAGAATAATTCGAAACAAATAACCATTATACTTATAAATAGTATATATTAAAAGTAAATTAAGCAAACAAAATAAAATATTATGCCAGATACATGAACCAAAGAATGGGTTTGAAACAAAAAAAAAAAGCAGTTGAAATATCTTTTTCTCGTAACACCAGACCGATTGAACTATCAATTCAACATTTTGCTCGGGAAAAAAAACTTAGTTGTGGTAAGTTTTATTGTTACAAATGAGATATTTGTTCATTACTAGCTTAATTAGGAAGAACCACTAGTACAGCATCAATAAAAAATCGGTATAATGTTGTAAACACTTGATGAAATTTGAGAAAATGGCCTTCATAAATAGCTTTTAAAATTACAATTCACATTAAACATAGTATAAAATGAAGTAAAAATGCTCAAACATTATAATTATATGTTTCATTTACAAAAATAACTACATATAAAAATATAACGCTCAAAGTTAAACATTTTCATTTAATTTGGCAAACAATAACTGCTCAATATATACAAACATAGAAAATAGAATTATTATTTGTTACATTTTTACATGTTTAAAACTTCAATTATCAATGTGTTTAATAAATATAGAAAATTAAACTGTGTATGGGAGAATTTAAAACTTTCTAAAAATTGCTTAAAATACATATTTGAAAAATTTATACAGTATAAAGATGATGATTAAGCAAAGGATATCAATATTATCAAAAATAAAGAGTAGAAAAATGAAATAAAGGCACGAGAGCATGAAATACACACAATGACACATTTATTATTTTGATTTTATACATTTATCCAAAGTTTCAAGACCTATTACATTAAACAATAACTTTATTCAAGTAAAAACATCTATTAGACAATCAACTCAAATATTTTAACTCATTTTTCATGAAAGTAAATACAAAGAACTAAAAGAGGTACAGTGCGCAAAAAAACACTGAATCACCCTAAATAGCTGTTGATATAAAGAAAGGATTTTTACGGACTCGAACTCAAATTCGAGGAGATAACTTCAGATATGTTAATTAAAGCAAGAGTTATTGTGAATTAAGAAATCAGACACAAAAAAATTATTTTGTTGAATAAACATACCTTTTTTACCGGATTTCTGACCCTCAAAATATAGGAGGTAGCCACATTCTGGGAAATATGGCCCTAATAGTTTGGTTAGGAGAGCAGTCAAAAATCTAGAGCCTTTAATGTTAATTTTACTTTTTGTCGCAACAGCTCTAGAACTTTTTAAGCTTTGCACACATTTGTAATATTGGTTAATCCAAAGATAATTCCATGCAAAAAATAATTATATATTATCTTATTTAATAACACTTGTAAAAATTTTAAAATGTAAAACATACAAATATTTAGATAATTTTTTAAAAAAAATTAATTTTATGAGGCAAAATAAAAAAAAATTAATTAATTTGGTAGACTAGTTGAGAAAACCTTTAAATATCTGACTTTTGACTTAACTCCTATTATTTTGAGGGGAATTCATCAACAAAAAGAGGTGTTTATTCAGTACCCTTTTATGTTATTAAGTTATTAATAACATATGTTATTAAGTACCCTTATGTGTTCAATTTCTAACTTAAAATATCGCCTGAACTAATTAGCATATTTGAGGTCACCACTATGAACCATTGAAATTGAGTCCTTGTACATAAAAATTGGATAATTCAATCAAAAAATTTTAAAGAGCATTCCTCTTTTTTTTCTTTCTTTTTTTTTGCAAACCGTACATTTAAACTTTACTGCTATTGAATAAGATTTTAAATAAAAATAAAACAGCTTTTGAAACATCTTAATAACTTTTGATCTACTGATCAGATTGTTTGTATTAAAAAGCAAACTTAACAATTCAAAAGGTTAATCTTAAATATGCAAAACAATTTGAGCAGACGAAATAAGTTATAAAGTCAGACACACAGAAATGTGCTTTCTATGAAAAAATATACCATTCCCTATTATTTTACTACTACTTAATAAAAAAAAAATTTCAATAAGCATAGAAGTTAAATGCTATATATTACACAGAATTTACTAAAAGTCAAAAAAATTTTAACAGTACAAAAATTTTTGAACATTCCAAATTATGGTTTTATAATTTTAAATGTCAACATTTGAAATTTAAATAGAATAAGACAAATATTTTTTGAGTAATAGAAAAATAAAGTATTACTTGTTTAAAATTTCCTTTTCATTGCTCGAAAACTATTCAGCAAAATTTGCATTTTGACAATCAAATTTTAAAATTTGATAAAAATTAGTGAACCTTACAATTTAAAATTTTTTCCAGTGATATTAAATTAAACTAAATAATCTTAAAAATAATGTTTTTCATGGATTTATCTTTGATTAAACAAGTTTTTCAACTCTGTGCAATATCTCTGTCTCCATAATTTCAGACAAATTGCAAAATATGCTAATAAAAGTTAAACTGATATTGAAAGGTTTTTTTTCCTAATCATATTTCACAGGTTAACCCCTCCAAGGCATTGAAAAAAAAAATTTATTCAGAAAAACTACATTTGTGTGCCGCAATATGCAACTCATAAAAATTCATTATCATATTAAAATTTAGACCCTCCCACCATTAAATTAAGAGAGCATCAAAAATGATCATTTAAAAATCTAGTCACTAGACCTAAAGTAATTAAAATTTTCTGCCTTATTATTTACTGCACTGTACAGCAAAGACCACACACCAAAATGATACACAAAAAATCAACAAACATGAATAATGTGAATTTCATTTCAGTCAATAAAATATTAATACTTTTGAGTATATAATATTCAAAATAAATATTTCTTTAATAATGAATTATGCTAAAAATTCCTTAATTGAAAATTTAGAATTAACAGGTTTTGTAGTGGAAGATGTATCTACATCATCTTTAACATCAATTGTCAGATAAGTCCATGCATTTGTGATTGGTAAATCCGATAAGCCATATTTTTCACGAACATCTTCGTGTACACACCAAACCGGTTTCTTTATAGTGTCCACTGAACGCTTTGTGGCAATTTGTCTCAAAGTTGCAGTTAGTTGACGCTTAGATATAAATGAGTCTGAGGAAGGAGAATCGGGAACAGAAGTTGAGCTGCTCCCTTCAACTTTTGTTTCTGGTTTTTCAGATTGCTCTTGAGATAGGGAATGTTGATGCCAAAATTTCTTAAACTCTGCAATCAGGAAAGCTAAACTATGGTGATTACCATGAGCTAGACGAATTAAGTATGGCATTGCTGGAAAAAAATGATAAAAACACAAGCAACATTAAGTAAGAGAGTTCTACACATTTAGATTAAAATATTTCAATTAAAACTCTAAATAAAACACATATACAGTAGATTCTCGATCAACCAGAATGGCATTATCCGGGGCAATAAAAAAAAGAGAAAGAAGAGAAGTGCAAATTGCGGCTATTGAAATGTGCTGGAAGACAACATTTTTAACCTGTTCTTTCTATTGTATTGTATTTCAAACCACCAGACAAAATCAATTACCTTGATACGTTTCGAGTAAAATAAAAAAGTTTTACAAATTTTTATAGTTTAAATTTCAAAGATAAAAATTTTATAGCTTAAATTTAAAACCAAAAATTTTGTATTAAAACTTTTTTATTATTTATATTAAAAAATTTACATTATTAATTATGTTACAGGCTTTAAATTGAAATAGAAAGTAAGCTTTAAAAATGTTTATTATCCCAATATTTTATGATGCTAAGAAACATGAAACTTATTAATTAGTTGTTTTTTTTAAAAATTAAGAATTGGATTATTTATTATGATAACACTGAATACAAGAAATTAAATGCAAGTGACACTGCTTAAGTTTTTATAGAAATATTTGGTTGCATAAAAGAGGTGAATTACAATTAACACTAGCAATAAAATTGTGTGAGAATATGGGTAATGTCATATTCATTGGAATGAATTTCACAAATATTAATGTTAAATGTATTTGACAAATATTAATGTTAAAGTAAATTTCCCTGAGAAATCTAGATTTTCCAATGGCATTTTCAAATTCCCAGAAAATTCCAAGAATTTCCAGTTTCCACAGCAAGTGTTCACCATGCATATGAATATACAGAAGGCATAATTTGAACTTTCTTTGATTTTCCAATCGGAATGCGATTGCCTTTGCAATGTTAGTTTCAACTCGGGTTGGCAAGTTTTTGATAATTGTCGTTTTGTCCGGCTTTAACAAAGGTTTTATCCATCATGTCAAAAAAAACCTTTTTGACAGTTTTTTGCAATGTGAGTTTCAACTCAGGTTGGCAAGTTTTTGATAATTGTCGTTTTGTCCGGCTTCAACAAAGGTTTTATCCATCATGTCAAAAAAAAAAAACTTTTTGTCAGTTTTTTACAAGCGTCAAAAACCCAAAATTTTAGTGTAAGGATAATTATTAACTTAGCTAATATAAATAAGACGCATTTTTAAATAAACACATATAAAATTACAAGTGATCAATCAATTATATTATTGAATTATATTGATAATAATCTCTTTTTTTGTTTTGATAATTACTGTCAAAAACCTGAATTTGGGTGCAGAAAATATTAAATAATTATTAATAAAAATATGCAAAATTGAAATTTATCCTATCTGTTACTTTCTTAAATTGAAAATAAAAATACAAAAACATCAGCTTAATAAAAATCATTCAACAATCATCCTATTTATTATGTATAAAATCAAGTTTTATTAACTCCCATTTTAACTCCTCCTTTCCCTAAAATATGCCATTACAAA
Source organism: Parasteatoda tepidariorum (assembly GCF_043381705.1). NCBI lineage: Eukaryota > Metazoa > Arthropoda > Arachnida > Araneae > Theridiidae > Parasteatoda > Parasteatoda tepidariorum. The sequence goes on along the minus strand of NC_092210.1, from coordinate 42,821,251 downwards.
AAGAAAAAAAAAAAAGCTTAGAAGTTATCTGTATTGTTAAGTTAATTTTTCATTTTTCTATTAATAAGACTGAAATTCGAAATTATCCTTTCAATTGACGCTGAGCTCCATAGTCTAGAAAGTAGATGTACTAAAGCTATTATAACATAATAAAATAACATGTAACTAGGAAATTTATTCTAATAACTGTACTAAATATTAATAGCAATTGAATTAAATCCTTGAATTAATTGATTGAAAAAATTCCCTCATTTAAAAAAATATGTATATTTTTCATAAATTATAATTAGTTCACTAATCTACGAAATAATTATACATGATTATAATTAACATTAATTCACTGATAATGGAAATATTCATGTACATATACGCAAGAGTGGAGAAAACTTTCAGAGCCTAATATTCTCTATGAACTAAGTTTCTTTTCGGATCAAAATTTCACCAAAAATTTTAGCTTTTTTTAAAGGACGCTAATTTTTTAAAAATATTTTTGGAATAATTTATTTTTGACTTTACACAATTTTTGAAATGAGCATATGTGTCATAAATAATAGAAATTCAAATATATTGAAATAATAATTTATTAAATTAAATTTAAGGTGTGTTCTCATGTAGCAGTAGAAAACTATTGAATTTTAAGTCACACATATAGTAGGTAAGTCTTGATTTTATAAACATTATAAATTAATTTCAATAACATGGAAAGCATATTAGGTTAAATTATAACAATTGAATATTTTTAATTTCTTATATTTTTAATTGTGTCAGTATATAATATGTTCAATTATATCAGACAGTATTTGCTATCAGCATATGCCTTCTATTTTGTGTATGATCTCATTCTAGTTCTAATTCAAATTTATTGATTATGTTCTTCTTCCCTTGCACAATGCTCAGTAATTCAGCTAGAAAATTTAATAAATATGTGACAATTACAAAAATTCCTGATAAGTCCTTTTCTCCAACATTAGTGTATGAGTTTAAATAATAACTTATCATAGTTAATTAAAATTGATGCTATAAATTGAGTTGCACACAAAGAGAAAACTGAGAAAAATGAAAGATCCCTCGGACATTTTGGGTTCATAGGCAGAGGAATGATAGCAAGCTTCTTGTACAGCAATCAACTCCTATCCAATAGTGTTATTTTAAATATTTAGTTGAATGATATTAGATATAGAATCAAATACACTTTATAGAATTTTTGTATTCTAGGTATTAGCAGTGTTTTCACTACACTGCGAGAACGCGAGAATATCGCATATTTTTGTTCTTTTCTCGCATTAAAAAATGATTACCGCGAGAAATTTGCGCATTCTATAAATCAATTTCAAAATTCGCGAATTTCTCGCATTTTGGAAAAAGCTTCGAATTACGCCATTTAGAATAAAATCCGTTTCACTTTTCTTACTGGATCTTTCATTATTTTCAACATCTGCCCCATTATCTAGCTTCCCTATTTACCAGTATTGTTCAGAACCTTTTCGAACAACAGAACACAACCACGGAACCCCTTTCAGAACACATTTGTCTGCAACCACGCGTTTATCATAGGTAAGGTTTCTTCATGTAAGACGTTCAAATTTTTTATGCACTTATGCAAGATGGACAAATACCTTGTAAAGGCAAAATCTTCTATGATGATGCATCAAAAATATTCAATGCTTTAAGAAGTAGAAGACGTTAAAAATGTATTATAATTAAAGAAAAGATTTTTTTTCAAGAGTTTTTGTGTTTTTTTAGAAATCTCACTTAACTTTTTTAAATCTCACCCTGTGTTTGAGAAAGGGTGAGAAATTCTCACCCATTTTTTTTCTATGATGAAAACACTGTATTAGCATTCAAAAATAGTTGCTTTAGTAGTCAAAAAGAACATAAGTCTATAAATAGTGATAAAAGTAGCACATTAGATAGGAAAATCTATATTTAAAAAAAAGAGAGAGAGAAATATAAAAATGGTTTATTGTAATGTCCTTTATGCTTCCTCGAGAAAAAAAAATCTATTCCACTTTCCTTTTTTTAAAAAGTCTTTAACATAACATAACACAGTCTTGAACATAAGTCTATAAATAGTGATAAAAGTAGCACATTAGATAGGAAAATCTATATAAAAAAAAAGAGAGAGAGAAATATAAAAATGGTTTATTGTAATGTCCTTTATGCTTCCTCGATTAAAAAAAAATCTATTCCACTTTCCTTTTTTTAAAAAGTCTTTCAATACTTTATAGTTTTTTTAATGTTTTTTATTGCTATTTTAAACATTGTTTTTCAAATCTTATAATATCATACAATACTTATGACACACAAAATTTTTAGTTTGAGTAATCACTTCTTGATTTTTGTATTGCATTTTCCAATCAAATTGGTTTGCCATTATCAATAATACAATTTTACTCTATTTTGTAAAATTTAGAATTTGAAAAATGATTTATTCATGCACTTGATTCACTCATAATTCCACACTGTTTTTTGGCAATTATTTCTCTTTTTTCAATAACTTTGATGTGATTTGCTATAATTGGCAACAAATTAGATTCATAACAGTTACTTTATTAGAAAATTAGTAGTCAGTTCCTTTAAATAGTCATTTTTTAACTGTTTTTAGTAAAAATAGCTCTCTTAATTTTTGAAGCAAAATGTTGTATTTTATGTGTGTGGAAATATGCATTTTATGCACCACATCTGTGGGGCAAAATTTAAAAATTTTGCTACAGGCGAGTTAACATTTTTAACAGTAGCCACTTTTTGAAACATGTGGCTATTTTTTTCAGAAATTGAAAATTTTAAGCTAGTTAAAAGAACTGTAGATATTATAACATAAGGTAAGCATTTCTCAAAATACAGTAAACAAAGTTCAATTGTAAAATGAAGAAAAATGTTAAGAAGCGTGTTGAATTTTCAGCCATTTAAATTCCATATTTATAAAATAAAATAAAAAAAGTTTTTTAAAAAAAATGCACATAAGGGGCAGCTGAGCTGGAAAAGTGCGGTGACTGGCAAAACATTTTTAACTGCCATTTGTCCTAATTAGTTGCCTTCTAGGCAAAGGCAACAGTTACTTTTGCCCTAAAAAATGTATAATTCCATCATTAGTACTCATAATTTGCCCTTTTTTTCAAGAGAGAAAAAAAAGCTCAGCAATGCATTCCTCTAAAATGGCCTACAAATTCTATATAAATGAAAAATTTTAAATATTTTTAGAACTACATACCCTCATCAGGCACATTTGCTTTTTTAGATTTTGCTGCATTGCCTGCAGAGGTTGGACTAGAAGCATTTGAGCTAGGTTTAGATTCATTTTGCGTCTTCTTTACGGTGAAAGATGTCGGAATTGGAGTATCTATCAGAAAAACAGCAGAGTATGGTTCTAATGCAGTAAGCAATTGACTATTCATAGGTTTTGACAGATCATTTTCAATGTAGCAACCTAAAATAATTGGCTTTAATTGAGTGGTTTTCTTCTTTCGCTCCATTTCAAATTCTCTAAGTTTTTCTGTAAGTAGTTTTTTCCTGTTCTCTGGATCATTATCAACCTGAAATTTACCAGGAATAAAAAATATATATCTAAGTAAAAATACATCAAAGCTGTAATTCCCAAATGAGGACTAAAAAACAATGACTAACAACATCAAAAGGTTTGTAATCTAAAATACAAAACTTATATTAAAATTTTTTTTAAATATTAAAGATTAATAAGAAAATAATCCTTAAAAAAACGTGTTATGCCAGCAATCGTTTAGAATAGGTTACCAACTTTTTTTTCAGACAATGCTCACTTGGCAAGGAAAATAATTTTCAATGCCATTACCCTTAGTAGAAGAAACTTATTAACCTCCTTTTTTTATGCTGTTTAATATTTTTGATATGATACCTTATTTTATTAATTTATTGAAAATTCATATTTAATACAATGACGAAATTAGATGTGGTTGGAGTTGTATAGTGTAACTGAATAATTGAAGGTTGTGATGAAAACAGGAAAATGATAGCTGAAGATGAAAATCGGATCATAATTATAATAAAACTTTTATTTAGTATTTGTAGAGCTCGAGATACAAAATTATATTTTTTCCATAATAAGACTTAAGTTAAATAATTTTGCATAATGATATCAATAAAAACAGGCCAAGGGAGATAAATCCCCTATGAACAGCCTAATCAAAAGCCAAATTAAAAAGTGATTGAATTGTTCCTAAAAGACAGTTAGGAGCATGAGAAGAGATCCATGGTTGGAGACTTATCGAAAGATAACATAGCCAAAAATAAAGTCAACTCCCCATAATCAATATTAAATTTGAAAATAATTTGGCGAAAGTGAATTGCCAAAAAGACTGTAAGAATTAGTAAAACTATGCAACTGAAAAATTTTTTTTTTTTTGGTAAGAAATAAAGAATAAAGAGTTATAAAAAGATTTTTGTTTTTAATTTATGAATTAATGAGTCTTACATTTGTATTGGAAGAAAAAGTTGGCAGCTCCATTTATCGTTTAGAAGGAAAAAAACATTTTATATTAAATTTTTATAAAATGTAATAAAAATTACATAATTGGCTTAATTTAATTAAAATTCGATTAAGAATTATTTTTAAAGAAATAACTTCAATCGACCTCTTGTTGACTGTATTGTTGATATGAAAAAGACAAATCAATAATTTTGAGACTAAAAAGCTCCATCTTGCATATGCTAAAAACAATAAATACATCAACCTTGAAATCATCATAAAAATTGGATAATGTAACATTTTTAATCAAATTTCCTTTTCATGGAATGACTTAATTCCGAAAGAGGTAGAAATAATGAATTCTGTGGTTAATGATAAATGACGCCCGATGGCTGAGCGGTAGCGCTTCGCGCTGTCGTGCCACAGGTCCCTGGTTCGATCCTCGGGCCGGGCAAGGTTGACTCAGCCTTTCATCCCTTCAGTGGGTCGATAAATGAGTACCAAGCATGCTTGGGAACTAAACACTGGGGGTTTCGCGTTCGGCTGACCACCTAACCGGAACATCTGCTCCTGCACCCCAGAGCCCAAAGGTCAAGAAAACTGAGATGGGCACAGTAGGCCTTGGCCCTCTATGGGCTGTCCCGCCGCTGAGTTTAGTTTAGGTTAATGATAAATACCTAAATCATATATATAATCTATACACGGTTTCCGAATTTGAACTATCGAATTTTGGGATTTGCATTTGTATGATAAAAAGATAGATCAAAAATCTAAAAATTTTGGTTCTTCCTATTTACATTTTATAAATCTACATTTTAATAATTTTATTCTTAAAAAATGTAATTTCCTGAATAGACACAAAAATCAAGAATATCAGAACAAAAAGCTAAAAATCAAGATAAATAAAGACAATATATTTTCTGCCAGGAAAACCATGAAACCTACCACAATGCTCCTTAAACAAAAAATATTTATCAAATAGATGTTATAAAAACTAAATATCAACAAATGTTATTCATGTTTTATTGTTGTAAATGTTATAAATGTTATTCATGTTATGTAATTCATGTTTTTTTTTCTTTTTCAAGTTGCTTTAAATCAGGGTGTTAATGTTTATTAATAGCAATCATATGTGGTTACTTTACGTACTTCGAAACAAAAAATGTATTCACATATGGTTAAAACTATTTTAAATTCTTAAGAAATATAATTACCCTAATAAATAAAAACAATTGAATGGAGAAAAAAAATTTGAATTTTCATAGTTACAGATTGCCAGTAATTTTAATATACATTTGATTATTATCGAAATGTATCATCATAAGTCAATGAAGTTAAACAAATAGTTTTTAATTTCAAAATTAAATACATTACCTCAGTTTCTTCATCATCTTTTTCTTCTTCAGCTGAAAGATATCCATGGGGTACAGTAAACTCATCTTCTTCATAATTGTCAACATCCTCCCCTTCATCTTCTTGCTGTAAATTATAAAAATATTTATGAAGGAAAAGTATAAAAGCATAGGATCCCAACATCTTTTGGATCACCATCCACTTTACAAGATGGAAATTTTTCAACGTCCCCCATACTCTTTTTTTTTTTTTTTTTGCCTCATTTTAAATCTTTTCAAACGATTTTATATAAATTTTAATAAAAATAATTCAAATGTAAACATTGCATAAGAAGATATTCATTATATTTATAAGAAAATTCAAATGAAATATTTTTTTTTTACTTTTTACATTATAAGAAACTGAAATTAAATACGTTTGTAAATGTAATAAGGTCAACCTGCTATTCTCCACCTATATATATTTTTAGTAAAGCTTATGCTGAACTACACATTTTTAAAAATCAAATCAAAATAAAATTTTGAAAATAAAATTTTTATTTCTTCGGCCCCATTAATTCATTCAACAACGAAGAAAATGCATGAATTACACAAGTAAGGAACATTTATTTAAAATTCATTATCAAACATGTTTAAATGAGTGAAAAATAAACAAAAATTTAGTAGAAAGAATAAAATTAACTTTAATAAGACTAAGTCTTATTTTTTTTACCACATACTAAAAAAATACATTACCATTTAAGGCTTAACCATTAAAAAAATACATTACCATTAAAGAAACTAAGATTATGGTGCCGTTCAATGTTAAATTATAAAGTGATTAGTACAGTATGTTCTAGCCATTATTAAAAAGCATTTTTTTAAAATTTACTTAAAAAACCATCAACTACATAGCTAATTCAATAACAAATATTTATTATACGCTGCGTTAGAACATTAAATAATTCTTCAATACCAAATCAAAATATTTATTGATGAATCAACCTTCCAGAAATAACATCCCCTCAAATAACTATAATCTTGTTGTAGCCCCTTTAAAAGTCTTCACCGCTTACCTGAGTGTGATAGAGCTAACATTGGAAACCTATGGCAGAAAGTTAAGAAATCTAAAATTTTTGGTTAGCATGATTAAAGAAAAACTTATTTAACTACACACAAAAAAAAAATCGGATAAAGTATTTTTTAACATGTTTACTAAAATTTTAACTCCCTGCTACATTTAATAAGATTTTTTTTGTTACCAAAACCATAAAAGAATGTAGAAATTTAACTTGAAACATATTTAATGCATAGTAATGTTAATAATAAAGTTGCCAAATAGTCTTAATGTTTCGAATATTATCCAGATAAAACTAAAAGCCAATATGATAGCTTGATTTGAAACACAACATTACACTAGACCAAATTTACTCACTAGCTCTAAATATTTAGAAGCTCAAGTGGCAAGCTTGCAAGGAGTAATTTCAATCCCTGGTTCTAGAATCAAGTTAATGTTTATTTTGAGTTAATTGATGATATTGCCTCAGCATAGAATAGTTATTTTTAAGTTAAATTTGTATAAAAAAAGTAACAAAAAATTTAATAATAATTATATACACAATACATGAATCCCACCTCTGTTCCTGAAAGACTTTCACCAGGTTCTTCCTGCTCCCACTCATCATCACTATCCACATCGTAATCGAAAATGTCCTGTAACAATTAATTTCCAATAAGAATGTGGCAACATTAATTGATGTTACAAGCTTATTCCATGAATTTCAAACAAGATACATTTAATAAAATAAATAGCTGTTAACAATGCTAATATTCAAATATTCACTGCTTATACGCTAAAGCATTAAATATATAAAGATATTATAGCAGTTAATAAATATATAAGTATGGGATAAAAAAAGGAAGTAAAAGAAGTGAATGAGAAATTTCAAAAAAAATTTTATATATATATAGAGAGAGAGAGATAGAGATAGATACATGCAATAAAGTTTACCATATAAAGTTAATTATAGCATGTTTAAAAAAATATTTTATCAAAAACTTACTTGTTAAAAGTTTTACTTGTTAATTAATAACAAGTAAAACCAATTCAGACTTTGTCTAGTCTGCCAATTCAGACTTTGTGAAAATTCCACTGTATTTAAAGCAGAACTGTGGGCAGTTCTTCAGGCAATAATGTTCATAAACACGAACGGGATCAGTAAACATGTCAACATATTCTCAGACTCACTTTCGGGCCTCCAAGCACTTGAGCGGCCGAAAGACGCGGACTATCTCGTAACTATGATAAAAATGCACCACAAAAACAACATTGGCTTGTCATGGATAAGGGCCCATGTGGGACACGAAGGAAATGAAAAAGCGGACATTTATGCCAAAAAGGCCTGCGAACTAGAAAAAATCGATACTTATAATTGCCCATCAAGAAGAACCATTCGGCAGCAAAAGAGAGACGAGATTTTGGACATATGGCAGAAGAGATGGGATGAAGAACATGAACAGGGTCGACACACTTATAATCTAATTAAAAACGTAAACCCAAGAACATTAAACAGTAATTTTTATCTCAACCAATTCTTAACAGATCACGGTACCCAGCACACCTATCAGGCCCGCTTTCATCATAAAGATCCTAACTGCCCCTCATGTAACACCACCGATAACTTGGACCACATACTAACCAGATGCCCCGAATACCAAACCATAAGAACAGGCTTCTTCCCTGCCGGGTTCAATTACGAACAATTGAGACAAAATTGGAGAAACAAACAGATTAAACAGGGAATCATTGAAATAATCAAGTCACACTTCGAGAGACATACGCCGGAAATCATCGACAGATAACACTTCTCACAGTCGTCAAATCATTATGCATAACAATCACTACACAGATCGAAATCTTGCTACAGCTCGCGGATATAATGCCAATTAGACCTTACCTTATTGGAAACCGTAGATTCGTCACACAACCCCCCCATATAAAAACCATTTTTTGTTTGTGTAATCGAACATCTTTACTTCTGTTCATGATTACCACCGTGCCCATCATCTTCACATCTGTTTCAACATTCTCCTGTAAATATTATACTTGCTTACTGGGCACTGTTGCAGCGTCACACAACCCCCTCATTCACTTGTAAAATCACATTACTCTTGCTGTAATGACCATCTTTGTCTCAGTTCATAATTCCCATTGTATTTACCATCTTTAGATTTGTTCCAACCAACCACTGTATTTATTATCATTGCAATTAGACGGACTTTATGTCAATCAGACATTACCTTATGGAACATCACAAAATTACCTTATGTCTGTTGAACTGATCATCTTTACTTCTGTTCATGCTTTCCACTGTAATCATCATCATCGTATACGTCTCAACTTATTAGTGTAATTGCTATAATTGCTCACTGAGCAGTGTGGTTGCGTCGTACAACCCCTTCACTCACCTGTAAAAACCATATTTTGCCTATTGTACCGATCTTTACTTCTGTTCATAGTTGCCATTATATTTATCATCTTTCACTTGTAAAAACTACACTATGTTTGTTCAATGGATCATCTGCCTCCCCGGATGCCTCCCACAGGAGACGGGACGGGGTTAAGCCAAGCTTGTTAATTAATAAAATTATTAGCTTCAGTATGGGAAGACTTAAACAACATAAAAGCCTCAATAGAAAAAGTAAAACAGAAATTTATAACAACAAATAAGAAAATGATTACTTATCAAAACCTGAAGTGTAACTTCGTTAAATTTTATATATTTGAAAAGTGCATTAAAGAAAATGTTTGTATGGACTGGCATCTTTGGAAAAATAAAGACTGCGAAATTACAAAAATAAAGAGAAAAAAACCAAAGGAAGAAGGATAATAATAACACTAATAAAACATGCACAAGTTTAGTAACTGAAGAGTAAACAGCATATGCTATGTTAAAGCAGTGTTTAGAGCTTTTTTATCATTCTGATACCCTGAACCTTTTATATTTTGCAATAAAAGATAATTGCCCCTTTGAGCATTACAAATGCTGGAAGGAAATCTATTATGTGAACTCAGTAGCTCTAAACACACTTTACATTTTAACCTAGTAACTTCTAAGTGAGCTCTGTCGCTGGTACTTTATACAGATCACTGTCAATCTGATTCAATAATAGCTTTCTCCAACAATAGTGCACTAAGAATATTTACTAAATAACTTAATAGATGTTATAACCATACAAAAAAAGGAAACTTAAATTGTTAAATTACTTAGTAAAATTTATAATATTTCATAATGAATTATTTTTAGTGTAAGTAAATTTGCAATTTTTTCATAATTTTTTTTTAATTTACAACTTTGAAGTTTAAGAATAAGACTTAATGATTAAAAAGGATTAACTGCTCCCTATTAAAACAATAACGATTCCACAAAATATAAAAGTTATAGGATATTCAAATGAATATAATTAATATATGAATAATAATGACACATGAATAGTTATAGAATATAAAACAATAATTTTATAAATATGATACACATTAATTGAAATTAGTAATATATGAAAATGCAACAAAAAATAAACGAAAGGATCAAATTAAAAATGCAACACACAGGACCAGTTAGATGCCATATAAAAAAAATAAAAACAGGCATAAGCAACCTCATCATAACAGCTATATTTGTAAATAAGATTTTGTCCTTAAAATAAAAATTAAAATAATAGAATATTGCTTACAAAAATTAACAATATTGGTTAATAAGTTAAACACTCAAACAGCAGTTTAAGAATAATGAATAATAGCATGCATCTCAATAACATGATAAATAATATCATGCTATGTGAAGATAAAATAAAAAAGTAATTACATTCAGCACACAATTCCATTCTCAAAAAATTGAAAATAACATTTTATAAAAATGATACTTAGAGAAATTTTAATATGATTAAATATAATTCATTAGTTTAAATTAATATTTTACATTTTAGAGTTCGCATTAATAACATGAGACACTAGTTAAAGCATTTTATAACAATACAAGATGTCTTTGGCAGTTCACTTTTAATGGCATTAACATACAATATAAAATTACAAATCAAAAGTTAAATTTCTAAATGTTGAGAAACAAACTCCTAATAAAAAAAAAACAATTTTTACTGTCTCTGAAAAGAGAAAGTGTCAGAAAGTTTAAATTAAAGCTAGCAAAAAAAATAAAAAAAATTTAGACATCACGGAAACAGTAAAGGTAAGCAACAGGAAAACAGTAAAGATAAGCAAAATTAAATAATTATTAAATACTTTAGTGTTTTTTTTTTAAACTTAAAATAAAAAAATATATAAATAAAAACAAACACAAAAGCACATTATCAATGTCAAAATAATAAGTAAGTCAAATTAAACTTAAATATTAAAATTTTAGTAATTTACTGAATAACTTTAGATTAAGGTACTAAACCTACATCTTGCCCAAATGGATTGCGTGGCCGTATTGCTCTGCTTTTTTTTCGCCAAGTACCCCAATATGGTGGTCGAACATTTTCATGAAATTGTATTAACTTAGGAGTCAGATTAAGTTCAATTTCGTCAGTTTCAATAACAATTACTTCAGTTTCACATTGCTTAGATTTCCTCTTTCTCTTCCTACATTGTACATCGTGATAAGAACCACTTTTTAAATGCTGAAGATATAAGTGGGTACCACTCTAAAAAAATTGATAATAAATTAGCATAACACAAATACATTAAGACTAAAGACAAAAAAATATAGCTATTCACAGTGATATTTAGTTTTTTTTTTCAAAATGCATATATTTTTAACTTTTTATCCCCAACAGAAATTGATAAATATACTGAAGACCATGATATACTTTTCCTTTACACTTAAATACTGATGAAAATTTTCTTTTCACTTTCTTTTTTTTTTTACGAAATCAAAAAAAAATTTAATCATAGTCGGCATATTGGCTGGAAGAATACTATTTCTTCCAAAACAGTGAAAGAAACTGGAAAATACCTTAAGAAGGGAAAAAACTGGATGAAATGGAAGAAAAACGATCAATAAAATTGTTTAACAATGATTATTACAAGGTCATCAAAAATTTAAAGAAATTAAATATAGTACCAGAAATTTATAAGTTTTTCATGAGTACTTTCTTAAAAAAAATTACTAACCTGATATTATTAAATTTAGTTTCATACAGAAGTCTAAATAACATATTATCTAAGAATCAATGAGTATTCCCTCTTTACAGTATTTGATTATCACATTTAGTATGCTACTTTAATGCTACTTAATTAGCAATTGTACATTTAAGGTGAATTTTTATATTTAATATATTTGTAGTAGTGTGTGTTTAATACGTGATTTGCTAATTAAGTAGCATTAAATATAGTGATTTGAAGCCAAAATATTTTCCTGAGAATATTATCGGAGAAGGAAAATTTTATAATATTCAGAAAATTTCATTCTATAAAATTATATTCAGCAAAATTACGAAGTTTTGCAGCCACTCACAAAAAAAACTTACTTACACACAAAAAACATTTTAGTTTATAAAAAAAAATTGTATTAGTTCTGAAGATATTAAAATTTAAGGTATTTGTTCTTTGGCCTTTTAAATGAATTCTATTGCATGAACTTGAAAGTTGAATAAAAAAAATCTTATCCCATTTTCCAGAAAAACATTAACCAAGAGTCTATTTTTAATTTAAAAAAAAAACATATTTTAATTTGTTCTCAGTGTTATTATTTATGTAAATAAATAGATTATTTAATTTCTCACCTTTTTATCCATCAAAAGTTAAGACAACCATCTGCATATGGCAAAATGCTTGACTATTTAGATATTATATTTTCAATTATTATATTTTTAACTGCTTAACTATTTAGTTAAGCAGTTAAAAATATAATAATTCAAAACATATAAGCGACTAATAGTAACTGAATTTGTAAGGGATGGAACAAGGAATAAATATTGATCCACACCAATATATATGAGAATGTCAGATTGATCTGGATAAGTAAAATAAATTAACAGAGGCATAGGCTAACGGATATTTAAAATAATTTTTAAAAAATATAAATAAAGAAGCTGAGGTATTAAAAAAGACTACAGTGAAACGAGCAATCAGGAATATAATTCATCATAAACACTTATTTTAGTTGGTGAGAGCACTAGAAAAAAGAAGAAAAAGCCATCCATGCTTCAAAAAAAAATTTTAAAAAATCCATCTGACCACCGTGTTTCACTTTTCTATAAGTACTATGAAATACCATAAATATCACTAGAAAAAGAATAAAACCTTTATACACATTGAAAATGCATAACAGAAGTTACAAAGCTTTAAGGAAATATGAGACACGAAACAAATATAACAATAATGAAAATCAAAATATTTAGCATAAATAAAAAGAACAGAAAGCAAATATAAATTATGATCAGTTGCACACCTTACAACTTAAAGGAATAAATAATACCTGGTCACAATCATACTATAATTTAAAATATTGAATTTCACTAGTCAAGATGAAATTCATTTACTTTATTAATATTATTTTAATTACTTTTACTAATTATTGTTATAATAATTATTATCATTAATAATTATTATTAATAGCAATTATTATTTATTAATAATAATTATTCTAAATAATTATAATTAATTACTATTTATTATAATTTAATTTAAAAGTTTGAGCCAGGAAAACTTATGAAAAGTTTTTTTGTGTGAATATTTTAAGGTTTTTTATAACTTACAGAAATTAATATTTCAAATATACCTGTGAAATCACAGCAGTGTCAAATACTTCGCGATTAAATCTTTCTTGAGAAACTGATGGTATTACAGGAGCAAGTGTCATATCTTCAGAAATCTGAAAAGGCTTGAAGATACTATCCTGCTCAACAGGCCTCTAAATAAGTACAAAAAAATATTAATGTTTAATAAAGGAAGAAGAATTATGAAAATTTATTCCACCGCTCAACAAGCCAGTAAATAAAAATTTCCTAGTGTATATGCATTTTCATTGCTCCGTTGACATGTTTCTATTACATTAAAAAATACTTAAATTATGAAACAAAAGGGTCATTCCATGTTAAATCATACAGGATTTTACAAAAATGGCACCCACCATCTCAGATTTTGATGAAAATTTGTACACTTATAGAATTTTTTGTGCTGATTTAAAGAATATCAATTATATTTAAATCGTTTAAGAGGTTCAAAAGTTATAAGCATTTGTATTTTTGCCAAAATGGCACATTTGCCGCCATTTTGATTCATACATCAAAGGCTATTAATGATTGTAACTCACCTTATATTTGTCATAGAGCAATAATTTTTTTTAATTTTGTTCAGAATAAAATAATCTGTCATTTAAACACATTTGTTTGCAAATAATTATCTTACTTATTTAGTAAATGGGTTTGTTTTGCAGTTTTTTGATCAACGGAGTTGAGTAACTTCAGGAGATTATTTCTGGCAACTCGCCCCCTTCAATTTCAAAAATATTTTATTCAAAGATAGTTGAAAGTGCAAACTAACATCTGATACAAAAATTTTGATGGGCCGTTCACTCACTTTTTAAAAAAAATATATTTTTCTTATGAATCATTATGCGTTAAAAGTACTCGTAGTTTGATGATTTATAGTCCTTAATTATAACTAGAGTATAATAAAATGATATAAAAAAATGTGAATGGTAGAAAAATATGTAAAATAAAGTAATCATTTATTAAATTTTTTTTTTTCTTCTTTCTTTGAGCCCTCAAAAAAGAAAAGAAAGGAAAAAATTTTAGAATGACCAAAATTTCACCTTTTTTGCAAATTAATTTATCCAGAATCATATAGCTTTGGTAAATGAGAGGGATTAGAATCTAAAAAAATATAAATAAAAGTTTCTCTGAAAGAGTAGAGGGCAGTACCAAATAATAAAAAGCAGCCATTAATTTTTTTTCTTTTTTTTTTTTAATTGAACTAACTTTGATCTTTATGGAAGGAGAAAACCATTGTACACTTTAATTTAATTCAAACATTTTGTTTGATTCTAAAATGTAATTGAAGACCAAATTATGAATATTGATAGTTAGTTTTATCCTTTTATTTGTCACAATGATTGTTATGGTAATGAGATACTCCTAAAAAATTTCATTTGAAACACTGATAAAGTTAAACTATTTATTATAATTATATTGAAACGAAATGATTTTATATCACTAACTATATATTAATTTGTATGCTCTTATTTCATCACTAATACCTGCAGGCCCTTTTTATTTTCTAAGACTTTTATTATAATTATATACTTCCAATTTTTTTTAAAAAAAATACTTCTGAATAGAAAAAGAAAAAAATTCTGAAAACTATTGACACATTCCATCCCTACCTTCCCAAAAAAGAAATTTGACTAATCAGAATGTATCATCTGCCAGAACATTTCTGTTTGTTCCAATCAGAATTGAGTGTCATGTAAAATTTATTTTCTTTCAAATCAGTAAAATTGTACTTCTTTCATTCATTTAGAACAGAACAGAAATAAATAAGTTTTCAAAAGTTTTAAATGTATCAATTTGATATTTAAAAAAGAGTTTTATTATGAAAACCCAAGTATTATATAGTATTGGATTAACTTTGAAAGATTTTAAGTGCAGTTTAAACTCACAGAAGATTTTAGAACTTTCTTCAGAGAATATAGAACTTATTTAATTTAGAAGCAATTTAGATTTTAAGGAAAGTTCAACTATATGCCTCATACATAAGGAGTACCTCTTGTATCAGTTTGAAATATATAGGGTGACCCGGGGTAATTCACAATCACTCTGCTTCTGGGGTAAATAATGATCACCTAAGTTTTATTTTAAAAAAATTATTTCTTTTTTTAAATTTGAGACATGCACAAGAATGTTTGAACATTTTACTAAAGTACAATTACATTTACTTAATTATAGCTTTTTGTTTAATCTAACAAAATAAGTATCTTTTAAACTGCTTTCTATATTTTCCATTTCAAAGATGGGTTTCAAAATGTGCACATGTCTGCAAAGATCCCCTCCTTCTCCTAATAATAAATATTTTGAGTTACTTTTTTTTTCTTTGATATAAAAATAGTGTAAGCTTTTGTTTAATTGTTTCACATCTACTGTAAACATTATAATTAATTACAGGAAACTATATCAAATGTTGCTCCCCATGGGGTAATTATTGATCACTGGGGTAATTCCTAATCATTGTCATTTCTTTTTATAAATAGTATTAAAAATAGCTAATTGTCTTTTCTTAAATGGTAGTTCATATTTAAGTGGAACAACCATTAAAATATATTTTAACTGTAATCCCAAAATTTGTTTTTAACTGTAAACAAGACAAATGTGTTCTGATTTGCACCATTTCTGGTTTGCCTTACCTTGCTTCTATCTTAATTTTATGTGTGAACATTGTTAGAATAATTTTTAAGTTTATAAATTTGCCTAATATAAATATGGTGAGAAATTATAAGACTAAAAAAGATACTAAGCCTCTAGAAAGCAAAATTAGTGAATTTCTTTTAATGATTGAAAATGAAATTTCAGTGTGAGAGCTACTGTCAGAGCTGTTAACATACCTTACTTAACTTTACACTCTCACTTAATGAAGTTAAAAAATCCAGCAAAAGTAACTTATGTGGGAACTCTTTCTTACATTCTAACAGAGCATGAGAATGAGTTGGCTGCTTGCCTAAAATGTACAGCAGGATGCTAAGATTTTTGGAAAATTTAAAGTGTTAATCTTTATTCTTGCTTTTAAATAAATCGTTTTATTAGTTGCTTAAACATCTCTTTGGTTTATTTGTTTGATCTTGATGTCTTATTTGTTAATTACCATTGTATAATTATTTCTGAACAACCCCTTTACTATAAAAACTGGTGATCAGTAATTACCCCAGAAATGATCAAGAGAAGGGGTAATTCCTGATCACTAAAAATTTAAAATCTTTTAAATTAGATTTATCAAATCTAATTAGATTTTCAAACAAAAGAAGGTAGCATAGAACTCATCTCATATAGTCTCAAACTTCCAGTAAATATTGAAATTCTATCTTGAATAGTTTTTGCACAAAATAGATGTTTGCATTTTTTGATGAAGAATTTTCCCCCTACATATAAAAAAAAAAAAAAAAAATTGTGACTTATTTGATTCTCCTTCTAATAAGACCAATAAAGTCTCCCTTCATGTCATAAGTGTAGATCAGGCTAAAACATACAGAGCTAAATTGCAAATATCAGCAATTCCTGGCCAGAAATTGTGTTTGTCTTGTTCAGTCTCAAATTTTTACCTTTCTTCTTTTCTTTTTTGAGGGGGGGGGGAAGGCTCAAAGAAAGAAGAAAAAAATAATTTAATAAATTATTACTTTATTTTACATATTTTTCTACCATACACATTTTTTTATATCATTTTATTATACCCTAGTTACATAAGGACTATAAATCATCAAACTACCAGTACTTTTAACGCATAATGATTCATAAGAAAAATATTTTTTTTTAAAAAGTGAGTGAACCGCCCATCAAAATTTTTATATCAGATGTTAGTTTGCACTTTCAACTATCTTTGAATAAAATATTTTTGAAATTGAAGGGGGCGAGTTGCCAGAAATAATCTCCTGAAGTTACTCAACTCCGTTGATCAAAAAACTGCAAAACAGACCCATTTACTAAATAAGTAAGATACTTATTTGCAAAAAAAAGTGTTTATATGACAGATTACTTTATTCTGAACAAAATAAAAAAAATATTATTACTCTATGACAAATATAAGGTGAGTTACAATCATTAATAGCTTTTGATGTATGAATCAAAATGGCGGCAAATGTGCCATTTTGGCAAAAATATAAATTCTTATAACTTTTAAACCCATAAACCGATTTAAATATAATTGATATTTTTGAAATCAGCACAAAAAACTCTATAAGTGTACAAATTTTCATCAAAATCTTAGACGGTGGGTGCCATGGCTGGATGAACTGACATGGAATTACCCAAAACAAAAATTATATTAGAATTTATATGAATAAATTAATAACTGTAATTGTTGCTTAAAATAAATCAAAATTTTATCATTATGTTTTGATAAACAGATCAAATGTTACATATGTACTATAAGTAGATCATTACATTAAATATTAAAAGTAAAAATAATTAAAATGAATGAAGATTAAATAAATTCGGAGAATTACAGTGATAACACAGTCCAAATCAAAAATACCTAATCAACATATTTTTTCACTTGATTATCGGTAACTGACCAGGGAACTGCCAATAATAATTTCATAAAGGTATGAGTTAGATTTCAGCACTCCCCAGTCACCATCAACTATGCTACAACAGTTCAATATGCACTGCAGTAATAATTTACATACAGTAGAACCTCGATTATCCGAGCTAATTGGGACCGCTAGTACCTCGAATATCAGAAATCTCGGTTAATCGAAAATGTATAAAAAAAACTCGCCGTGCTCGCAAATACATCTTTTGAAATAAAAAACATTTATAAATGATAAAAATAAACATATATAAAGTTATGTTTGGCAGTTCAACAAATTTAAAAAGGAAATTAACTACAAGTAATAAATTTTAAACAGAAAATGGAATTTTTTTCTTAATTACTTTTGAAATGAAACTAAAAGATGCATTTTTAAAAATAACACAAATCTCAAGAAAATCTTTTATTTTTTACGAATTTAATATACATTAATTTGTTAATTTTGCATTACCATTTCCTAAAATATTCTGTTACCTTTGTTGCAAAAGTACATTGTTACAAAAGTACAGTCCGATAACACATTGCACCTGGTGGAAACAAAGCATTGTTTGCCACTGTTGACTTCTGAGGGTGCTGTAATATTTTTTGGAAGTTAAGTATTTTCAAGGGCAGTAGAGATGGGCAGTGAACTAAAATTTGTGGTCATTTTTTAGGGCTTATTCCACTTAGGAAAATTTGCCATAAAAAAAATTACCATAAAAAAATTATCATAGGATATTCCTATGAGGTTTTGCCTACGGTAAAATTTTGCCATACACCTTTGCCTTCAATGTAGCGCAATTGTTGCCATAAGTGTATATGGGAAATAATAATTGCCATAAGTGTGTGGTAAAAGTATATGGTAAAATGTTACCAAAAGCAATGTCTTGTAGGAATATTCTATGGTAATTTTATATATACGTAGCAAATTTTTGCCATAAATTTATAGTTTTTAAATTATTTACTATAGTTCATTAATTATGGTTTATTAATTTATATGTAGAACAAGAATGAACAAGAGTTATTGAATTACAAAGACCACTTTTCGCAATGATTATACTACAAGAATATCAGGGGAAAAAACATACTTTATTATCGGCTGGATTAACAGAAACCTCGGTTAATCGAAGCTCAGTTAATCGATGTTCTACTGTATTTAACAAAATATAAACTTATTAAAAATAAGATAATTTTTTAAAAACTAATTCTTTTAATAATAAGCACATCAATCTTTTGTTTCAATTTTAAGAAATTAACTACTTTATGTTTTAAATCAATATTTATCAAATACAAGCTAACATATGATTTTAGTCGTAAATTTAAAGGAAGACAATATCAACAAATAATAAAAATTAAAACATTAATCTATATTCATTAGTCTCAAGCTTAAATAAAAAGTCATTCCATACTTGTACAGGAGGGGGAGAAACATTTTCTTTGACAAAAAATTTTACAAAAGCAGCTTTTGCTTTTTCTTTCTTTTCTTTTTCTTTTTGTTCCTGCAAAGATAAAGAAAGAGAAATTAGGCTGAGCAGAAAATAAGATTAAATACACATAGTAGATAAACACAGTAATAAATACCAAAAGGCTAGTTATGAGTTTGCATCCAGCAGAAAAAATTTCATCGAAATATTTTCTACATATTAAAAGAAATGTATGTAAAATTTTTAAGACATTTAAAATGATTTAGGGTGTTCATAAACACACAGAAAAAATTTCCATGACTTTTCCAGACTGATTTTATCAAATTTCCCTGTTTCTTTTCTAGAGGAAAAAATTTTAAAATTGATTTCTAATTTATGCCTAATTCTTATACATAAAATGTACTATGAAACACTTATATTGCTATTAGAGCTAAAATTAAACTTTAAAAAGTTATAACAAGAAAAAAATTTTAGGAAAATATTGGAAGCTTTAGTACTTCAAACTGAAATTAATTTTTCAAACTTTTCAGAAATTTTAATGTAATTTCCTGACATTTCCTAGATATTTTCCAGAGTTATTAAATTCTTTAACCTCACATATCAGTATCATCTTTAACTTTACATGTTTAATTTTCAACCTATTAATATATTCCTTTAAGAATATGCCTCTGACAAAAAACATTTTTAACACTTCAACTTTTGACTCTAAGCTACCTAAAATGGTTTCTAGGACTGCATGATGATTTCTCTGTATGTTTTACAATTAGAAAAAAAAACTGAAAAGAAACTTTTACAGACATTTGGACAAAACTTGGGTATTTTAATGATTAATATTAAAAATATCTAAGTGACAATGAAGTAATTGATTGATTTGAAACACACATATAAACCTTTCAACTTGTGTGAGTTCTAAGTTTTTAGCTTTAAAACAAACAAAATATTTTGAAATATATGAAAATAAAATTGCTTGATTTTCACAAAACTTTTTTTTCTTCTAATTTTAAAAGTAAGAAATCAAGAAGCAATTGATACATCTCCATTCAAACCTACCATTAAAAATGGGTAGAATATTTTTTAACACAATTTCAACCGATTTAACATAGTGATTAAGTGACAGTCACTTTAACACTGATCATACTTTTACAACATCGAACAAATATTTAAATAACTAGTAACAAAACTAATTTAATTTGAACTTCCACATTCCTAATCATGTTGTGTAAATTTTTAAACAGATACACCTGTTTCAAGCAATAAGATGCATTAAATTTTGTAGCCTTAAATCAAACCTTATTTTAATAAATTTGATTAATAAAATATCAAAAGCATGGATTTGTGCTACTGGCAATAAATTTACATCTTCAGAAAAAGACGACTGCAAAGTGCAAAAATTATTTCATTTGACTTAGTGCTTTGAAACAAGTAAAATCAAAAAATGGCAAACCAGATACAATGGAATGAATGAATATTTCCAAACTTAGGCACACATCATAATAAAGAGAATCAGGGATTCAAACATTTCCCCCTCGACTATAAATCAGGGAAGAAAAACACAGTGGTTTATTCCAATTTAGTACATGCACAAGAAAAGTGACGACATAGAAAGATGACAAGAAACGACCCTTTTAGAATCCTTGTGACTAATTCTGTCCCAAAAATACCCCTAAAGGAAAAAATTACTTAGTCATTAATTTTCAACATCAGCTTTCTTACCTTTCTTTGCTGTGAGCAAATTTTTTACTAACATTATCATTTTTAAAAAATACAACATGAAATATAAAGATATTAAATCATATAAACAATAACAATACAACAAAAACAATAATTTTCACTTATTCTAAAGTAGAAGATAATTTTTACTTTTTCAAGTTCAGCTTTCTTTTTTTCTTCTTCAGCTTTTTTGCGTTCTTCTACCTGCTTCAGTTTTATTTCTTCCATTTGTTTTTTCTTTTCAAGCTTAGCCCTAGAAAGAAAGTAATAATTGACCTGAAGATTTAAGATTAATTTTTATTGTAAAAAAATAAAAAGCATAAATAACTACAGTGTATATACTGTTTGTCTAAGATCTGCCAGACATTCGTCTGGAGCTGTGGCGGTGACAATGGTAACGAGGTACGATTATTTCATATAGGAGTGCGGGGTCACTCTTTAGGACTGGTTTTCGGCCAGAGAAAGAAGACCTCTTTCTTCGGTCTATTGTGTTAGTCCTACAGTGAAGAGAAATGAGCTTTTGCTCCTGAAACATCGTTCAGTAGAGCGTTCCATTCCTTTTCTTTTAAATCTTTTCTCTTTTTCAAAAGATTCTGCTTAAGAAAAAATTTTCAACAAATTTATTTGTGTAGTAAATTTTATATTTTATTTTTCCTCTTTAAACTTTTTTGAATTTTGAGAAATGCCTTTTAAATTTAAAAAAGGTGAAGTTTTAAAGTCACAAGCACATAAAATTGTGCACAATGTGTTTGAGTTTTTTGCTAATGAAGCTAAGGAAAAAGCCCTTAAATTACCTCATCATCAACCATCTCAAAGAGCATGTCTGGCTACTGGAGTGTCAGACTTCACACTTAGAAAAATAAAAAGAGAGGTTTCTTGTTTAGGAGAAGGTGTGTTGCGCACTCCCGAAAAATTATTGTTATACAATGTTTTATTAATAAATAACTCATCTATAAATTTATCATACATAGTAAATTGGTTATTAAGAAAAAAAATTTGCTAATAAAAAACAGTTAGAATTAGTTTTTTAATAAATAGTGAGAAAAACTATACAGATTACATTAAAATACGAGTAAGAAAACGTAATTTAAGCAAAAGCGTTTTAAAGTTTGATGGGTGCTGATAAAAATCATCGTTGATAATTTTACATTTCATCCAAGTTGCGGTAACTTGCTTTCAGTTTAAAAAAAAAAGTTAAAAATAAAAACAAAGATATTTAATATTTCTCTGGCACAGATAACATGAACTATTTCTATTTTCAGCAAAAGTTTTATCTTCTTTTAAAATCAGAGTTAATAAGTTTAAGCGCTTCACTTTTTCCAGAAAATTCAAATAATAAAAGAAATTAACTGCTTTAAAAAATGTGCAAGTTTAGAAATTAAACCATCTAACAATCAATGAACATTCATAATAAATAACATAAAATTAAAAAGTAACATTAAAAAAACCTGTACTACCCTTCATGTCAGAATTTGTTCACTTTTTTTCTTCTTTTTTTCCTTCGTATTTAAAAAATAGCAATTAAAGAGAATCATTTTTAGTAAGAAATATCCATGTGAATCTTAAAAAAGTTCTTGAATCAGATTAAATAAGTCTCCTACTGGTGGCTGAATCAGCCTATCTGGTATACTTCCCATACTAGCTATCATCGAAGCTACCCTCCCTAAAATGCCCTCTTCTTGTTTCCATAGCACCAGACTGCCACAGACTTTGTGGCGGGCAGAGTACCTATCTTAGACAAACAGTATGTCAGCACTCCGTATAACAACTATTCTACAAACAAAAACGAATGTTATAAAGTCAATCAAATATAAAACCATAGTTATAAAGCCGGTATGTTATAAAGTTGTGGTTATATTGAGAGTGCATAAAAATATTTACTCTTACATAACAATTATTAGATAGCACAAAATACACTTAGAAAAAATATTTCCTTACTTTTTCCTGATTTCCCAAGGTTGATTTTATCAAATCTCCCTGATTTTTGAATTGGAGGCATAAATGTTATTTTTTTCAGCTATGCCTTATTTTTATTCATAAAATGCATTGCAAAATACTGATATTTGCTATTAAGGGTGAAAGTAAATTATTTTTTAAAAACAAAATTATTACAAGACCAGTATCTTTGGGAAGAATAGCAGACTTTTAAGTATGTCACACTCAAAATAATTCATTTTCATTGACACTTTGGGTATTTTAATTTTTAATTCTTTGACATTTATTTGATTTTTGCCAATTGATAAAATTTTCCAACTTTTCCTTGTTGTATGCCACCCAGCAAAATCAAGGCTTTCCATAAATAAGATTTAGATATATAATATAAAAATAGTAATAACTGAAATTGTTTTATTTTTCTTCTTTCTATATGTTTATTAGAGAGCCGCGATGGCTCAGGGAATAGAGTGTTCGCCTTCCAATGAGGTGAACCAGGTTCAAATCCGAAGGATGGCTGGTCGATACGAATCCAGCTTGCATCGATCACAGTGGTGATGTGAAATATCCTCAGTGGTTGACGGATCATGAGTTAGAGTCCCTTTACCACCAGGATAGTCGTGGGAGGTTCTTCTCCAAGCAACGCAAACGCGGGCTAGTTCCATCAAAAAGTCCTCCATAAAGGCAAATTTCTCCCAATACTTGAACCAGGAGTTCCCCTGTCATCTGGATTTGGTTCAAAATTACAAGACTATGGGGTTAAACATTAGTAGTCGTAAACCGGAAAAATTGGGTGGCGGTTCAATGACGGTTAAAAATAAAATATATGTTTATTAGCAAAAGTACCTTTTAAAATAATATATTGTAATTGAAAAGTTCATAAAAAAAATATGCTGGTTAGAGGCAACAATTTTCAATAAATAGCATGCATCAAGACAATTGCAAAAACTGCATGTTTAAACTTTAAGTTAGGGAGACATTTCCCAGAAAGAGTTAATTGAGGCATTTCTCACACTGTCGGTTGGAGCAGGGGGTAGAGAGTTTGATTCCGGCACCCAATAAAACCGGCACATATGCACAGTAAAAAGCACATCAAATCTACTGTGGCTGAAAGTCCCCTTGTTGGTTGTGATACGAATGTTTGAAGCGTCTGACCAAGGTCAAAATTACGGAACATTCCTACCGTGGCCGCTATATAATTGAATCCTAAAAATGCAACAAGATGGTTGGGTGATGTGTGTGGTTGTTATAGTGGAAGGGTCCTTATAATGGCTCATACCAAAGAATATAGGCAGTCTTTATATATTTCAGGGCTCAAATAAACTCAAACTGTTAGCTCAAAAATACATTTCTGAATGAAAGTTTTGCATGCTCAAAAATCTTTTATGAATGTATATTATTGAAAACACATAAATGTACTTATAATTAATCTGTTGGGAAAAAAAAAGATACTCAACTCTTCTCACAGCCCTCCTTAATTAAAATGCAATAGATCATAAAAGAGGTATGTTACTCCTTCATAATAAGTATCATAACTATAAACTTTATTTTTGAATTGTAGTTAAGTTAGGAAAAAGCATAATATGAGGAAAGATCTGGTTGATAAGTCAAAATATTTCCATCATTAACTATGATCGATTTTTGTAAAGATGCTTAAAAAACTCATTAGAACAAGATTCTTGCCGACCACTATTGAAATATGCAGCTTATCTGTAGAAGGTGCAAATAAACGGACTAATCTATAATTGACTATTGATGAATCTTTAAAAATTATTCAAACAGACGGACATTTTTCTTTTTACTTTCAAATTTTTTAATATATAGATTTCTACTTTGTCCATTCAGTATGCATATACTTGTGAAAAATAGTCCTACTTTTTAACATACAACTACTTAACAAAAAACACTTTAACATACTTACTCTAACATTGATTGGCGCATTCGTTTTTGAGCCTCCCTTTCTTCTTGTTTTAGTTGTTTTTCTTTCTCCTCTTGTTCTTTCTTTTCAAGTCTTAGTCTTTCTTTTTCTTTCCTTTCCTCTTCCTTAGCTTTTTTCTCCATTTCCTTTTGAAGTTTGCGCTGTTGCAATTCACGCTCACGTTCCTGTTTTTTAAGGAGCTAGAGAAAATAACAATGTTTTCTTACAAAATGCAAAGTATTACAATTAAAACTTTAAAAACTCAACTTTTATAATATTTTAGCTATTAATGTCTTTATGTAAAATTAAAATGTGCCTACAATGACAAGAAAGTAATAAACACTGATTAGCTGAAATATTAGCCAAAGTTACCACCCAATTTAATTGCACTAACATGATTTCAATCCCAATTAATTTGCTTGAGTTTGATTGAATTTAACATTAAAAAAAACAATGGCTGAACATATCACTAAAGGTCAAAAATAAATTTATCATGTAACATGGTTAGTACAGATACCAAATTCAAAGAGTACTTTAAACAAAACGTGACACAAAAACAATGAAAGCAAATAAATAGAAGAAATAAAAGATGCAAATCTCTACAAGTCTACATTTTTCTCCCTTTATTGTTATTGGCATTGACATTGTTTAGCTTTTCTTTGTTGTTGTTCACCTACCTTTTAATTGCCAGAGAGGCTACTAGACTATATAAAAACTTGTAGAGTGTTCAGAATTTTTAATAATTTAAGATGGCTGCCTTTCTCCGTAGCAAACTGGTTTCTTTGTGTTATTCAATAGAAAAATGGTGCAAGGTTTAAATTTACAAACTTGCTCTAATGGTAAAAATTTTAAGAATTCAATTGATTTCAATAGAATTTAAAATATAACTTACTATTTCTTGTTGCTTCTTTTCTCTCTCTTCAGCTTTCACTTTGGCTTCTTCAGGGGTCATTCTCTGCAAAAATAAAGTATTCTAAATTAAAGAAACAATGGAAATTAAAATAATCATAATGTACAAATATATTCTTGATGTTAATGGTATAATAAGGAACAATTTTTCACTTAAGATGCCATTAAAACAGAAAATTAGTTAACAAGAAATCCTAGATTCAAAGATGATCTAGGTTATAAGATCCTAGATTATATGATAAAACTAGATAACATGTCCTATAGTAGCCTTAGTTCAAGATTATAGAAACACAAAACATATTTAACAAGTTCAGTTTAACTTACAGAAAATGAGTGTGTGCTGTTTTAAAATATTCCATAAACCATTATCATTCACATTTATACCTGTTTATCATAGCCCTTACAACTTTTTTTATTGAAATTTACTAATTAAGAGAAAATAAATGTTTCCAACTTATTTTCTCTTAACTAAAAGAACAAAATCAACACTTTAGCTTGAGATGAGAAATTTTCTTAATGAAAGACAATATTTAATTAATTGGGTAAATTGGTAAATTCTGTGATGGCTCAGTGGTTAAGGCACTGGGCTGTCATTGAGAAGAGCTAGGATTCGATTCTCAGTGAAGGTTTTGAAGCCCACTCAGCTTCAGATCGATGGGTACCAGCTTGTCAGGGAAGTAAAGGCAGTCTGACTACATTGCCACAATCATGCTGTTGGTCCCGAAATCATGTAGCCTTATCTTCCATGATTAGGGAATGCTTTACTTTAAATTGGTTAATTAATTATTCTTTGAAAGTAGGCAGAAACTTATTATTACCTATATTGGACAGACATAATTTGTTAAAATAAGTATTAGTGTCAATTTACATTAACTCTTATTTTTAGTAACTTTCAGAAATTAAAAACTGGGTGCTGCAGACAGAACACAATATTTTACTTCATAACAGCTGGTTTTTAATTTTTGAAAGAAATTTGAAATTTCTTAATGTAGTGTAAATGATATATTAACTTATTTTTACAAAAATTATTATTAAAAATCTTAAAATTTTATTTATTTATTTGTTATTTTAACCAAACCATATAAATTTGTAATAAAAACTTTAAAAAAATACAAACTTTTCTTTTTTTAGTGTTAATTTTCTTTTCTTGTTCATTTGCATCTCCAGGCTTAAGTTCTGAAGCAGCTTCATCTACTTTTGCAGAACCATTTTTTTCAACGATACTTTGGTTTGCTTCAGATAAACCACTGGTGTTCAAGGCATTAATTGAACTATTCAACAGTGACGAATTTAAATCATCTGAACTTGTTTTTGATGAATCATCTTCGCCAGATATATGCTCGTCACTTCCAACTGATTTCAATTCATTATCAATAATCACATTAGCGTTATTAAGAGAAGCAACTTGTTCACTTTTTAAAGTGTTCACATCTTGATTCTCCTTGCAGTCACTCGCAGATACATCAGAATTTATTGATGCATCAAGAACTTGAATATCCTCATCACTATCTTTATCACATACTTTAACATTTTTAGCTTCAGTTGGGGGAGGTATAGGTGAAGAAGCTTTCCGTTTTCTGTTACTAGCGGCTAAGAATAATGTCTTGATGTCTACATTTTTAAATGGTGTAGAACCTAAAAAAATATATATATATATTTACTTATAAATTATAGATTATTTAAATACTTAGATACTTTTAAAATAATGTTAATGACTTTATTTAGGCATAACAAAGATCAAATTACCCTTTATAATAATTAACGAAATTTAAAAACAGAAATTATATTAATTGAATAAAAATGTTAGTTTACTTTGAAAGTTCATTGAATTTTTTGGGTTAATCATTTGGGTTGTCATTTGTTCTCATTTATAATTTTATAAAAGTGAGCCAAATAAAATTTTCATTTTTATTTTAAACTAATTGCTTTTAAAGGGCAGTTGGTACACACAAATTTAATGTGCAATTTCTTATAATTTATCAGTAACTTAGAATTGAAAAATATACAGAATTACACATTTAAATTTTTTACAACCATGGAAAAAAAAACCTTTTGGAGCTTGGTTAATTTCACAGAATCTCCATTTCAAAATTTTGTGGTATTTAATCTCACAATTTAAGACACACTTTATAAATATAATTACTACCTTTAATCATGAACCCTGCTTCAAAACATAACTAATTCAATTGCATATATCTCATTCTATAGCAGCTGGAAAAAATAATATATAAAGCTTAGGTGTCAGATCACAATAATCCCCAAAACATTTATTTTTAGTAGTTTTTAATTACTGTCTATTAACTACAAACCATGCTTTGATTTCCAAAAATAGTTTTCACCTAAAGGTTACCTATAAGAAAACGTTGCATGAAATTTTCCTTAATTAATTTTTATTGTATAATGCAAGTCTTGATGTTTGCTTACCATAAGAACTATTATCATGGCTTGCAAAAGTCCCCACAGTATTATATATATATATATATCAGGGTTGGCAAGTTTTTGATACATGACGGTTTTTAACATGGTTTTTACCGTCATGTCAAAAACCCATAGTTTTGGTAAAAGTGTGTTTTTATTTGAGTTTAACTGCTTATAATTTAAAATTAATTTATTTTTGAGCAATAAAATTAGAAAAAAAGTTGTTAAAAGATATTTAAGAACAGATTCTTGCTTTTTCCCAACATGAATATATCAAAACATACTATTTGAAGTAAAATATTAGGATATTAAACAAAATTTTCAACATTTCCTAACATCATTTTGTTTGGCATATTACATTACTGAAGAATGTCAAGATTGATTACTTTCATTCATAAAATCTTGCTATGAGAAACACATGTACACATAAACAGAAAGCCTCATAAAATAAACTTTTCTTATCAATTTTGCTTTCAATATTTTACACAGAAATGAGACATGAAAAAGCCTGGGAAATACTTTTAGAGTTTCAATATTTCTGTATCAATGTATATCCTTCTATAAGAATACATGTATATAGTTGCAAAATCAATAGCAATCATTTACAACATTCATTTATAAAGGCAATTATGTGAAAATAATATATTGTCTGCTATATGCCATAAATTAAAGAAAACAGTAGGTTTTAGACCAGTGTTTCCCAACCTTTTTTGTGCCATGACCCACCTAAGTCATTCTAAAATTCTTATGCCCCCCTATTTAACATATACATAATTTTTAATATTAAAAAATTTAATTGTTCACTGAAGAAACTTAAATGAAAAACTAAAATTCAAATAGTTTTAATAAAGATTTTTCTATAATAATTTAATACTTTAATTTAGTGAGATCCTTGCTACACAGAGATTTTATGTTAGGTTCCAATTTGGTTAGCTTCAGTCTCAAGTATCCCGGTTGTGTTATATCCAGACTATTTCTCTTTTTAGAAGTAAAAAAATAATTACAGCACTAAATCCAAATTCAGCTAAATATGAAGATGCAGGGTTCCCACTCTATGATGAGATTGAAATTCAAGGACTTTCCAGGACTTTTCAAGGACCTCAACAAAATTTTCAAGGACCTTAATCTAAGACCAATTTTAAAAATTATTCTCTTCTATTTTACTAGAAGCAACAATGCTTGATGCGGCAATAATTAATTTCAAATATAATACCTAAATGCTTTGCCTATATAGAGAGAAGAAAGTATATGTATTATGGACTAAAATTTATATTTTTTTGAAAACAACGCTACTGGTTTTACATATTAATTCACAAAATCATTTTCAGCACAATCTATAACTAATGGTAATGAGGTGTTAATGGTGAAGAGGAGATTTCTTTAATCCTGGGTATTTCCACGTGATGGCTGCACGAGAGAGACAGAACTAAATCTTAGGTATTCCATAACCCCCTCCTCTCCTCTATTAAACATCGTTTCTGAAATTATTCATCCATAATTTACACAACCTTCTCTAAATGTTATGCAGCAACAATTCTTTCTGAAAATAAAAATTAGAAGGAACATATCCCATTTTCACCATGTTTAAAAGCATTATTCGTTATGTGTAATCCACAACTGCCAATGAATATGACCTGGTGGGAATATTTCTCTTTTAATTCACACTGAAGCTTCTAATAGAATTTCCAATTGACATAGGGTCCATCCATGGATAATTGAAGTATTTTAGAGAGCTTTTAACCATCATCCATGCATTTGTAAAAAGAGGACAAAATATTTTCTGCAGTTCCATGACCCATAAATTGGGAGGTAAGATACTTAGTGCAAACTTTATTATCAATTCCTTACCATAATGTCCATCTGCTTAGATTGTAGAGACTGATTTAACGTCTCATCAAAGAGTACAGTGTAGCAATCAACATTCTTCAGCTCATTTATAAGAATCCCTTTGAAGTATAGTGCCAATCCAAAGGAGCCCAAATAGGCTCACTTTGTGGCACTACAAAAAAATTGTCTCGCTATACAGCTATCAGCAAACATTTTGGAGAACAATTTACTAATCCCTTCACAGGAGTTACATGAATAATTACTAGTGATGCACTTCAGACTCCAGAGAATTTCAGCATCAAGCACATTCCTTTTGACCAGATAAGAAGACAATGTTACCTCGGCCACTAAAGTTTCTGTTTCACATGGGGCACACGATGTTGAAGGAGTATTTACACCAGATGAATTAGATGTTGATGTCTTTGGAAAAAGAGAACTCAGGGCATGAGACTGCTTTTTTGTTTTACCTTTCTTTCATGTGTGATTTCAGAGCAGATTCTTCCATTTTCGCGATATCGATCTCCTTCATGCATAATCGGCACTTGGCTCTGAACTTCTTTTCGGGCATCGATAAAATCCATTCTTTATAAGCTTGATTATCCATCCATTGGGGATTAAAATAGCACTTCCCAGGCATAACTAGTCTAAACTACATAACACAAATACGAAGCCGTGCCTTTGCGAATACGCTTTACAATAAAGTTTTGAAATGACGCAAACGTAAGGACAAGTGCGGATGGTAAAACGGCAAATTTATTGAAAACTACAAGGTACATATTGTTACGAAATTCGAGAGTATTCCAGTTTCGATAAGAAAAAAGAAGATCTAAGCATATGCGACAGAAGATGAAGTGGAGTCTCGCCCCGAACGCATTGATTGTCTGCTGTGCTCCGCGCGCTTGGCAGACACCAAGACGCTAGGCCCGGTTAGAAACGGTGGCGTTAAAAACCACGTGAGAGAGCTCGGGAACAAAACAGAAAGAACGAGAAAGATCCGCGGGTGTTTTATAAAAAGGGCCGTCGGCAGTATTGGACAAATTCAAGGACCTATCAAGTTTTTCAAGGACCAAAGACGTTTTTCAAGCACTTTCAAGGACCTAAATTTAACAAAACAAAATTCAAGGACTTTCAAGGACTCTCAAGGACCGTGGGAACCCTGAGATGGAAACGGTAGCAATAGTTTTCTTGCACATTTGGTTGAATTTGGGTATTTGATTTCTGTTTCCTCACAAACCCACAAATAAAGTTTTAACTGACTTAACATTTTGCATTTCTGCGAGTTCTTCTTGATACTGCATATTTGATATATCAGAAAAATCCACTAACTTTGGCTGCATCATCCATGTTGGAAAATCAATTTGTTTTATATCATAGAATCTTTCTTTTAAATCAGCCGATAGAACTTTCAGTTGATTGACAATAGCAAGTAAAGCGGTATTATTTACTTCCCATTTTTGGAGCCAATGACACTGTTCTAAGTTTTTGTTGTTAATATATATCTGACGTAACTCAATAAGGGTAATGAAACCAAATATCTTCGCTTTTGCATCAAAAACAGTTTTATTTGTTCCTTGAAGATACTTATTTAATATATTTATTTTTTTCAAAGATATCGGCTGAGTAACTCACAAATGCTTTATCATCGACTGTTAACAGATACTTCATTTTAGGTTTGTCACTTAAAAAATCACTAAGAATATCAAACAGTTCCATAAATCTTTTCAAGCAGTTCCCTTTAGAGAGCCATCTTACTTCAGTGTGAAGTAAAAGTCTCACATGGTCTGCATTTTGTTATTCACAAAATAGCTTGAAGAGAAGCTCACATTGGGCATTAGCTTTAATATCATTGATGCACTTTATTACTTAATGTAGTACTTCATTTAGAACAGGCAAGATCTTTCTAGCTACCAAGTTTTCCCTATGAATAACACAATGCACGAGAATCATTTCTGGATTCTCATCTTTCATCAATTTTAAGCAGCCATTTTTCTTAGGAGCACCATCTGCAGTACAAGATGTTATGTATTTATTGGTATATTATTGACATCTATGTACTTTTTTAGCTTATTATATATATCGTTGGAGGTAGTGGTGCTTTCTAATCTTTTACAGAACAACATTTCTTCAGCAAAATGCCCTTTATCAATATATCTTACGTAAGTCATCAATACTGCCACACTGTCTATCAAAGTTGATTCATCCATTTGCACTGAGAATTTTCTTGTTTTCATCTTTTCAACATGTTGTTTTTCAATATCTTCACTCATTTCGTCTATTCCTTTGCTAACAGTATTGTTACTGAGTGGTATAGCTTTTATAGCTTTGTCATCTTTTTCAAGAACCGTTTTAATAGATGCTGATATTGACGGTTTTTTTAAATTCTCTCCTGTAGTATGATTTTTTCCAGATTTAGCGATGAATAAAAAAATTTGATAACAAGCCTCAAAAATACGATTATGAGTTGAAGTGTGAGCAGTAAATAGAGACTTTACTGTTGTCCTCTTTTCAAAATTTTTCTTTAAAGTTTGAAAGTCCACGTGGAGTCTGCTGCAGGGAGGTTAACTTGACGCCGCCAAAAACCCAGTTGATATTCTGGTCTCGTCAAAAGAATTTATAATATTTATTGGCTGCAATTATTTAAGAATTAGATTTTTTCTTTCAATTTTGGCACCGAAATCTAGCATTGCATTTAAATGGCCCAGAGCAAAAGGGTTAAACTTGTGTCCCCTCTTAACAATCAAATTGCCCCCTTAACAATCAAATTGCCCCCCAGTGGGGCGTGGGCCCCACGTTGGGAAACACTGTTTTAGACGGTTTTTACATGTAAAAACACGGTTTTTACCACTGTCATGTCAAAAACCCAACCCTTATATATATATATATATATATAAGGTGAACTGTAAGCTGAAACTTCTGACTTTTGACACATAACACATTGAAAAACATAATATAATAAACATGCAGCAACATTACAATAAAAAAAATAAGAATATGGCATAATGTAGATCTACAAATTTTTTAGAAAAAGTCGATATATTTTAGTTGATCCAAAAAAAAAAAATGGAAAATACACAAACATGTTAAGTGGTTTACCAAGTAAATTTATGAATTTAAATACATTTTGTAGCATAAAAGCAAAGTTATATCTCTTATATATACACATAAATATTTAGAAATTTTATAGAAAAATAGTATACTAATTTTAAATAAGTACTATACATCACAAAAAATAAACATTTTCAAATTATCAAATCATAAAAAGGAGAAAATTAAGAAATTATTACATTATCATAAATATAATATTGTGCTGCATATTAAATTTAACAGATATCTAACCTTTAAGAATGTATAAAATATTTATAGTAACTCAAGAAAATAGGCCAATGGCTTTTTAACATGAAATTGGGGACTAATATTATATAATGAACATCAAACCAAAAATTATTATAAATTATTATACCTTCATGAGGGAATCAAAATTTCTGAACATTAAAAGCTTAAATAAAGTAACAAGTATGTAATTGAACTTTTAAAAAGAAAATGTACTTTAAAAACCATTAGAACATTATTTCATGTGAATATATGTGGGTGGAATTAAATAAACAATTCATATAAACTGAAAAAAGATTTGTAGTGTTAAACAGAAGCACTGAATATTTATTAAGCAAGCAGATAAGTGGTGGAATAAAACAAATTCAGCAATGATCACTAATGTACAGTTTCTAAACTAAGAACTCCCCCAGCCATTCGTCTGGGACCATGGCAGTGACTATGGTAACCACTTCAAGTAGGGTAGTGGGGTCACTGTTTAGGGTAGGGTTCGTGAGAGAAAGGGAATAATTTTCTTCAGTCTATTGTGTTAGCCGTAGAGAGAAGAGAAGCTACCCTCCTTGAAATATACTATTCATAGCAGCATAGCATAGCATAGGACATAGCAGCAGACAGGCCCAGACTTAGTGACCAGTGGGATGGGGGGTCTTACCATAGACAAACTATATCTTGAGATCTTTTAACCTGTGTTTCATAAAAGCTGAATGTGGGTGAAATACCTAATTCATCCGGCAAATATTTTAAAGAAAATCGCAAAGATACATGAATATCAACTTTAAACACTAAAATGACATGGAATAAGTTAAATAAATCACACATATCAGATAACAGTCATGTAATGAGTTCACACTTAACAATTGTGTCTGCACTTTAACACCTGCGTTTCTTAAACGCAATTGTAAGGTGTATAGAGTCTTATATTGAATATAAAATGTTTAAGAAACTGTTAATAGTAAATAAAAAATTGAAATGACATTTTAAAATGTAAAGAAAAAAAAATACCATACAGATTTATAAGCAAATAATTTCAAATTAAATATTACCTTTTTGATCGTCCTGTAAAGGCATTTTCAACAGTGCTAAGAGGATATATTGTGCAAATATTTCTGAAAAAGAGAATATTTCTTTTCAAAAACATAATATATTTAAATACTTATCAATATTAAACAGAATACACATTAAGAGTTGGCCTTAAAATTTATTCATTTGGAAGAGAAGGTAGAGGATCAATTTTTCAAGATTTGCCTAAAAATTTATTCCTTTTATGAAGAGTAGAAAATAAAAAATGCATATAGTAGTCCTTAAAATTTATTCATATAAAAGGGATCAAAAAAATATAAAGACTGTCCCTTAAATATATTCACTTAGTAAAAAAACACATGCCTGAACACCTAAAAAACATGTTTACTTTTAGAAAATATATAACCCAATTAAAAAAAAAGAAAAATTAAGCAGTGCATAGTTATATTATATAAACAATAATTACCTTTAACTCAAAAATTTTAGAAAAATTATGAAAAATTTTCAAATCTAAACAATAAATGTGCATAACATTTCGTAATGAATTATCTAGATAGTAATTGTAAGCACTATTTGAAAAATGAGTTAAGTTTGAATAATGGCTATTAATGTATTGTTTATCATCCTATTTGGTCACAGATATTTGTTGGGCAGCAAAAATAGGCTGAAAAATTAGGTATGCTGCAGAAATAAATGTTAAAGACTTGCATGAGCCTGAAAGTGGGAATAATTTAATAAGAAGTATTAATATAGAAGTATATATATACTTTTATAGATGATATTTCAGCTTGGACTAGCATCAAATTTGATTGCATTCTTATCTCAGACCTAATAAAAGTTGGGCGTCTAACCTTAGATAAATAAATTATTTTATTAATGCTGTTAACCTAATATTTAAAGAACTAAACAACTAACATTCTAAACGCACTTCATTAATAAAGGAATTTGCTCTAACAATGAAACTGGTTAAAAAGCACCTTTTTTTAATGAGAATATTAAGAATTAAATAACACAAATTACAAAAAAAACTGCAAAATAGCTAAATAAACTGAAATTTATTCTAATTAATAAGATAGTAAGCAGAACTTACAATCAAGGCAACTATAAATTCATTCTATCGAGCAAAACATTATCTGATAAAACCACAAGACAGGAAATATCCATTGATATTTTTGTGCTGTGAAACATCCAGGAAAGACCACCTCTATGTAGCAACCCTCCTATTTACAACCACTTTTGGGAGGAACATAATTTTTTCCATTTTGTGATGAAGAAAATCTTTAGACCTTTTACAGGTCATTAAAACCTCTCCCAACGAATGATAAAACCTTTACCCAAAATGACGAAAAGATCAAATAAGGAAAAACATTAACAAAACAAATAAGTAGATTAAAATGTATTCAAAATAATTGGGTGAGGTTCTAATTTAGAGAACTCTTTTTGACGATTTCTGAAAGAAATCTACAACCTTGTGTTGCTGTCAAGAGTCCAATAAAGATGACATTATCAATGATTTATTTTTAGAGTTGAAAGTTAAATTAGAATGTAAAAGATATTTTAGAAAAAACTGAGCATCCTAAACAAACCTCTTCTCATTTTTTAAAGCTAATTAATTTTTGATATAAAATTAAATGTGAATTTAAAAAAATAAAACATAATATTTCATTTATTTATAATAGTTCTATCATTTATAATTGGAAGAAATATTTTTACTCATAATTATATCAGTAGGGATCAATTTCATTGACGTGAAGTTTTATTCACAGATCTGGTTCTCATAACACCAAGACAAATGGCATTTCTGCACCAAGGAAATGACAAGACACTGTTTAAATTTAAAGACAAAGAAATGGCATGACATTAACTAAAATTAGAATCATTTTCCAAAAACTATGTACTTTCAACAACACTTAAGAGGTCAATGGAGGTAACCCCTAAGAAAAATCAACTTCCATTAATGACCATTTTCTGAGGAACAGAGAGTGGTCACTCCCAAGAGGTTTCACTGTAGATATAAATGCATAAACATCTCTTCAGATACTTTCAACATGTTAGATTTAATATCATTTCTAGCCTACTATTTAAACAGGTGACAATAGATCATTGTATTAGTAGTCATAGAAAAACAATTAAAACAACAAGCATTAACCACATAACAGTAATGTAATGATAATATTTTTTTTTTCAATATAAAAATTCTATTTACTAGGCATATAATTAATACATAGCTAAATGCTATTTTACTAAGAAAAACTTAGCCATAAATATTGATTTAACTTGGTTAATGTTGTAATATCTACAATTTACATTATTGTAAACAAAGCACAGAAATAAAGACTTTTAATTTAAATTCAATAATAATAACTGAATATGAAGGACTTTTTTTAGCAAGAGTGATAAAATGTGCTGGGAAAATAACAATTTCTATTTTATTACTACTCATACAAAACTTTAATACTGAATAGTAATAATATAATACATAAATATCATTTGAAAAATTATAATTAGGGAAGTTTTCATGAAATCAGATAAAAAATTTTATTGGTTATCTAATACAAAACTTATTTATGAAAAATTTAAAATTTTTAAGTTTTAATTATAGCATTATAAACATTAGAGAGCATTCACTCGAAACAATTTTAAATTACATAAATTTTCAAATACATAATGCATAAATGTTAGTAAATCTCATGATCACATTAAATGTAATTTTGAATTCTTTCAATAACGCATGATTTGTAGAATCAGCCTTGAAAAATATAAAAGACAAGAATTGTTAGTTTCTTATAATCCATATAATTATATATAACTCATACATAAAATTTTTCTTATAAGCAAGCTTTACATCTTCCAGACGAAACTATTTAATCAAAAAAATAAGCAAATAAAACAGAAAAAAATTAATGAAGAACAATTAAAAACAGTAAATTAATATAAACACAAAAAGCTGAAGTAATTGTTGTTAGGTTTTGGCGCGCACTGGACATGACATCACTTATCGGATTAGTACGACAGCGCTACCTCTTCTACTTCGATTGATAGTTGCTTCAGGCTTTTTCTTACTGCACAAACTTTATGTATTTGCGTTTCGGAAATTTTAAATTTAGCTCGCGAAATTTCATGCATGTTCATATGTATATCATATTCATATGTATCACATTCATATGTATATTTATATATATATTTATATATATGTATATACAACAAAATAAATACCAAAAAACACGAAGAAAATTAAGAAAAACAATAAGTTTCATTTATTGCGCATAAGCTGCAAGTAACCAGAACTCATAAGATAAATTCAAAATGAAGATAAAACAAAGGAAAATTAGAGACATATGAAGAAAAAAAAGGGGGGGTTCCTTTTAATTTATTTTCTGTTTTTACGTGTTATTTGTACTTATTGTGTTCTATTTTATTAGTTGTAATTTTTGTAAAAAAAAATTTCAGTGTAAATTTTGGCTATATTGATACAATATGATACAGAAAGCACTCTTTTTTGCGGATATAATCGTATGGGCTGATGAAAAGATTATGTCTTTTATTTTCCGGACTTTTTAAAAAAATTTTATCCTGTTTTTTTTCCCAATTGTTTGTTACTTTCTTATTATTATTTTTCTTTTCCCCCCTTTTTTCATATGTCTGTAATTTTTCTTTGTTTTATCTTCATTTTGAACTTATATATATGTATATATACTAGGGGGCTAAGCCCCCTGTTCGCTGCCGCTCACCAACTCCGATGATTGGTTCGAAATAATTGACGTTTCTGGGCAAAAAACAATTTCTCCACTTAAAAGTTTATAATTGCAGTTAAGAGTTATTTAATTTAATATTAGAATAATATATTTTTTTAAGTATAATTGTTTTATAACAACGTTGTGTAATAATTTTTAAAAATACTTTTTGCTTTCTGCAATTGTCAAAAGTGTTTAGTATCATTTTGACTTACTTTTGTTTAGCAGCAATGAGCAACTTACAGCTTCTTTTGATTGTTACAAATATTTACACTGCTAAATTGTAATTAAAGTACATTAGGATGATCCTGATTTTCTCAAAGTCACGTGTCCCGCAGTGGACTGATCGTTAAGACACGGTTCCCAGCAGATCACCGAAGTCAAGCATCACTGGCTACGGTCAGTGTGCGGGTGGGTGACCACTTGGATCAGTCTGCGTAGGGACCGAGGGTGTGTGGAATTGGTCCTTGTTGAACTGTGCTACCGTAAAGTGCTCGACTTCGCGCGCAGGTCGTCGGGCTACCGAAGCGGGGGTGCCATCCACTCCGCAGAGGATCAAAATTGTGATGGCATGTCTTCGGATCATCCTCCGCGATGTTTCCCAGACCGTCGCCAATAGCCCATTGTGCAGCTCTAGGTCGACGTAAATTAACAACAACAACAACAATCACAGTCACGTGGAAAACTGTTTTAAGAACGATGTAAATGTGTAATTATTTTTTACATTTCGGACAATATGACAATATTCTCATAACGGCAACTGGATATTGGCATGATCTGCAGATGCGGAGCTTTATCTTCCTTGATACCACTGGTAGATAGCTATGTGAATGCTTTATAAATAGTATATATCTCTATATAAAACTATTGCGTATATCTCTATATAATACTATTGTTCACATAGTATATATCTCTATATATACTATGTGAATGCTTTATAAATAGTATATATCTCTATATAATATAAGAAGAGAGTGAGAGGACAACACATAGCCATTCACAGAAGACTTGCGGTTAGTAACGCACGAAACAGCCAATCAGAATTGAGATTGTTGCTGTTGTAGTTCATTTACGTCGCATTAGAGATGCACAATGGGCTATCGGCAACGTTCTGGGAAACATCCCTCAGGATGATCTGAAGACATGCCATTATAATTTTGATCCTCTGCAGAGGGAATGGCACCCCCGCTTTGGTAGCGCGACGACCTGCACGCGAAGTCGAGCACTCAAAATTGAGAATGCATGCGAGTGAAAAGGTAATAAATTTTAATAATGCTGCCTGCTGAAATGTTACAGCTAAACTTACCAACTGGCCGGAAAATCACGTGGTAGGATCCAGTTTTTCCTAATTCATTTCATATTGTTTAAGTTGTTATCAGCATAAAATTAATAAAAGTTATAAAGGTATTGTTTTTTTATAAGTATTTATGTACCTCTAATTTAAAGTTATTTTCTTTTACTGCTATTATTACGNAATGTCCGATATTTACAGGCTCCCGCTAGACGGCGTACTCGAGCGTTGCGATCGCGAATTGTTTTTTTATAAATATTTGTGTACCTCTAATTTAAAGTTATTTTCTTTTACTGCTATTATTACGCTTTGAATTCTAGAGTTTAAATGTTGTAGTTGTAGTTAATTAGACACTAGAGCTGGTATGATTACACTAGAGCTGTACTATGGACTATTGGCGACGGTCTGGGAAACATCCCTGAGGATGAGCCGAAGACATGCCATCACAATTTTGATCCTCTGCAGAGGGGATGGCACCCCCCGCTTCGGTAGCCCGACGACCTGCATGCGAAGTCGGACACTTTACGGTAGAACAGTTTAACAAGGACCAATACCGCACACCCTCGGTTTCTACGCAGACTAATCCAAATGATCACCCACCCGCACACTGACCGCAGTCAGTGATGCTTGACTTCGGTGATCTGCTGGAAACCGCGTCTTAACGATCAGTCCACTGCGGGACTCTGGAATTTGAAACTAAGAGAATTAATTATTTCGATTTTATTATTATTATTATAATGCAATTATGCGCTACATTTTAAGATAAAGTTGTTTAGAAAGGTGGTCTAATATTATTAACCATAATTATTTTTGTGCAAATAACATTAATATACTGTAATAAATTACAGTTAAATAGATCTGTTAAATGAATTATAATTTAATAATCAGCTTCATGCACGATGAGATGCAGGCAAAAATTGTATTTAATATATCCATCCGCCCCTTTGGTAATATTAAATTACGGTTGTGAACTCATTAAAATTGTTTGAACAATATAATGTTATAGCAATATAAATGTTATTTTAAAAAATGATTACTTAGAAAAATTACTTCTGCTCATCAATCGATCTAAATATTAATAATACTTATCGATAATTATATTTGGACGTGGGAAGTGGAGGCAGAAGCGTAAGCAAACAGAATTCCTTTCATCACATATATGTTACGTGTGAATAATTTTAACTTAAGGAAATGATTGAGTGATAATAGTAAGAATTATTTTTAAAAAATCATTACATTGTTTTCAAAATCACTTCTGATGTTTCGAAAATTATGGGGAAGGGGAGCATGAGCCCCGTATGCCCCTATGCGATGAAACGCATTTGCAACCTTAGACTTAAAATAGCTGGATAAGCTTCAAGCCACTTAAGGAGAGAGGATCCAGTTTAAAACTTATATAATTCTTATTTATTTTAAAAAAAATTTATCGTATTGCCAAACAATTTTTTTATCCTGAAATCTCTGAACAGACCTAAATAAAAGGGTTGAAATTTTCGAATGCTGTTTACGAAAAAAAGTATATCATAGAGAAGTGTGGGGTAGAAGTGTGTACCTAGTTTAAAATATGTTTGGAAGAAAAAAAATAGTTAATTAAAATAACTGCAAATGTTTTTATGTTCGCATTATATTTTCGTATTCTCGGAAATGCAATGATGCTTTAAGAAAACAAAAGATTAATATTTTTATTATAAAATAGAAAATTATATAAAGTGTTGTATCCCCCTGCCTCATGTATGGGATAGAACGGGGTGGCATAGTAAGGGCAAGTAATTATAGAAATATGTAAGACTAAACAGTGGCAGCAGTGAAAATGGTGTTTTGGATATTAAACCTCCTATATAACAGATATCGTCACCTAGAATTAAATACGCTGCTGATCGGCATGGAAAGGGTTTCTTAGGAATAGTTATTTCTATTTTTATAATAAACGTAATAAATAAAGGGAAAAACATTTAATGTTGCGTGAGATTTTTTTTAACAGATCTAAAATATTTTCGTATCACGTGACGCACACGAAACTATAGAATCACGCGATAGTACTGATTTCAAATCTACTATCAGTTTCTCTCTTCAAAATACAGTTTTTAGTGTTAAAAATTTAAAAACGTTATATATAATAACAGGAGTTATAAATGTTGCGACATATTCCTAGGGGAGTTAAAACACATCATCAGAATTAAAACTGCATGAGAACCCAGACCTGAAAACATCGTCATACGCCTCTATGGACGCTTCTTTTATATGAACTGTTACTTCGTGTGCTTCTGGATAGATCATAATAGAGGAAGCGCCCATAGCCGAGTACGACAACATTTCCGGGCATGGTTTCCGATATAATTTTAATCCTGGTGATGATCCTTAAAAGTTTGTCGCAACATTTACTCTGCTATATATAAAAATTTTGACAAAAGTTTCACAAAAATGTCATTAAAAAAATTGTAGCTTTAGGAGCAAATCTAATTTGAGATTTGAAATCCCAGCACCAGAATCAGGTAAGATCGAGTAGTTGCATAAATGCAACAAAAAATTTATTCCTCGGAGTGATTCAATTTGAAGATAAAAATTAAAATTTTAATAATAATAAAAAGAACCCAGCTATATTCAAAATGATGCTAAATTAACTTTTTAACTCATTCATAAATATTGTCTACAGCCTCCTCCCTTTCTTGTTAATTTATAAGTGTTATTTAATAATTTTAATTAAAAGTAGTTTATTGCTTCAAAGCTTTTTTTTATTGAAATTGTCATGCATTGAAAATTCATGAATACTAAATCTATCACTTTTATAAACCCACCCAGATATATTTTCTGAAACCATTGGAAATGCAGAGAAAATAAGTATTTTTCAAATTCATGTAGTTTCAAGTGTTAAAGCGTTCGTCCAAACAAAACCGTAAAACTGTAGCCCTTCAAGACCGGTTAGATATTATCAATTGTACAGTGCACAATATAAAAAAGTATCACCCTGAGTAACTCTTATTCTAATGATCGGTTTTTAACAAACTAAAGTTTCGATCATAATTTTTCAAAGGGGGTGACCTCGAATGTGATAAGTAACGAGAGCTAAATATTAATTAAGTTGCAGAATCAGCTACAAATACGTACTTATACAGAATAAACATACCTTTTTTTCGATGGATTTGAAATTTTTATTATCAAAATATTGAGGGTAGCTGCAATTTAGAAAATATGGACCCAATAGCTAGTTCAGGAGAACTGTCGATAGTCTGGGCTCCTAATATTATTATTAATTACTTCACTGCTTAGTTCGACATATCTCACGCATTTTTTGATCCAAGCGAAAACTT
The DNA here is from genome assembly GCF_043381705.1 of Parasteatoda tepidariorum. Classification (NCBI taxonomy): domain Eukaryota; kingdom Metazoa; phylum Arthropoda; class Arachnida; order Araneae; family Theridiidae; genus Parasteatoda; species Parasteatoda tepidariorum. The sequence continues at coordinate 42,778,384 of NC_092210.1, read as the reverse complement.
TTTGCACAGAATTACAAATTTAGTTTATCCTGAGTAAATTAAAAGCTAAAAAAATTTTACTTTTTTTATTTTAATTGATAAGGGTTGAAAAATTTTTAATTGTAAGGTATACAAATTTATGCATCATTTCAAACTGCGTAATTTTAAATAACAAGATAAAAAATTTGGTCGAAATCTGTTGAATAATTCTTGAGAAATAGAATTTTAAAACTATTGTCTTTTAAAAAAATTAAACAAAATTACTATTTCAAATAAAAAATATATATTTATTAGTACATACCATTTACAGACGCAATGCATTAGCTTTAATATTGAGGAAAGAGGGTAGTATTCGCATGGATGAAAAACAAAATTTAAAATGTTTCATAAATAATTGTTTTCAGTTAACATATCGTGTTTTAAATGAGAATCTTGCAATAATCATGAAGATTTACAGCACTCAAGGGTTCTTTCCAACATATAGCAAGAAACGAAAATTCCTGACATTTTATATACATCTAAAATTTCCACTACAGAATAAAATGCAACATTCATTATTTTAAAGAAAGTATAATTTCATTAAATGATATAAAAAAATTTGAGCCTACTCAATATGTTTTTTTTTTTAAAGACAAAATCAAGTAAGAGATGAAAATATATATATAAATTTTAACAAAACCATCTTTTCCAAAAACTGTAGTACCTAAATTATGGCAGTTGAAAGTGTAGAAAGAATTACACTACTAATACTGAAACGTATTATTCTATTTTAAAAATTAGTCATCAACTGCGGGAACTTATCATAATGGGAAACAGGAGGATTCTATTTTTTATAGTGTAAAGGGAAATCTAATGAGACAAAATCACGCCAAGATTGCCAACGAATCTTAAACGTACTGGAAAAATATTCATCATATACGACACTGAAACTGCCGATGTATGTCTACTGTGAAAAATTGACACTCTTTTATAGATAAAAAGAAGATTCTCGCTCACGTAATCCATTTGTTTTATTGATTTGTACAAGGTTGGCTAGCTTCACTCTATACTGTTTCCTAGTACTATTTTCCTGAATTAAAAATGGAAGCATACGTCGTCGCTTTTAAGTTCTAATGTTGACCTGAGGGCCCATGATATAATATTTTAAATTTTTTTTGTTTGTTTTGATAGTTTATGTNTTTTTTTTTTTTTTTTTTTTTTTTTTTTTTTTTTTTTTTTTTTTTTTTTGTATTTTTAAGAAAAAAAATTTTTTTTTCAATTTATATTTTACTATATATTTAGAAAAAAAGCGATTTCAAAATAAGAACTTAAAGAGTGCGGTGCTCCATAATATTTAAAGCCTATACTTTTTAAACGTTGATAATAATGAAGTAATAAAATCCATAACACTAAAGGTCACAAATAATTATTTAAGTCTGAAAAATCAACAAAAACGCAGCCAAACTCTGGCGAATTATTATCGATATTAATTAGAACAAAATTGGGATTAGAATAAGCTTAAACTAATGTATACACGTGATCAAAGACAAAGGTCTTTCCGTTTTGTCCGACAAACTGTTATTCTACTCCTTCGATAATGATTCGCCCAATTTTAATAACATTTTTTCTTTTTTTTCTTTTAATTATAAATTTGCACTCCTTTAATATGTAAAGATTTTTTTTTTACTTATCTTTTAATAATTTTTACTTTTCTATTAACGTGGACTACGAATGATTATAATTTAACACTTTTGTTCTCTATCAAAAATTGACACTGTTTTATAAATAAAAAGAGGCTTACTCAGGTAATCCATTAGCTATCTGTTTTTTTTATTAACAAACAAGGGACAAAGACTGCTGGGAATGGAGTATACACGTAGATGTAGAAGTTTGCAGACATATTATACTTTAATCCCTGTTTATTAACTCTGATATCACTTTTCTTAGGTGAAGCGAGACGTACTTCTTTTTCTTCTCATTAAATCTTTATTGTATTGTTTTTTTTTTTTTTGTATTGTTTCTATATTGTATTGTATCGTTTTTTTCAGCTTTCCTAAAATAGGTTATGATGACGTTTACGTTTAGCGCAGTATAGCCAATTCCATGCCATTAAACCCTGGCTCTATCGTCTATTTTAATGAATGGTATCTGTATAACACCGAAAATATGTCAAATTCAAAAAAAAAAAAAAAAAAANAAATAAATAAAAAAAAAAAAAAAAAAATAAGTGGCAACTGTAAAGATGGGTAAAATAATTTTCCGAGAAGATAATAAAAGAAAGAAAATTATGGGGCAGTTTAAAATTAAGCTATTCAATCAAAAGAAATTTGTGAGCGGGTGCGTGTGCGTGGGTCATAGTTTTTATCAACATTTTAAAATATTTTTTTCAAACGTGCGTATTTATTTCTTTTTTCAACTTTTCTTTTGTGTTTACCCAGTATTTTGCTCGATATTCGAATTTTTTTTCAACTTGAATATTAAACCGTTGGAGTGTTCTGAAATTCGGACATCTACAACGTGAGCGATTTTAGCCCCCGATTCAAAAAATGGTTAAAAATTTTAGTTGAAATTTTAGTTAGAAAAATGTCTATTCTTCGCATGAGCTTAACATTAGCCATTTTTATAAATAAAATTGCAAACGATTCTGTTTAGGATTTTATCGCACGTTCTTTGATGCTTAATTATTTTTTGATCAGTCATTACAATGAATGGCATGTGGATCGGTGCTACGTCACCGAATTAGCATTTCTAAAGTTATCTGAAACCACATGTTTATTTTGTTTATAGTTGTGCTTTTAAAACTTGTTTCGGGAGAAAAAAATAAAGCACAATGTTTTTAATGTTCCTAAGATGAAAAAGTATAAAATAAACTAATTTACTTTTTTTTTTAAATAAAATAACTTTGCACTAAAAAAAAAGAAGCAAAATATTGCGTGTAACTTATAAAAATCTAGTTTGTATAGTCTCAACTAATTTTCCAGGTGTTATGTTCATTTCATATAAAGTTCAACCTTAAAATGTTGCAAGAATTTCTTATAAAATGTATTAAGAAAGCAGATGAAAAAGTGGTGGTTAATATGGATTTATTATTGCTATTCAAAAACCACCGATTTTCCATCGGCTTTTTTAAAACAATTTTATAAGGTATTCTCGATGAGAAGAAGAAAAAGTCGGTGGTTTTCGAATAATAATAATAATATCAAATGAACCACTGACTTTTCATCTGCTTTTTTAAAAAAAAATTATAAAATTTTCTCACAACTAATTTTAAGATTAACTTAATAACAAAATTAACATATTACCTGGAAAATTATATAAGATTGTATCAACCCTGTTTTCATAAGTTACAAGCAATATTTTATTTATTGCTTTTTCCTTGCAGACCCTTAGGAAAATTGTTGTTTTTTAAAAGAAATTTGAATTATTTTATCTTGAAGTAATATCTTTCGTTATTATCTTAATTTTGACTTTGAAGCCTCCTTCGAGAAACTTCTCAGATTTTCCAAACATGTTTCAAAGCAACTAAAACAATTGTTATGCATGATAGAATGTACATGCATGTACATGAATTAAAATACATTATGCTGGAAATATCACTTCTTATAACTCTTGCGATTAGCTATAATCCCTTAATGGCGATTTTATAAATTAACTAGAAAGAGGATTTTAAGAACTGTTATTTTGGTATCAATTTAAGGCTCTTGTTTATTTACTAACTGAATACCCGTTCTTCGCACGGGGTGAATAAAAAAAAGAAAAGAATCAATAAATCAGCACTGAGAAACACAGAACCAGGTGAATGACATTTTTAGGAGAATTAATGAATTCGAGAATATAACTATAAGTGGTTGCGTCGATATGGGTATGTTCAATGTAACAGAACTGTTTTTGCTTTCGCTTCTATCATAACGTAACTAATCCATGTTAGTTTTTAGTATACTTGCATGATTTTTATTTCAAATTAGGCTGCGGTAAATAAAATAAAGTAAAGAATTATTAGTACTTCCTTCTAATAAATTGGTAATAAATAATTCGGATGCAACTTCTTTTTTCGTTCTTGAAATTTACCTGGTTCTTTCACTACGTTTTTCAATTAATATAAGTAAAATCATTTCATTTTTTTAATTATTCAATATTATATGTTGTAATCTTCGGTGGCTTTACGTTATTGACGTGAGCAAAGCTCGTTGTTATTAATTCATACCATTAGAATAAAGATAAAATGTATTTCGCATCATTTGGCATGATGCGGCCAATTCATAACATTTAAAATTTACCACTATTCAGTGATTTTCTCAGGTACATATCCCTTTCGAGGGGCCGTAAAACTATTGATTACAAAATATTGGTATTAAACGTGCTTAATATTGGTACAGTTTTAATAATCACCAAATATATAAATTTAATATTTTATACCTACGTTAGTATATTTAATACTTATTACATAATCCTTCAACATTTGAGTTTATACACATTGGTCAGTGGCAACCAACTAAAGCCGGATTTTAATATATATATATATATATATATTAATGTTTCATAAGGATTTGGGAACATGACCATTTCTCTAATTTTCCATTTCTGTTCTGACTTTTAATTTGCTGTTAAAATATTTATAAGTTGTGGTGGAAAAAAGTTCTTTTAATTCTAATTCTTTAAAATATTACTGAGCTATCTTAGCTACCACCTTAAGAAATATTTTCTGAAACTACGGAAAACCCGTAGAAGAATTCTTATCGAAACCAATTCGCCAATTACTATAATACCTGTAGTACCGTTAGTGATACATGTGACTTAAGCGTCATCTTTGAATGGCGATTTTTTTAAGTTTTCTAAAACGAATTTTCCATTAATCCTTCTTTTTAAGCTTGACTTTGTAGCACATACAATATAGAATGAGTAACTTAAGAGAAATTATTATACTCTACGGGTTTGTTTTACTCGAAATCGAATAGAAAGAACAGTTGCTAACGTAAACAAATAATACGTTTCAGCAACCAATCATGATCGAGACACCCGCACTACGGCACTTGCAGGTGTCCATTAAAGCTTTTTTTTATTATTTAATGTTAAATATATATTATCATTATCAGAAAACTATTTAACATGAATAAAAATAATAAAGGCAAATATAATGAAGAAAAAAGCTTAATAAAAATAATTTTTAAGGGTTTTATTAAGCAATTGTAAAATGTGGCCCTTATCTGTAGAGTTGTGAGGCTCAAAACTGCCTTTCCAATATAAATTAAAATATTGTCGGCCCTCTTAATGTTTGTTAAAAAAATATAAGAGCAATATTTTTCTCATTTTTTCACGGGATAAATTTAAAATTCGCGGCCCTAACCTAGAAATAAAAAGGAATTTAACACCCCACATGGCTCCCGCAGAATTCGTGACGGTCTTGATTCTATATGTATATCTTAAGAAATGTAAGGTTCAGTGGCGTGCCAGCCGGGGGGGCAGAGGGGGCAGTCGCCCCCTCTGAAATTTTAGTGAGGGGGCAAACAATATATTTCGCCCCTCCTGAAATTTAAACATTCGAGAAAATAAAATCAAGTAAAATTCCGAGTAAAAAATAGTCAAAAAGTAAAATTTTAGAAAAAAGTAACTTTTTAGTTGAACTTTGTAGCTATTTTCCAAGTAAAAAACCTAATTTTCCTCTGAAATTAAAGTAAGAGGTTATAATAAATATGAAGGCAAGAAATAAATTTAGGTAAAATTGGTAATTTTAGGAAAAAANTCACGTGTTTTATCAGTACTTCCAATAAAACTGTATTAAATAACATTTCGTGTTAGTATAAATGATTACATTTGAAGGGAACTGAAATATTGGATACATCAAAAGAATAATAATTGTGAATATTCTAAATTGAGGATTACAACTGTATCAATCTCAAATTAAATCTTATTTCGATTTTATTTAATTTTTTTTAATCATTATATTGTATTATGCGTTTTTAATCACTTGTTTTATCAGTACTTCCAATAAAACTGTATTAAATAACATTTTGTGTTAGTATAAATTATTATATTTGAAGGGAACTGAAATATTGGAGACATCAAAAGAATAATATATTTTTTCAAACAATTATGCTTATGATGACTACTCTGCAATGTTGTTTAACCTTTGTGAATAAAGTTCTATTCCCAAAACTAATAATTAGATTGAAGGTGAAAATTAAGTAAATTTTATTGTGTTATAAGTTGCTAATAAATCGTAATTTTCCTAATTTATATATTACTTTTTTTCTTACTTGTAATAATGAGTTACTCTATAGATAATGATTTAAATTGAAAATATATTTTTCGAGTAAAAAATTGCTTATAAGTAAATCACACTAATTTTCTATAAATTTATGTACTGTTGTATTCAAACGTGATTTATTCAATTTATTTTGCTTTAGTTATACGCAATCTCTGAGAGTTATTTATATAAAATGTATCGTTATCTAAAAAAATAAATAGTTGAAATGATTCAAAAAAATTTCATTCACAATAAATGTTTAATGTCAGAAGCCAATTTCAGTAATTACTTTTATGAAGCAACAATGCATATTTCTTACGTATTCTAATAACGAGAAATAAATGTCAATAAAAGGAAAAATCAAAATATAAGAATCCAAATTCCTGAATCTTTCTTTCATTTTGCAAAGGAGATTAGAATTTCTTTTTCTGCTATGATAACACGGGAGCTTTTATTAAATGAACACAATACCACATAAAAGCCACCGAAGAATTAGTTTCTGAAACTGAATTATGTATCTAATATTCTCCAAATATTATTTCGCCGATGTGTGTGGTGATAATAAAAAGCAAATTTAAATATTATTGTATTTTCTATACCATTAACTTCAGATTATGATAATAAAAAATGAATAAACAAATGTATTAAAACAGCTTTTAAAATAATGAGAAATCAATGCATGTCTATTAGTGGCTATATGCTTTAGTTTCCAAGTAGTGCAGTGAACTGATTCTAAAGACACTGTTTCCAGTAGAACAAAGAACTCAAGCATCACTGGCTGCGGTCAGTAAGCGGGTGGGTGACCACTTTGATCAGCCTGCGTAGGGACCGAGGGTGCTATGTATCGTTCCTCGTTAAACTATTCTACCGTAAAGTGCTCAACTTCGCATGCAGGTCGTCGGGCTACCAAAGCAGGGGAGTCATCCCCGCTGCAGAGGATCAAAATTGCGATGTCCCGTCTTCGAATCATCCTCAGGGATGTTTCTAAGACAGTCACCAATTGCTCATTATGTAGCTCTTGTGCGACCCTACCAAGTAGTGCAATGGTAGAAATGCCACGCAATTTTGACTTTGGTCAAACGACGTGAGCAGCGCCTGAGTTGGCACCTCTCTCTCCTAACTTCCACACGACAACCAACGAGAAAACTTTCAGCCCTGATAAATTTAACGTGCATCTTGCTGAGTATAACACCGGTTGTTTTGTCGGTAGTCAAGATCGAGCCCACTATCCCCAGCTCTCCAACCAGCAATGTGAGCGACGCCTTAACTGCGCCATTGGAATAACTTCAGGATAAAGGCATATCCATCTAAACCGAGGGTGTGAGGTATTGGTCCTCGTTAAACTGTGCTACCGTAAAGTGCTCGACTTCGCGTGCAGGTCGTTGAGCTACCGAAGCGGGGATGCCACCCCCTCTGCAGAGGATCAAAATTGTGATGGCATGTCTTCGGATCGTCCTCAGGGATGCTTCCCAGACCGTCGCCAATAGCCCATTGTGCAGCTCTAGTGTGACATAAATGAATTACAATAACAACAACAGCATATCTATCTAAATAGTTTTTTTCCTTCAAAATTTTGAAATTTCTCTAAAAATATTCTATTTATAGAAAAAAAAATTTACAAGCATTGTATACAATACAATATCAATTAGACTATTTTTTTGAAATGACACCTTTTTTTTTCTTCGAAAACCTCAACTGCAATAAATTATTATAAACTAAATTGCAATAAACTATTCAGATTTTAAATAAGCACAATATTTGGGAGTATTAATGAACAGGAAACAAATAAAAATAACTCTTTTTTTTCCCCAAAAGGAATTATTATTTTGAGGGTAAAAAATACAAACTTGCAGATAAGTATGGAGAATTACTGAGAACAGAAATAAACTAAACTTCACAGTAAATGATAATCATTTTCTCATATTTCGATCAAACTAAAAGGGAAAAATAGAGAAAGTTTTGATTTTTTCCCCCTGAGAAATGGTCAGTAATATAGAATTTTTTTTTCTTTTCTATTAGCCAATTCAATTGTAATAGTAGTGTGATGTTAGAGTTCGTCTGGGTTTTTTTTCTTCTTTTTTCTATATGAAACTTTATTAGCAAACAGTCATTGGGACAAGACAAAGGGCGAAACGTGGTCTAAAACTAAACATTTGCTTAAATTAATTAAATTATTATTTAACTTACGGAACAATTAATATTTTTTATCTTATAAGAATTTTTTTTTTTGATTATTTAATCGAATTATAATTCATTTCATTTGGTTAAATAATCGATTTGAATGAGCATACAGATGCCAGACTCTGAAAACATTAATCCGGATTTTAAACATTTAAATTACGTGCATATTATCTTTCGTCCAGAGTATATTATCTTAGCATCTTTCATTAAAACTTGTGAATTTTAATGAAAGAATGATGAACATGTCTTAATACATGATATCCGACTACTTTCTTGCGGTACACGTGGTCTAAACACGAAATCTAAAATTAATCACATGTTGAAATTAATTTAATTATTGTTAAACCTTCTGAACAATGTGTATTTTTTATCTTGAAAAATCGTTCATTTATCCAAAAGTATCTTTACAGATTATACCTCACTGCTTTCTTGCATTACAAACTATTATGTTTTGCAAAAAGTCATTGCATTTTATTATTTATTTATTTGGAAAGGATGGCAGTAGTGCAGTTTCTGAAACACTAGGAACATTTACAATTGTAGTTTTTACGTCATTGATACCTGTCAGTTTAAGCCTTAATGTAAAAAACGATTTAGAGTATTTCGTTGAGTTTTGGAGATTTGACATCACGTTGAATATGGAAGATTAAAGCGTTCATTTTTGCCATATTTTGCAATTTTACTTCCGTATAGGGAAAAACACACGTCAAGCCAGTGAAAAATTGCGTAAAGTTTACGGTGACTGTGCTCTACCAGAACGTCAATGCCGAAACTGACTCAAGAAATGACGAGCTGGTGATTTTGATTTGAAGGATGCTCCTTGATCAGGAAAGTCTACCCGAATTAATGATGACTAAATAAAGACATTAATCCTGTTAAACCCACTTTACACGGCACGAGAGATTGCAGAGACATTGAAAATTAGTCAAAATAGTGTTCATGTTCATCCAAAGAAACTGAGGCATGTAAGAAAGCTTGGAAGTTGTGTTCCTCAAGTTGTGTTCCACTTAAAGAAGTTCATTTGACAGAGCGAATAAAATCTACGATATGTTCAAGTAAAGTTAAGAAAACTACCTTTTTTCTGAAACGAATGATAACTGGTGATGGAAAGTGGATTATTCATCACAATGTGATGAATAATCGCATCATCAATCGCATTGGAGTAATGTTTCATCATGACAACACGAGATCACACATATCTTTGGCGACCCGTCAAAGGTTATTGAAGCTGGGATTGGATGTGTTGTCCCACCCACCATACTCTCCTGACCTTTCAGCGTCAGATTTCCACTTGTTTCCTTTTCTTCAAAACGTCTAGTGGGAAATGACGTTAAATTCAGATAAAGCTGTAAATCAGCACTTGGTTTCGCAAACAAAGACAGGTCCATCTACGAACGAGGAATTATGAAACTCAAAGAACGATGGCAAAAGTTTATCATATAAAACGGAACATACATCATTGCTCAATCTGTAACCTTTATATAAATGCATGACTTTGAAAAATTGAGAAAAAAAAACGCAATGACTACTGAATAGTTTTTTCGAATGTTATTCAATAGAAATTAGCGTATCAAGGTAAAACCAGCGCATGAGTTTCCAACTCTCAAACGGTTAATAAATATGTAAGCAAATTACAATGAATACAAACTGCGTAAATGTAAAATTTATAAACAAACTTAAAATGTCGAAACAATTATAAAAGTTAACTAAATGTTGATTGTTTTGGTTGGATTATGAGAATGAAACCAACATTTTTGAAGAAAAAAGAAAGAAAGAAACATTATTTCTTTTTTACATGTTGCTCTTCATTAGTATATCATGTCAAAAGACAGTCACGTTTGACGCTACCCGTTACTGAAATTTTTTATATTTCGATGAAATAATCGATCTGAATGAGCATACAGATGTCTGAAAACATACGTTATGCGGTATTTTTAACGTTTAATCTAAACGTATAATTATTCTTTTATTACAATTCCTGAATTATTTATTTTATTTATTTATTTTTAGGCTTTCGAGGGAGAAGCTGTTCAAACATTGAACAAAAAGATTTGCTTTTTTTTCCCCTTTGAAAATAAATTTTATGTAATATTTGAACCCCCCTAGTAGAACCTGATGGAAAATTGGAAACATTACTTGTTGTCGAATATACAGAGTACGCTAAATCTCTTACCTTTTCATGAAAAAAATAAACTTTCTAACCTGATGACAAACATTTTGTTATAATTTTCAAAATTTTTCGCATATTTTTCTAAAAGTTTTTAAATAATAGCGATCGAAGATATTTTCTCGCAAAAAGCTTCCCAAAATTTAATAGAAAAAAGAACATGAATTTAAATGTCCCTTTGTTGAGAAAGCATGTTTTAATTTTTTTAGTGTTGTATAGTTTCTTATTTTAAATTAGTATTATTTGAGGCGTTGTTGGAAAATTGTTGGAATATCAGACGTATATGAAGAAAGGGGTTGTTGCTTTTGTCTTGTTTTGGGCTATAGGTCTTAAGATTATCATAATTGGATTATGAGCACTGGCATGTTTTTTTTTTCTTTTAGAGAAAATGTAAATGATTAAAGAAAATCAAAATTTTAATCAATAATTCTAATTTTAGTATGAAAATACAAATTTTTCTTTATATAGCTTATTTGGTTATTTTAAATAATAGACAGTTATTATCATATCAAAATGCCCGATAAGGGTATAGTATGAGAAACATCCGTACAAGGAGTGCCTAGCAATGGCACTAAACCTAAAATATATTAATATAGGGAAAATTAAGTGATGGCACTTAACCTTAGGGAAACATCAAGGTAGGGTGGTGGGTTTTCACCACGAAATGCAAATACGGGTTACTTTCATCAAAAAAGTCCACCACAAAGGCAAATTTCTCCCTGTACTAAATCCAGGAGTTCCCTTGTCTTCTGGATTGGGTTCAAAATTACAAGGATACGGAGTTGAACATCGGTAGTCGTAAACTGAAAATTCGGTCGGCTATTCAACGGCAGTTATAAAACAAAATTGAGGGTGGTTGCTCAGGGAATGGAGCGTTCGCTTTCCAATGAGGTGATCCCAGGTTTAACTCCAAGCGAGGCTGGTACTGATCGATACGAATTCAGTACCCGGCTCGCACCGACCACAGTGATGACGTAAAATTTACTCAGTGGCAGACGGATCATGGATTAGAGCCCTCTTGCCGTGAGGCTAACCGTGGGAGGTTTTCGTGGTTTTCCTCTCCATGTAACGTAAATGCGAGTTAGTTCCATTAAAACGTCCTTCACGAAGGCAATTGTTTTCCAACACTTTAGCCAGGAGTTCCCTTGTCTTCTGGATTGGGTTCAAAATTACAAGGCTACGCAGTTGAACATTAGTAGTCGTAAACCCAAAATTGGGTCGGCTGTTCAACGCCTGTTATAAAATGAAATAAAATAACTGAGAGGTGGTGGCTCACGGGATAGAGAATTCGCCTTCAAATGAAGTTACCCAGGTTCGAATTCCAGCGGTGGCTGATCGATACGAACTCCGCTCCCTGCTCGCACTGACAACAGTGCTGGCGTAAAATATCCTGGTAAACGGATCATGAGTTGGAATCCCCTTATCACCGGGCTAACCGTGGAAGGTTTTCGTGGTTTTGTGCCCGGTGTAACGCAAATGCGGGTTAGCTCTATCAAAAAGTCCTCCAAAGGCTTCTGGGGTGGGTTCAGAATTACAAGGCTGCGGATTTGAAGATTGATAGTCGTAATCAGAACTACGTCGGCTGCTCTACGCTGCTTAAAAATAAAATGTACTACCTTCCTTACTTGTTACACATGATTAATCAGGGGGGAAAATGAGGATGAGGCAAGCTTTGGTTAAACGTGATTAAAAGATTACGATTTGTATCATTCCCAAATATAAAATCATCACATCAAACGGACATACTAAGAGAGCTTACAGCCAGAAATGAAACAATATTCTTCTGCCAATTCGAATGGAAATGTTTGAATCAGGATATCACTTCTGAGATTTAATTTAAAATTTTATTATATATCACTTTAAAAAAAAAAAAAACCTATTTCGCATACGAAAATATAGTATAATACTGCCATATTGATTATTATCAAATATATTCGTTTTTTACTATACATAATCTGAATTTAAATGTTTATCTCTCTTCTGAATCTCTCCCATTCATTATGGCCTTATAATTAGGTATTTATCGAATGTATAAATTATAAAAAATATTAAATTTTGGAGGAATCAACTAGAATGTGATAAATAATTCCTTTCTATTAAACGAATTTTAAAATGTTACTTATTTGTGAAGAAAGTAGGCTACTTTTATTATGAATGTTCAGAATTAATTAAAGAGACTGGATTTTTTTAATATTACAATAGAAATTTCTGAAAATATTAATGAAGTTTATTTAAAAGCATTTTTTCTTGTGCAACAAAAAGTGAAATTGACAGCGAAGTTGGCTGCGGTTAGATAGCAGATATTTTCTTCAACTAAATGGAATTGCTTCAATGTTAAGTTCGTAAGCCGCAAGATACGATAGACTATGATATTTTCTGATTTTTTTTTTTAAACTGCGAAACACTTATATGTTATTTTTTCCCTTAAAAGTTCATAAATATTGTAACAAAAAATATTAAAAATTATAACACTAAAAGTTATTTAATTTCTTTTTGATACAATAATTTAATCATAAGTTTCCATTGTCAAATACCTCACACCATATTTAGTCTAGTATTTAAATATGTAAGGGTTTGTGTGCGGAAATAAAGTTAAATCGAAAATTAACTTTTCTTAAAAACACTTCATGTACAAATACATTAAGATCACTGAACAGAAACAGCGTTTCGAACGGAGTATGTTCGGTCACATAATCTAGTGCAAAAATATCACCAAGGGAGATTTCTCTGCTAATAAACTCTAAACTAGATTGAAAGCGTTACAAATACAATATTTCCGTTAATAGACTATAAAGAATAAAAGTTAGTTCTGAAAAACTTCAGTATCTTTGGAAGAGGAAACGCTTTTAGTACATTTTTGAAAAAGGATGCATCGATGAATAAGTTAAAATTATTTAGAAAGTTTTTTTCTCTCAATAAAGTTCAGTGTCTGATAAAGGGGTAGACTATACTTGAGGGTGCCCCCGCCAAGTTGTGATCGCGATTGATCGCCAAGCTGGGCGATGTTGAAAACCAATCGTGATTCTGATTGGTTTAGATTTTAATCGTGATTCTGATTAGTTTAGAATTTAGCGTTGTTTTTAAATGAATTTTTAAATGTAATTTCAGAGATCCGTTAGTTCTACTTTGGATACCGGCTGGTAAGGTTATTTTTGCTTCTGGTACTAAAAATGAATACTGTCAATAAGATAAATCTTAAGTTTCTGTACGATTTTAATAACAATGAAAAAAAAAACAGTGATTGACTGGTGTATGAATGAAGGTTTAATTAGTAATAGATATAAATGTCCTGTTTGTGGGTTACCACGGCGTTCCGGGCAAACAAGTATGACGCCAAACATAAATCGCCAATTTCGCCAAGGGGCACCCTCAAGTATATTTTTCCCCTGATAAAGTAAATTGCAATACTTCTAAATGTAAAATTTTTATATTTTTACTAAACTGAAAATAATAAAACTTACGTTTTAAATCACATTTTATTTGTAATCGAAAATGGTCGACATATTAATAACTTATCATCCCTGATAAATATACGTGAGTATTCTAAAAATTGAAAGTGCTGGAATCACAGTACTGCCATGCTAATATCAAACCAATTTTAAACAAACTCGAATCCCTCGTAGTTCGAGATGGGGGCGCAGAAACGAATACACAAAGTAGCGCATTTGTGAGTCTCAAGGGTCAGACACGTGTTGTGCGGTGATTTCACAGGTGTGAAACTATTATCAACTCTTTATGAACATCCGTTGTCATGAAAACTGCAGATTTATGAGAATATGCTTAAAAAGTCAAGATGATCAATGTTTATCCTAGTTATAGGGCTAGCTTACGCTCTCACAGAATAGTTCTAGAATTGGGTGGTTAAGATACTTCAGATAGCAAATACTTTTGAAAAGCCGATTGTTGAAACGAATTACGTGAATAAATTAACGTATAGTTGATTATTCATATAACAGTACTTTCTTAAAGAAGTATTGCGCCAAGTTTATTTTTAACTAAATTTGTTTTATTTTTGGTTTTTGTTTCTCGGGAAAACAGAACATCCCCAGTTCGAATCGTAATAAAAAAGAAATCTTCTTTCACTGATTACTGTTTTCTTGACTCATTGTTTTTAAATAATTTTTTATACTGAGGTATTTTTCTTTAATCGAATTTGTGAATCGTGTTTTTATTTTTATTGTTTTTATCCAATGAGTGCATGTGTTAGTGCGAAAATCCAAATTTTACTTCATCCAATGAGAACTTAGCTGGGTCAATACATGTAGAGGAAGTTTTTCTTTCTCTCACTGTAACTGCTCTGCCTAGCATTAAACGCTATTGGCGTTGTTGTGTGTGCATTATACCGTCTGCTGCACTGATTTCTATGTGTGTTGTGTTTTAGCTTATTTAAGTGCGCTCGTAACTATGCTATGTGAAAAGTAATTAAAAATAATATAATAGGGCTAAGCTTGGTTGATTGAATTAAAGCTAAGCTTCCTTAACTCACTTACCCCATCAAAATTATGTCTAATGTTGATTTAAGACGGCAGCTTTTAGATTTTTTTCAAGCTAACTACCATAAAGATGTAAAACTTATCGATATTTGTAGGGCTGTACAGCAGCCTAAGAAAGTAGTTAATAGTGTCTTGTATAACTTAAGAAGTGAGGGTATTTTGCAGAAAGTAGTAGAAAGTCCCCCGGTTTGGCGAGTAAATGAAAAATTGTATGACAGGTACAACCAAACACCCGTAGTTGCAGATGCGGTCCCTTACCATTATACTCTTAAAGATGATATTATTACAAAAAACAATAATTTTGCAGTTTTATCATCCGTTGAAAATAACAGGTCGGACCCAATGTACGTTAAGGAACAATTGGTAAGTACAAATCGATAAAAATGTTTACTAATAAATTTTTATTGTTTACAAATAAATGCTGAAAGAAAAAATATTTAAATATATATCATTTTTATAGGTCTTATTAAAACTATCCATTAACTTTTTATTGTTTACAAATAATTGAGAAGGAAAAAATATTAAAAAAGGCATCACTTTTGCTGGTTTTAATTAAATGACACTTTTTATTTTGTAAAATAATTAATTGGTCTGAACATTAACAAATAATTAATGATATTCTTGTTAATTTTAAATGAGCTATTTAAATTTGTTATTAGTGCTATTTACCTTAAAATTTGAAAGTTTTGAATTAAGAATATTTTATTATAATAAATAAAATGTCGCTATTATTGATTTTGTAATTTTCTTAATTTTTTTTTATAAAGTTTTGTATTTACTTTTATTATTATTTAAGAATTATTTGTCAAATTATTAAGAATTTTTTTTATAAAATTCTTATTAAATCAATGAGCTATTAAATTAGAAATCGTATTTACTATTATTGGGTAAATCATATTGATTATTAAAGAGAAATATGACATGTTTATTATTTGCTGCTATAATATCAGTTTTAGAAACTACTGTAAAATTATTCAAGTAAATGCTCTAAATCAATCAATAAAATGTTTGTCCTAAAACTTATTGGGTTATAATTGTTGGTATATCGAAGGTATATTGAAAAGCAATTTAATTATTTTCTTGTTTATAAGATCTTTATAGTCTTAACTTAAATTTTTCACACATAGCATAGTAGAATGATTAGTTAATTTTTCCTTTTTTTGCAAGAGGCTCAATTGTTTACTTACATGTTGCTCAATTGTTCATATTAGTTGGCTTTGAGCACACCAGCCTTTTACTTTAACCTCTTCACTACTGAAGTATGAAGGAATATAGCAGAAAAAAATATTTTAAAGTTCCAAATATCTATTTTACTGCCATAAGTCATAATAAGGTAAACAAAATAGGAATTATACTGCTAAGGGACTAATAGTTTTAGGTCCACGTATGTGGGACCTTTGGTTTTAACTAAGTAAAATATTATAAATATTTCAAATGTTAAATTGCATCTATAGTAGGAACAAACATGTATGTTATATTATGGTTCATTTAAGTACAATGCTGAATATATTAAAAAAAAATTAAAAATACAATGTTTTTTTTACAATGAGATGGCATGCCAATGCATTACTGCATGAAATCTGTTTCAAACTATTTTAATTATGCAAACGAATTAAGCATATAAACATTTCACTAATATTTAAGCATATAAATATTTAACTAATGACACAATTTTAAACTATAGATATTGTTTATTTAAAATAAATTTTAAGTTTTGTTCAACATAAAGTTAAAAATTTTTTAAATTGTGCAAATACCATTTTTTTTTATTATGATTTTCTCACAATCAGTGTTTCTCACTTCAGTGTTTTTTTAATTTTTTATATATTTTTGTATTCTTTTAAAGTGTAGATGCTTTTTATGTAAAAAATCTAGTTTTAGATAACTAAAATCCAATCTTGTTTAAACATTTCAGTGCATCAAGTGTGTTATTTAATTATTTAGTAAATACTGTGAATTAGTAAATACTAGTTTCTCCATATTTAAGTATCTGGAGAATATTTGATTTAAAAGATTAGCATAAATGAAAGGTTATCATGAGATTTTTTCAAAATGTTATTTGTAATAAGAAATTTGTTACACCTATATTATAATATTTAATACCATTATTTAATTTGTAAACTATTTCTAAACTTGATATATTTCCTGTTGTATATCTGCTTTTAACTTGCTTTGATAACTGAAATCATCAAACTCTTAAATAAATAATTATTTACATTCAAACTTAATAAAAGTTAACGTTTTATACTTTTTTTACTATGCCATAGCAGTGATAATTTATTGATTCACTTCACATAAAATATTTTTCCTTCCCGACTGAGGAAAATTTTAACATCAAAGGTGCTAAAGTAATTACAACAATTATTTTTTGATCAATTATGTTTTTTTCAAAATTTTAACTGATAGTAATATGCCACAAAATTTAAAAAGAATAGACAAATTAATCTTTTTCGTAGTATATATTTCTATTTATTTTAATAATAATATTATGATTTAATATTATGTAATTACATAAAATATTTAAACATCGGAAATTAATGAATTTAGAACTTAAATTTTTAATTTTCTATTGCAATAAATATTAACTGCTAAATAACATATACATGTTTATTTTTATACATTTTAATCCTTTATCATTTTTATACACAAATTTCTAATACATCATAACTTTTATTTTCAGATATTAAAATTTTCACTGTTTCAAATCTTTTAGGCATTCTATAAAAATTAGTTTATGTACAAAAATTTGTTTTTACGCAAATATATTTTCAATAAATGGTAAAAATATGATAAATATAAAAAATAAAATTGTTAAACATATAAAATCACTAATTAGCTTTGTCAGGAAATTTAAAGAACCTTCAAAAACCTTTAGTTTACTCATTAGATTTGCTTACAAAAATAAAATATCTGATAAATTATTTGATTTATGAATAATTACTAAGTGCATATAAGAATAATTAAGAACCCTCGAGGGGTTACGTCCCAGAGGTTGATTCGCTACTAAATGGCTCAACGACGTTGAAAATGACCTGAAAACCCTAAAGATTAGAAATTGTTAGTTGCTATGGATAGGTGATCCTGTGGTAGCTGTTGAGGCAGAAAGAAGAAATAAGAATAAACTATAGGATTTATAGAGTATGATAATTATTTTCTATTTATAAACAGACATTTGCAAGCATATTTGGGTGGGATTTATAAATTTAAAATGAAGCTGGGTTATGACAAAAATGATTTAAAAAAGTTTAAATAATTATATAAATAAGCTTATGTATTTGTTATTTAAATAGTAGGTATCTTCATCAGATATGACAAGTTTCTTCCATAGAAAAAAACTGTCCCAGATGAAAATAAATTTAATGAATTTCTTAAACAATTAAAAAAAATGCATATCAAACTACAAGGGATAAAACTTTTTTTAAAGCCTTTTGAACTCAAAATTCATTTTTCAGTTTTGTATGAACAAGACTGAAATTCGGAACTATTATTTCGGTTGGTGCTGAGCTGCTTAGACTACAATGTAAACATACTAAAACTGTTATAATATAATAAAATAACATTTGACTAGTAAATTTATTTTAATCACTTTACTAATTATTAATAGTAATTAAATCTTTGAATTGCTTGATTGAAAAAACTATGAACTCATTTAAACAAAACAAAAAAAATATTTTTTGTAAATTATAATTAGTTCATTAATCAAGGAATATATTAGTCAAGATTTATTAGAAATATTCATAGAAGCAGGAGCGCAATAAATTCTCAGAGCCCAATATTCCCTATGAACTAAGTTTAGTTTTAGATCGGAATTTCCTCAAAAATTTTAGCTTTATTTTTTTTCAGTACAATAACTTTTTCTAAATTTTTTTTGTAAAATTAAGTTCATATAAGAAAAAAAAATCATTTGACTTTACACAATTCTTGAAAAAGAGCATGTGTGTTGTAAAATAATAGAAATCAAAGAACACCTGAACACAATGAAACTTTGGTTGAACCGACACTCTTGAGACTAAAAAAATGATCTGTTCCATGAAAAAGGACACTCTAATAACCAAGTTTAACACCGTAAATGTTTTTTACAATAATTGCAATGATATATAATATTTAATCTATAATAACTATATTCACAATATTTATTTAAACTTTAAAAAATACTTTTTTCAATAGAAAAAGAATATATGAAAAAGTTTGATGTATACATAATTCTAGATGTAGCTACAGAGAAATGAATGTGTTTTATGTACACAAACATAGTCATATGATACTGAATAGGAGGTTTTAGTCCTGTGTCACTTGCTCAGTTTAATTAGTAAATTTACACCCCCTATCAACTTCCCATCAGCTGATAGGAAACATAATATCTCCCTTGAAGGTAAACCGCCCAGGATGCACAGAAAAATAAAGAAACAATGCATACATATAAGGCATGACACGGTTATTATATTCACAATTGATAATCAGTCAAATGTCTGAATAAATGTTTCATTTATGAGCACTTCAATGACTAGATCAATAGTTCTTTTTTTTTTTTTTTTT